>NC_028451.1:34185540-34539817 GCF_000263155.2 Setaria italica | reverse complement strand
ATTTGCAGCCGTCGCATTTGTGCACATACGTCACGCAGACATACAGACTCACGCAACGAGGTTACTGTGCCCCCCTGCTACATCATTGTGTCCTCACCTGTCATGCTGAGGCAATTCATCCCTACCACACCACGGCTTCCGCGTCCTCCAGACGGACCTGGAAGTCCATTATTTGCAGCAGCCTGCCGTCGCCCAGCACCAAGAAGGAATTAGGCAGCAGCCCATGCCCAAGGAGACTATGTGATCTGGTCGCCGCCTCGTCAGCAGCTCGAAGAGCATCGCGCTGAACCTATGGATGTCGCTTCTCTTGGTCAGGCACTCCGTGAAGGCGTGAACCAGTACTCGGGGTCTAGAGAGCCACGCGTGCCCTGCACTCTGGTCACGACCATGAACTGGTTAGTCAGGATTCCCCTATAAGCCTTAAAATCCATCACCTTGGACATCGGGTGCTGTCCAGCAAGATGTTGTCATACTTGATATCTTGATGCATCACGGACGTCGACGCGGAGGTACTCCAGTGCTTTAGTTCTACCCGTGGCAATGCGGGTAGTTGATCCATCTAGGATAGTGATTGGGGATCCTCCGCAAAAATGTTAAATCTTTAGGTTGCAACAAATTTCTATCCTCATCGGCGGATAGGTGCTAGAACAAGGTGCCGTTGGAGATGAACTCGTACACCAGGATTCGGCACTTGGTCTCGAGATAGGATGGTGACTTCATTGATGAAACCGTCAATTTCTTGCTGAGCGATTTCTTTGGATCTCTTTATGGACATGACCATGTTTTTTGAAAGTAGGCCCTGTACACGTCACGTGGCCTCCCCCTCCCAGCTTTCGCACATCGTCGAAGTTTGTTGGTGGCCTTGTTGATCTCCTTAAGATCATCCTTTCCGCAATATATCTCCACCAAGTGGTGGAGGCAGTGGCGGTGTGCAAGGGGCCTTGCCCCGCTCCTCTATTTTTTTAGTAAAAAAAGATTCAAAAATTGATTAAATTTTATTTGTCCCGACAAGACAAAGAATTTAAGCTTCTGGCTCCGCCTATGGCTCTGTCAACAAGATACTACATCAATAGCCCTCGGTTCGTCTAAAGTTTCTTTCTTTGATCTTCTTGGCGCTCCATATGATCTTATTTTTCTGACCACAACGATGGATAAAATCACAACCAAAATAATCGTTGTGGCTCCGGTGCTAGCCAGTTCATCACAGTGGGGACATATTCACACAGTACATCCGGAAATAATCTCATCACAACGATGGATAAAATCACCATTGGGAAGTAGTAACATATGGTGTCAGACCCTACTTTGATGAACTGGCTGGCACATCGGCATGACTCTTCTTGCAAGGAAGCTGAACGCAACGCTTGCTCGTACCCGTGCATTAGCAGGAATAGCGTGTGCATTAGATTCCATATTTAGCTAGGGTTACCATTTGCGGTACTCCAAGGGCTATGAAGGAGGCCCGAGGGCGGTGAGGGAAGAGGCGTGCAAAACGTGAAGCCATGGGGCACATCAGGTGGATCTAGTATGGCCGTATGGCGCTGGAGCCCCCCTATCCCTGTGCAGCCCATAGAGCAAGAGGATTGGTGTAGTGTTACTGATGGTAAACAAAGTCAATTTCATAGTAAAAAATACATAATACCAAGTGGTAGAATTCAGTATCAATGAAAATAACCATGTAATATAGTACGTTATTAATGAAGTTGCATATGCAAAATATTTGAAATCCGATGATTAATTGATATTCAGATACCAACAGCGCTGAGTTCTAGTGTTGAGTAAATCATTTAGATTTAGAGGTGTAGGTGTGATAACATTCCCTTTATTTCTTAATTATCTTCAAATCACTTATATTTTTGGAAAAAGTTGAAACGTTAGGAACCTTAGAGCAACTACAAGAGGTCCCTTAAATTACCCCTAATACCTTAATTAGGGAGAAAAAGAAAAAAAACAGCGCTCCAACAGTTCCCAAAAACCTGCTGCATCTTTTTGCCAACCCGAATCGAGAGACCGACGCCCTGCATATTTACATGGTCTGTCCTCCCCCAATCGCCCCACGGTTCCTTTCCCCTGCACCGCACCTGATCCATTCTCCTGATTCATGAGAAAGCTTTGTCGACTCATTATGATTCCGTTTTGCCTATCTCCAATTGGAGTTGGAGATCGCAGGGATAGATTTTTCTAGGTAGGACGGCGACGGCTGGGAAGGGTGACGGGAGTCTCCCGGTGGCAGCGCAGGAGATCACGAAGAAGGGGAGGTGATCGTGCGTGAGGGGAGGTGGGCTGCCCAACTGATGGGCCCAATTATGATGACGTGATTTATTTTAAAATATTGAGGGCTAGTTATTGGGGATCTGCTGTGGGATGATATAATTTTAGGGAAAGCAAATTTTGGAAAAGTATCCAATACATAGTTTTGGAGAAGAATTTTTTAAGAAACTCTTGAAGTTGCTCTTAGAGCATCTCCAAGAGACTGCTAATATTACCCCTAATAATTTTTTTAGGGGAAAAATGAACAAAAAGGAACTCCGGCAGTTCCCTAAACTTCCCCCAATCTTTTGGCGATGCCAAAAATCAACCCCGCACCGCGTATATTTTCGCGTCGCCAATTCTTCCCTAATCTCTAGCACGCGCGACGCAGCCTGTTCCCACGCAGCTTCTTCCCGCACCAGGCGGCGCCGGGGCGAGGGGTGGCAGGCGTCGGCAGGCCAGGGCGAGCGCCAGGCGGCGGTTCTGGTCGAGGGCGAGCGCCAGCAGCGGTGTTCCGGGTCGAGTTCCACCGGCGGGGCGAAGGGTGCCAGGCGGCGACGGATCGAGGAGAGCGCTAGGCGGTGGTCCAGGTGGAGGACGAGCGGCGGGCCAGTGCGAGTGCCAGCGGCTGTGGTCCGGGTCGAGTTCCAGGGGTGACGGCGGGGCAATGATGCGCCAGGGGCTTGCTGGCGGCGGGGCGAGCGGTTGGGCTAGGGGTGGCGGCGGCGGGGCAAGGATGCCAGGGGCCTGCCGCACGCGGCCACAACCCCCAATGGCTTAGCGGCGACCGCTTTTTGCTTAGTGCCATGGGCGAAGGCTATGGCCTGGCCGGCGGTGGTGACTGGAGAGGTGGGAGAGGTGGAATTGAAGGTATTGTACCACCCTATCCTCCGATTGATGCACCTGCCATTGACGATTCGGATCCTCTTGCATCGATGGTGGACCCTTGCAGCGACGACCCATCTGCACTTGTGAATGGTATGATTCTTGAGCACTTCATTCATGTACCTAAAGTTCAGATGTTGGATGAAATTTATATCTTGATGTCTGTTGTCACTAAGATGAGATGGATCGTTTGCAATGATGTTTTTGCAATGATGTCAAGAGTTGAGCTTATTATGGTAAATGAAAGAAGCTACACCCCAGCAGCTCTCTGATTCCTAGTATTTCAATTACAACTTTTTCAGGTTTGTGGCTTTTTGCAAGACATTTAGATTGTATTTTCAAACAAGACATTCCAAATGATAAATGCAAAATGAAATTAGTTATGTAAAGCTTATTTAGGTAATCATAATGACCGCTTACGCGTAAGATAAAAGTTTCCAGGTGCTTGAATATTCGCATCACACCAGGAATTTGAATCATGGTATAATTCGCTGAATCACTTCGCCTGGCCTCCATATGCATGTCCCATGATCCATGAGTTACTGATGGCAATCTTGAGGCCTTCTTGCCTTGTATTACTGATCATTATTTAGTCAACCTTGCGATGCAGCATTTTGGCTTAGCTTTCATTTAGTTTGATCTGCTACTGATAACTTTGCTAATTTTGCTTGGTCATTGTTCAGATTCGTAAAAGGATTGATTTCTGATTCATAAAGGTTCTTAAGACTATCTCTGTGTGGTAAACTGATTGGAATGCAATCTGCTAAAAGTACCCAAGTGAACAGTTTCGTTTCCATACTTTAATGTACATGGTTTGAAGGATTGAATTAATATAGCCTATAAGTTTTCGTTGGTTGAAATTCAATCTCATGGGTTAGCAGACTTATCCCTACTGCTGGATAATTAGTGCAATGGTGCAGCTTGTTTGAATATTCATGAATGAGACAGCAAGTCCTATCTCTGGCTTGCCTATGCAATACTCTGGTGTGGACAGCTCTTTGATATCTAGCTTAAATGGACATATTGCTTGTTTTGTCTACGGCCACAGCTTTAGTTCTTATTATCTATTCATTGCGCTTTGACAAAAAAAACTTACCACCGATGAAATGCTTGCAGGAAATGGATATTTTTCCAACATGATGATGGATGAAACCAATCTAGGGGATTCTGATTATTATAGCAACACATATGCTGATCAACACTCACAGGCAATTGAAGTTAGTCCAGCAGCCCCCTCCGTGAGGCCGAACCATAAGAGATAAAAAACTTTCAGTGACCATGAAGATGAGGTTTTGGTTTCAGCATGGCTGAATGTAAGCTTGGATCCGGTCGTAGGCAAATATAAAAAATGTGGCAAGTATTGGTCTCGTATCTGTGGTTACTTCCATGAACACAAGACGTGCACCTCAAAGCGTACCATAAATTCTCTCATGCACCGGTGGGAGACCATATAAAAATGTGTGAACAAGTTTTGTAGATGTCTAGTACGGATTGAGTTAAGGCGTCAGAGTGGTAGTACAATGAAAGACAAGGTACTTACTCACTATGCAATACCACGATTTGTTTCAACTATTTTATTTTAATACATCCCTTGTATGTTGGTGCATGTAGGTTGCAGAGGCATGTGCTTTGTACAAGTCTGAAGACGAACATCAGAAATCATTCTAGTTCATGCATTGCTGGAATAAGCTGAGAACACAACCAAAATGGCTTTGTAAAATTGATGAATTGGCTGCTGGTAAAACATCTAACAAGAAGCAGAAGATAAGCTCAACTGCTGACCTGAATGCAAGTTCACCAAGTGAAATAGGACAAGGTGAGGTTCAAGGCCTAGAGAATAATGCATTGACAAGACCAATTGGTAAGAAAAAGGCAAAAGCAGCATTGCTGCAAGAGAAGAAAAAGAGTGTGACACCAACCTTAGAAAATATGTGGGCACAGAAGAAAGAAGCTGATGTGGATAAAGAGCTAAAAAAAGAGAAGAGGTTCAACAAAACTTTTACTCTTGAACAAGATCGAGTTGCTCTTGAACAAGATCGATTTGCAAATGAAAAACTACTTCTTGAGTTGAGGAGTCAGGAGGTCTAGTTGCAGAAAAGGAGGGACGAAGAGAGGATTATGACCATGGACCTGACTGCCATGCCAGATGATCAAAATAAATACTACATGTCCTTGCGGGCTGAGATCATGAGCCGACTATCATGATCAAAAAGAAATTCTGTGCAGGTTGAGAAAGGCTTCTATAATGGGAAGGTTCTCAAGGCTGTCATTTAGATACCTGACAGGGTATGTGCTTGTTATTGTTGGGATACGAGGTAGGCTACACTAGCGCAATTCAAAAAATCTACCGCGTATAACCAGGAAGAACTGCCGTATAAGGATCACGGGATTACCACTCGACGCACTACTGGTGCGGAAGATGTAGATATGCGTCGATGCAGTGAAGACGATCACGTAGTCGATCAACGTAGTTGTACGTAGTCGATCACGTCCAGCAGCTCCTCAGCAGCTCGTCCACGTGCAGCAAGATCGCCTCCGGTACCGCGGCTCGTCGTGGCTCGTCGGCGGCTCATCGGCGGCTCGTCCAAGTGCTGCAGGCGCAACACCTCCAAGGTATCCACACGTGCAGGGAGGAAGCGTCGCAAGCCGGACTGCTAGATCCGCGAGTTGCAACAGGCGAGGGCGTGGGAGGCGCGGCAGGTGTGTTTCGCCAAAAAGGTGTAAACCCTAGGGCGCCCCCACCCCTCTATTTATAGAGGTTCCTGACGGGCCTCTGGATCCGAGGCCCATTAGTACTTCTAAACCTAATCCAACTCGGATCAGATCCGAATTGGGCTTCTAGCCCCTTAAGTGTGTGACCCTATGGGTTCGGATACGTATAGACATGGCCCGAGTACTCCTACTCGGCCCAATAGTCGGTAGCGGCCTCTAGCAAGACGTGCCAACTCCTATACGCACACGAAGATCATATCAGACGAACCATCACAACATAATATACATGCTATTCCCTTTGCCTCACGATATTTGGTCTAGCTTCAAGCCGACCGCTCTTTCTCGATCCTGTGATTCGGAATCCCTTTGTAGGTTAACTCTTAACCGTACGTAGCATGGCCATGCATTTTCGGATCCGATCACTCGAGGGGCCCAGAGATATCACTCTCAATCAGAGAGGGGCAAATCCCATCTTGATTGACCATGTCTCATAGCATGCTTCTTGACAAACCCGAAAGCTACCTTTATAACTACCCTGTTACGGCGTAGCGTTTGATAGCCCCTAAGTAGGTCGATCCACATCTAGAATACATGCGACAATCTCAGGTCTAAGGACAAAGCGTATATGTTGTTTAAAGAGAGAACTACTTCTCGTGTTGGGTCAGTCCTAGCACATGTCTCCACATGTGTCCACATTATTAGTTCAACATCTCCATGTCCATAACTTGTGAAACATAGTCATCAACTAATACATGTGCTAGTCTAATATTCATGTGTGTCCTCACATGAACTCCGACTAGGGACAACTTTAGAATAACCATACAAGTAAAGAGTTTCACATACAATTCACATAATTGCAAATCAATTCAAGTAGCCTTCAATGGATATTCAATGAATACAACATACAAATCATGGATACAAATGGAATATCATCATCTCTATGATTGCCTCTAGGGCATACCTCCAACAGTTATTACTCGTTTTGGAATATCTTCTGTTGAAGGGGTTCAATGTGTTGATCTTTGTAGTTCACTGTAACTGCTGAAGGTCTATGTGTGAGACAATAGTGGTATCATGTGTGTTTCCAAGTTACTAAACCAGAATACATGTTATTGGCAATTTTTTAATATCTGGTTAACTTCTAATTAACCTTTATTTGTTGACTGCATGGCCTGCAAGCTGTTTGGCTGTACCCCTGAAGTTAGACTCGTGGACTGCAAACTGAGTATTTGTTGACCTGCTGGATGTTATTTTAGTACCATATGATTTGGTGTGGAAAGTTGTTATAGAGCAGTACTAATTACTAAGCAGTAAGCACTGAGGCTTCGTGACAATGCTAGCTGCAATCTTCATTCATTGCATGAGGAATCAATAGAAACACTTCGTCCAGTTTTCTCCAATGGTGAGATAATGGTCCTTCTGCAATCTTCCTGGGTTCTGGCGGCTTGATGGTGCGTGAGGAAATAAACAGCCTGGCGGCGTGATGGTGCGTCACTCGTGATGGCGTGAGGAAATAAACAGCGGCAACAGGAGGGTTCCAAGCCGGCGGCGTGATCTTCTTTTAGAAAAAAAACGAATTCTAAAATGAGCCCAATACGATGACGTGGCCTGATTTGAAATATTGGGAGACTAACTTTTTAGCATTTTGCTGTGGGCTGATACGTTTTGGGGGGAGGAATTTTTTGGCGTAGCCCCCAATATCTCGTTTTGAGGAAGAATTTTTTAGCCTACTCTTGCTCTAATAATAATAATAATGAGACAAATTAAATTGTTCCCTTTTGTTCGTCCGTCCGTACTCGTGGACGTTCTTGCTTGTGACCTTGTCCATTAATTGGTCCTTTGGGCCTTTGGCTAATAATAGTCCAATGCCAGGCTAGAATAGTAGTGCAACGAGCCCGTTTATCATCTGGCCCAAGTACCGGGCCCACTATAAGTGGGCTATTCCCATTCTTCCGTGTCCAAGCCGACAGCCGCCGCAGCCTCACAGTGTCACAATCCACAGATCGTTATCTAGGGCTCGAGAGGGAGAGGTTAGGGCTCGATCGCGGGCGATGGGGTCCCCTCGCCGTAACCGAAGGAGGAGGCAAGCGTGTCTGAGGCCGGTGACTTCGACCGCGGGGGCAAACAGCTGGCGAGCGCGTCGGAGCCTCGGAGGGGTGTGAGATCTTCAGGTTGAAGGAGGCGAACGAGGCGATAGCGGCGAGGGGTCGCTTGTCGGCGACGAGGCCCACGGAGAAGGAAGCCTAGACGGCCGGGGCCGGGAAGAAGAAGAAGGTGGTCAAGAAGAAGTTGCCCGAGGCGCACATCGACGATGTGGAGGAAAGGCTCTACACGATCAAGGACATCCCTGAAGACGACTTGGCCAAGTACTATTCCCAGGAGTTCCGCGATATCTACGGTGCAGAAAAGGTTATCGCTCACAAAATCGCGGCCTACCAGCGCGCCCTCCTCGCCCAGTACGATGCTCTGGGCTTTGCGGAGGACGAAACGGAGGTCAGCGACGAGGAGGAGCTCACCGACGACAAGGACAAGGTGGAGGCAGCAAACTAATAAGAAGATTCCAAAAGCTTGCCACATTCTGTTTCGGATTGTGGTATAACACTACCTTTTCCGCTTGCGTTTCATTTCATATGCTTCGTTAGGCCTCGTTCGTTTGGTCTGGATTGAGGCTAGGAACTATTCCAGCTGATCAATGTTAATACAAATAAGCTTATCATTCTAACTGGAACAGTTCCAGGGGAACCCTTAATAAGACGCAAACCAAACAGGCGCATCACTGTTTTTATTTGAAGTTTCCGCCTCCCACACACCTACGACATGCAGCTACTGATAAGTAGCTGGGTAGCACACACATTCGCTTCAAGTTCAAGCCCTAGTGATTCTGATCTGAAGACGATCTATATATATCATTATTTATTCATCGGTCGTCATATTTCAGATCCTGAAAACAATAACATACATGTCAAAATCTGTCGCGCGCGCGGCATGAGTTTGCATACTATTTCAGCTCTAGGGACGACGCAAGCAATGTGACGTACCGGCGATATTCGATCTGGACCTTGCCGGCGTTGGGGTCGGCGATGACGGCGAAGGCCTCCTGCGAGAGGTCGATGGTGCCCGCGCAGCCCGCGGGGCAGAGGTCGACGATCTTGACGGTGACGCTCCGGCCGGTGCACGGGTGCGCCACGCCCTCGTTGGTGGCGCCCTTGCACCTGACCACGTAGCGGTGGCCGCACGCCTCGCCGCCGTTCCAGAAGGCGTCGCTCGCCGCCGCTATCATCGTGCCCTGGTCCTCGTACCCGTAGCACGCCGACGCTGCATACATGTGCATCCATGCACGCGATCGACTACGTTATTGAGATGAAGTGATTATTAACAAGGAATGAAAGCAAGTAGCTAGTCTACGCACGTGTGTAGCTAGGGGTGTAGAAAGTTGCGAACCCACGAGTCCCCGCGACCAGGGACGCCATCGCAAGGCCTACCGCCATGGCCAGAACCGCTGAGGCTGCAGCCTTAGGCATCGTCATTGCCATATGGATCCCGTACACGAGGCAGAGCAGTACTTGCTCACCTGGCAGGAGTGGTCAAGGCTAAGGATATACGACTACGAGGGGTGCGACGAAACTAACTGGGATCCGCGGCGCATTTTATAGGCAAGCTGCGCGAGGTCCCAGCAGATGAGGCAAGAGCCATGCCCAAGCAAGAAAAATGTGTAAAAAGAAACCAAGTCATGTCTCGCTGCGGTCCAAGCAATGGGATCCACATTGCGCTACACTACACCTCGTTACTTCCTACGCAGAATGCCACTCCACGAACGTTCGAATGAGCGAGGCATCCGTATCCGCCAGTGGGAATCCAGTGAAACTAACGCAATGAGAGTGAGCGAGGTCCGTTTCAATCCTCGGGAGGTACGGCTCGTTATCTCCCAAGGATGATTAGTAGATGGTAAAAATGGTTATTCTTCGGGCATGGATCTGCGCGCATGCCGTCACGACTGCGCGGCTGGGCTGGTGGCGTCGCGACCTCTGCCTGCGAGTCCTCGCGTCGCCCGCCGGTTTGGCTTCTCTATGCGGTCGCACCCGCACCGCGTGTGGCGTAGGGCGTGTCCCGCCGGCGCTGCGGACAAACGCAGCCGCCAGCCGGCTTATGATTTTTTTTCTTGAAAGAATGGACATGAGATTGTGCCTATTTCATTGATAGAGAAGAGAGTTACAGCCCGCTAATCGGTTAGGGTACACGCAATTACACGATTACTCTTTAGATGAAAATAACGCTAAGTCCTTTGTCCTTGCTATTATCCATGCTCCCACTTCTTCCTTGATTTTTGCCACTAATACGATAGCTGTCATCTCTTCTTGATTGAATACACGCCTCTTCCGCTCCTTCCAAATTTCCCATATGATCAGCAGTGTCATGGAGCACGTTCCCTTCCTGGGAGGTTTCTGTTTTAGTGGCCATGTTTATCCACCAGTCCAACACGCTGTTGCTTTGTCGCCCTTCCGAGGGGTGTATGCTTGGCTGTGTCGTCCATTTCGCCACCAGGCTCCAAATTCTCCTGGTGAATCTGCATTCGATCAGTAGGTGATGTGCTATCTCTTCTTGGCATCTGCATAAGGGGCATGTAGGGGAGTGTGGCCATCTCCTACGTGCAAGCCGATCAGCTGACCACACTCAGTTTTGTAATATCAGCCACGCAAAGAATTTGCACTTCAGCGGTGCCTATCAGCGCCAAAGTGTTTTGCTATGCGGTGCTTTGGTGGATCCAAAGAACTGTGCTTTATGCTGAGGCCGCTGAGTACTTCCCACTCGACGTAAATTTCTAGCGAATGATGTCCTCCTGTTGCGATTGCAGTTGGATCTCTATAGTTAGTCACCAAAGCATCATGAATTCTTGCAGGTGCATCGCTGTTACTCCGCCGTGTATGTTTATGTCTTTGATCCAGTTGTTCCCCCTGTATGGCCTTCGCCAGACATCTTTTTTTCCCTTTGGAGATCGTATAGATGTTTGGTGCAATGTCCTTTGGTCTCATGCCTTGCACCCAGCCCGAGTGCCAGAAGCTCATCTTCTGCCCGTTTCCCACTGTGATGCTTGTGCATGCCGCAAACAAAAGGCAATCCGTGTCATCACATGGTGTCTCCATTCCAATTCACATTTTTTGTGGTGACTCCCACTCGTGCCAAAGCCATCATAGTCTCAGTGCTCTTGCGAACTTGTGAAGATTAAGCACACCTAGCTCTCCGTTTACTTTCGGTAGGCAACTCTTGTCGGGGATACATCCCCAGTATCCGCAAGGAAGGAAGAAGTCAGACTTCTACTAGGATTCCCCTTTAATCCGACTAGGACTAGTCCCGAGTATTCCTACTAGGACTCCTCCTTGTAATCCGACTAGTACTCTGCCCCCTGGAGTATATAAAGGAGGGCAGGGGTACCTAGCTCGGCAGGTCAGACCTCAAGGTCATACCCCAACACCCAGATCCCTCAGGACCAGAACATACATCAATCCAACCAACCCACAGGACGTAGGGTATTACGCGATCTAGCGGCCCGAACCTATCTAAATCGTGTTCCCTGTGTCACCATTGATTCCTTGATTCTCGACCACCCTTACCGCATAAAATACCACCTAGGGTATCCCTAGGCGGGTTGCCGGTCTAAAACACCGACAACTGGCGCGCCAGGTAGGGGGACTCGTCGAGTTTCTCAGCGCGAACTCAATGGCACGGTCGTCATCAAGCCCGTCTTCGCTATCGAAGCGGGCGCAACCTTCGTTTTTGGATCCTGGCTCTGCATCGCAGACGGCGCCGGATCATTCCAGCGCCAGATCGTCAACTCCGACGGCGACCTCGGGTTCCACCGCGATTCGAACTCGAACTCCAACGGTGACTCCGGGTCCAACTACAACTCGAAGTCCGACGACGACTCTGGGTCCGACTACGACTCGAAGTCTGACAGCGACTCTGAGTTTGACTACAACTCGAAAGTCCGACTACATCGCAAGCTCGCCGACGACTACGGGCGGCTCACCGATGATTTCATCGACTATGTCGTAAGCACGCCGACTACTCCAGCCAAGCATGGTCTACGCTCAAAACGCATCCTTGTCTCGAGGTCTTGGATTAGTCCGACCCTCTAAGCCGGGGGTCGGGCGATTCGAAGCCTTGCGGCAAGGGGTCGGGCTCATCCGACCCCGGGACCAAGGGTCGGGCGAGGCGGAGTTCCACCCTCAAGGGGTCGGGCGCATCCGACCCCGGGACCAAGGGTCGGGCGAGGCGGAGTTCCACCCTCAATGGGTCGGGCGTATCCGACCCCGGGACCTTGGGTCGGGTGAGACGGAATGAACTACTCCTCGCCCACGTCAAGACAACCACGACCAGCTTGCCGACCACTCCGTCAGCTACGGGAAGCTCGTCGACGACTTCAACTCGTCTCGACTAAAAATTAGTCAGGGCAAACTTTGCATCACCAACAACTAGTCAGAATCGCCTCCGACTAGTCGACTTCGTCAACGACCGTCACGGCTTCGTCAACAATCATCCACAAATCAAGCTAAGTCACTTTTCTAAATTATTTTCCAGCTTATTTTCCGTTTGCGCGCAACACGCGCTCTATTTGCCGAAAACTCTTGCGCGCGCTCTATTCGCTGGAGGGCAGCAAATTCTTTCGCGCTATCGCGCTCTCTTTTTATCGCAACAGCGATTTTTCCTTATCTTCTCTTGAGGTCACTACTCTTCTCGAGTAGTACACGCCTTAACTCGTGAAAGCCTCAGGCGCATCTGTCACGCCTAAGCTCATACGCGTATACGAGGCCGATCTCTCACACGCAGCGGCAACAGCTACCCAGAGATTGAGAGCCTAAGAGTAACAGGCTAACTACTCGGGAAGAGTATGACTGAAACAAGAGCTTGACTTGCAATCATGCAGTCTCTTTCTTGTCGCAGCAACGACTCCTCTCACTTTTATCTTCTCTTAAGGTCAGTACTCTTCTCGAGTAGTACACGCCTTAACTCGTGAAAGCGTCAGGCGCATCTGTCACGCCTAAGCCCATACGCGTATACGAGGCCGATCTCACACACGCAGCAGCAACGGCTACCCAGAGACTGAGAGACTAAGCGTAACAGGCTAACTACTCGGGAAGAGTATGACCGGAATAAGAGTATGACACAACTTTCATACTGATCACTGGATAAATTTCAGCAGTTTCAAAATCCTACAAATATGCTACATAATGTACGCATTTTTTCTTTCAGGTCAAGCTTTGGCGACGATGCTCGTCGCGACGCCCACTAAGCATGCCTCCAACGACACAGGCTAGTTCCCGAACTCGGGGGATAAGCACCAATCAGTACTCGGAATATCTCCAGTGGCTCAGCTAGCTCCCAAGCTCGAGGGCTGAACGCTGCAAAGCTACTCGACGTGGCTCCAACGACTTACCTGGCGCATAAGCACGGGGGCTGGACGCCGCAAGACTACTTGAATGATGACATGAGTGAAGACTCAAGACCCTCGGGTTGATTATTCAATCAATCCAAGGCTCGGGGGCTGATAAGCTACACCCAACAATCGATTTTTTAAGTCAAAAGAGGAAGATTCAAGATTTTGACCCTCAGCCTGATTCTACGATTCAACCTAAGGCTCGGGGGCTACTCCATATGGAGTGCGACTTTCGCCGCCCTCCATACACGAAGACTACAAAATCATATTGATCAAGACTTTGAGCACACCATAGCCTCATGGCAGCTTTGAGAAGCATTGAAAGATTCAGCCTGACAAAGTACTCGAAGAGCACCAAGACTACTCGGCGAATATCTCAAGACTACTCGAAGACTGCTGCATTCGACTATGAAGCGCTCAGGGGCTTGTCGGGGATACATCCCCAGTATCCGCAAGGAAGGAAGAAGTCAGACTCCTACTAGGATTCCCCTGTAATCCGACTAGGACTAGTCCCGAGTATTCCTACTAGGACTCCTCCTTGTAATCCGACTAGTACTCTACCCCCTGGAGTATATAAAGGAGGGCAAGGGTACCTAGCTCGGCAGGTCATACCTCAAGGTCATACCCCAACACCCAGATCTCTCAGGACCAGAACATACATCAATCCAACCAACCCACAGGACGTAGGGTATTATGCGATCTAGCGGCCCGAACCTGTCTAAATCGTGTTCCCTGTGTCACCATTGATTCCTTAATTCTTGACGACCCTTACCGCATAAAAGACCACCTAGGGTACCCCTAGGCGGGTTGCCGGTCTAAAACACCGACAACTCTTGACCCAATTTACCTTGCATTTCCCACGAGTGAGTGCTTTGTCTCCTACCCACAGGAATCTTTTCCTTATTTTGTCAAGATCCTCAAGTATTTCGTTTGGCGTTTTGATTACTATCAGTAGGTATAGCGGTTGTGTTGTTAGTACCGCTTTGGTGAGGCAAGCTTGTTCTGCTTGGCTAAGATTGCGACCGTGCCATCCCGACATCTTGTTTGCTGCTTTGTCAATCAGAGGTTGAAAGTCGAGTTTCTTTAGTTATCTTATCACTAGGGGGAGTCCGAGGTATCTTATTGGGAAGCCTGTTCGAGCTATCGACAGTTCTAATAGGACTTCCTCCAGATCAACACTCTCACAGCTGATGGGAGCCACGGTTGTTTTTTGAAGGTTTGTTTTAGTCCAGTTGCCTCTCCGAAAAGGCGCAACAGTTTTGTGGTGTTCGCGATGTCCACAAGTGTTGGCTTTACGAAGATGACTGCGTCGTCAGCGTACATTGAGATACGGGTGCGTGCTACTCGCCCTCCCAGCTTGCTCAGCAATCCCATGTCCGTTGCTTTGTGTATCAGCTGGTATAGCGGGTCGATCGCGAGGATGAAGAGAAAAGGGGACAACGGTCTCCTTGTCGTAGGCCGCGTCCGTGCTCAATCGGGTTAGACGGGAAGCCGTTCAGTAGAATTTTTGAGATGGATGTGGCTAGCATTGTCGCAATCCAGTCCCGCCATATTGTGGGGAAGCCTCTGTGCTGCATCAGATAGTAGGTAATCCCAACACACCGAGTTGAAGGCCTTTGAGATATCCAACTTCATTCACAGTGTAGGTGTTTTGTTCTTGTGGAATCGATGTGCCATGTTCCGAACATACAAGAAGTTGTCGTGGATGCTCCTTCCTTTGATAAAGGCGCTCTAGCATGGCGATATTAGCGCTTCCATAAAAGGCGCTAGGTGTAGCACCATGATTTTGCTGATGATCTTGGCGATTGCGTGTATGAGGCTTATTGGTCTGAAGTCTTGGATGCTTTTGGCACCTTCCTTTTTGGGGATAAGTACTATGTTAGCTGTGTTGATAAGATTGAGGTCTTTGCAACGGATGTTGTGGAAGGCGTTAACACCCCTTTGACATCGCCTTTGATTATGCGCCAGCACGATTTGAAGAATAGGCCAGTGAAGCCGTCCAGTCCTGGCACCTTGTTCTTTAGCAGGTCTGCAATTGCTTGTAGTATTTCTTCCTCTGAGAAGGGGTTGTCAATGTCGCCTAAGTCCACCTCTGGAAATTCTATTACCTCCCAGTTTAGGTCTTTGTTTCAATTCTGCGGTGTGCACATCATGTTGTCGAAGTGATTTTGAATTACTCTCTGCTTGTCCTGGTGGGTTATTGCCCAGCCACTTTCTTTCTTTAACCTCTGGATGAAGTTTTTTCTTCTCCTAGCATTCACCTTTAGGTGAAAGAACTTTGTATTTGTGTCACCCTCGCGCAGGCAGTTTATTCTGGAACATTGTTTTTTCCTTGCTTTTTCAATAGCCGCCGATCCCAAAAGCCTTGTTTTAAGCTTGTGACGCAAGAAGTGTTCTACATCTGTTAACGCTCTTGTCTCCTCAGCTGTATTGAGGCACAGGATGACCTCTTGGGCCATGTGTAGCTTCAGTTTGGCATCGGAGATGAATGATATGCTCCTTGATCATAGCGCGTCCAGAAATTTTCAAATTTGAAGGGCGTTGGCCTTCTAGACCCAAATTGTTGTGCCAGTAGCAGGGGGCAGTGTTCTAAGTGTGAGGAGGAGAGAGCATGTAGGACATGATCATCGAAGTATAGATCCCAGCTCTCATTGCAGAAAACTCGGTCGAGCCGTGTCAACGTTGGTCGACGCGTGGCGTTGCTCCAAGTGAACCTCCTGTTCTACAAATGTATCTCTTTTAGGCCACAGTAATTAAGTGCATTTCTTAAACTCCTTATCAATCGCCGATTTAGATTTCTATTATTTTTATCTCTCGCACTGTAGATTAGGTTGAAATCCCCTAGGACAAGCCATCTGATGTCGTCATCCTGTTTCATAGCTCGTAGGTGTCGTGGGAAAGTAGGTTTTACAGTATGTCGTAACGGGCCATACACTGTTGTGAGTCGGAAGGGTGTGTTGCTGTATTTTACTACCGCTATTGCCGAAATGGTGAAACGTCCAATTTGGACGTCCTATATGTCAATTGCCCTGTCATCCCAGAGGATGAGGATTCCTCCCTTTGTACCTAGAGCTGGTTTATATGCGAATTGGTTCAGGCAGTGTTCCCCTAAGAAGTTAGCTAGAGTTGCATTGATGTTTTATAGTTTTGTTTCCTGTAGGCATGCTATGTGACATGTTGTCCTTGCAATAGTTTCGTGGACCATTAGACATCTAGCCGTAGCATTGAGACCTCTCACATTCCAGCATATTATTTTGAAGTTGCTGATCATCCGGGTGCAGTTTCGTGCGCTTGCTTAGGTGTCATGAATCGTGGGGCAAAGTAGCGTGTTGTGATGCTATCTATCATGTAGATCGTGGAGGTCGTCGAGTGGCACGTGTTGATGCTGTTTGTCTTGGGGATGATCGAGTGCAGCGCCCGAAGGTCATGGCCAGCAGGGTAGAATTAATAGTTTGCGAGTTTGGCCAAAGGTTGTAGTCAGCAAGGCTAGTTGAGAATCCTCCCCGAAGGTCGCAACCAGCAGGGTGAGGTACTGATGATACATAAAAGTAGCGGTACATAATGCGGGGGTAAAACTCATAGGCATTGTGCTTCGTTTGGGTCATCATGGTGCCATGTGCTGCTCTTGCTGAAGTTCTTCTACGACGTCGCCCACCATCTATAGAAGTGCATCATTCATCTGTTCTGCTGCATCATCGTCGAGGTCGAAGAGGGCGGTCATGGCCGCTATGATGAACTCTGGTAGGGCCCCTTGGAACATGCTGATGAAGCCTTGCAGAACTTGCTCAATTGGCGCCATTTCGTTGTCGCCGACGCCAAGCTTCCTTCAAAGGTTCCACTGGGCTCGTTCTATGGCCAGCATCGCCAGTTTCATGCTGCATCTCATTCATGTCGAAGGTACGACACTGGTGCGTGTGTCGCACTGGTTGCTGCTGTACAACCAACGATGCAGGAGTCAGGAACAGGTCGTCAACGTTGGGCGTGTGCAGCGATCCACCTGGGCTAGCGTCTGGGACATGCACTTCCGAGGCAGCAACTTGCGCAGCCTATGGCCCGTCATGAGCTGCAGCTAGCAGCTGGCCCGTGGGCATGCCCCCGTCATGGGCCGCACCCGGCCGCTAGCCCGTGTGCGTGCCCCCATCGCAGGCCGCACCAGCCAGCTAGCCTGTGGGTGCATTTTGGCCCGCGAGCTACTCCTCATCATCATGCTGGGCCGCCAGCGCTTGCTGGGCTATCAGCATAACCTGGCTTCCCCATTCGCAGCTAGGCCAGGCGCCTCTATGCAGCTCGTCTTGGTGTCATCGTTGGCCATGCAGCTAAGGCCGCCAGCTGCGTGGGCTGCCTCTCCCAACATGCTGGTCACGTTACCTTGTACATGTGCTTCATCACTTGCTTCGGTGCAGGCCGCCGCTATGGCCAGGTGGCCCGCTGAATTGGTGCAGCACCCTCCCTAGCCTGCCTGGTTGTAGCAGGCTATCGCCGAGCCTATCAGTGAGACTTGGTTGGCTTCAAGAAACAACTTGTCCATCACCTGGTCGACGTCGGTGACCGTCGGAGGCAAAGGTGCCGAGAGTAGCGCCGCTCGTAGCATGTTGAAGGCGTGCGGTACTAGGATTGGTTTAGACTAGGCTTGGTTCCCCCTGTTGGTGTCTTCAATGCCCAGGCGGTTAGCAAGCTAGGACACCGTGCGAATGTAGTCGTAGGCGCCAACGAGGCAGCTGTTCTTCGTGGAATCCAAATCCACAGTGTTAGATGTAGCCGGAGGCATGGTGAATACCTATCCTTTCATGTAGGTCTTCAAGGCATTCGCTTGGGCCACAAAGAGGGCTTGCAATTGAGCAGGAGGCATGTTGCTCAGCCCCTCTTCACTCATGTCGTGGCGTCTCACGTGCCGCGGCGCGTAGTTGTGGCGCGGGGGAGACCTGGTGCAGTCCCGGTGAACCAGCTCCGCGCTGCCCCAGTACACGTCACCATACTTGCGCCCATGTCCCAGGTGCATGTAGTCGTGGCCGTCATCATCTCCCCGGCGTGGCGGCCAGAGGAAGCCTTGGTCATTGCAGCTGCTCCTGGTCGCTCGTTGCTTGCAGTCATCCTTTGGGTCGCGGCACAAGTGTAGTCGACGGTCATGCTCCCCGTCCCCCATGTCATCAGGACCACGAGCGCTGCGCCTGGCGTCGTGGTTGTCGTCAGTGCGCCGTTCACGCCCATGACCGCCGTGCTCCCGGTGGCCATCACCATCATCCCGCTCCTCTGGCTCCCATGGCGGCTGAGGCAGGCGGGTTGGGAAGCATGAACGGGTGTCCGGCGGCGCGCCGTCTACAAGGCCATAGCGCCACTCGTAACTCCGACGTATCAGAGTGATACTCACCGGGTTGTCGACCACCTCTTGGAGGTTGCACGCGATTGCCGTGTAGTCCTCGAGCAGAGGCATGTGGATAAGACCTTGTAGTGGGCACCCTGCTGCCATGACTCCGGCGGTGGCTCGGCCGACACGAGGAAAGCCAAGGATTTGTCTGCCAGCTTGTGCGTGAAGGTGAGCCACACCTTCTTGGGTATCTTGCTCGGGTCCGCCGTCCACACCCACGGCTCGATGTGCCTTGAGTCCACCGGTTGGATGATGCCGATGATGATGCACTGCACATTTGTGGCCGACGATCTCTGGCGTCCAGGCGTGGGACGGGATGCCGTTGAGATAGAGGCGCACTCTGTAGAAGATGCGGAAGCCAAGAGCATGTGTGAGGCTGCACCAGGTATGGAGGCAGATGTCGATGCCTCCTCCGGTGAAGCGCCCGTGGCGACACGCCTCAGCCGCGTCGGCGGCGTGCTAGAAGCGAATCAGGTAGGGCTTCGGCTGGTGAAGCGTGATAGAGACCTTCCCTGGTTGTAGGCGGAGCTCTCAAGTGATGAGGTCGGTGATGTCCCGCGCTCTAGCGTCTGGCGGCAGGTGGAGTGCCCATGGGATGAGGGTGCAAGATTCCCAGTCCCGCGCGTCGTGCTCGAGATGGAAAGAATTGGAGACAAAGACTGTCTCCACCTCCAGGCGCAGGTGGGGGTCCCCTATCGCCATTGTTGCCACGCCAACGTTCTTGGTCTGAGGAGGTGTTGGTGGCTTGGATAGTGGTAGTGGTGGCGGCGGGTATGGGGAAAGCAGTGGCAGGGACTGCGGCGGTGGAGGGTGCTGGTGGTTCGGCTGATGAGGTAGTGGGCGCTTCTGCACTGCCGGGCGATGGTGGGCGGCGGCAGAGGTCCGTAGCGCGGCGGAGGGCCGTGGAGCCTTGCAATGGCGCTGTCTGTGGCCGAAGCGACGGCACCTGAAGCAGCGGATTGGGTCACGCAAGCGGCCGCGTGGTGGTCTAGGGTGAGACATTTGAAGCAGCGTCCGGCGGTCACTTGGATGAAGGCGCGTAGAGCTCCTGTGGTTGGCCTTCTTGAAGTCTCCCTGTGGTGCTGGTCATTTCCGCCGCTGCGTCTGCCGTCTTGTTGGAGTTGCTCGGCCGGCACTCGCTGTGAATGTGCTTTGTGGCGCATCACTGGCACCCATTCTTGGCGCACTGTAGATAGCGGAGGCGGGGCTTGAGTGGTGTGGCTTGCAGGCGCTTGGCATAGGGCCTCGGCACGGCCCGTCCTTGCCGCGGCAGCGGAGTTAATGTGTCGCGGCCTTGTCCCGTCGCCAGAGTGAGTGCTTCTCTCGGGGTCAGAGGTGCGCTTGGCTTCTTGATGGCGTTGCGCCGCTGAGCCGAAAAGGACATTGAGCCTCCCCACCTGACAACTTCGGCGTATGAGATCCGGAAAATCAGCGTGGCAGGAGGGAAGATTCTTCAGCGCAGGTCGCAGATCCGATGTTGTGGCCCGCAGATTTGGAGTTTCCGGCATGAAATTGTCGTCAACGGTCGCCGGCCAACAGCGCCAGGGTGGTGGTGGCGGGGAGTCAGAGAAGAATCTCTCCCAGGAGGAGAGGGTGCGCGGCTTGACGGGCGGGGTGCGTGGTAGCTAGGGCTGTTGCTGGTGGTGTAGGATGCGCGATGAGGAGGGTTGTGGTGCCCTTGCTGGCTGGGGGTGGGGCGGTGGCGGTGGCGGTGGGAGAGGGGGGTGGTGGGCGAACGACATGGTACAGTTGCTTATGATTTTTTGGAACCAACCAGCCAGTCAGCCACCAACGCAACAAAATTGAGAGCGACAAATTGTGCATGTCTATTTTCCAGCCCATGGGCTTGTATGTTGTGTGGGCATGACCCATTTAGATGTACAGAGTACATTGCATGAAGAGAAGAATCAATCCGGGACTTGCTGGTTAGCGTGCGCTGGGAAGCCTCCAGCCATCGGTTTCAGACAGTCTAAGCCCCTCTTTAGCAGGTATGAAGCGGCTTCTATGCCGGCTTGTTGTGAAGCCCTGCCAAAGGCTCTCCCTCAAAACGGCTTCTTCTGAAAAGCCCCAAGAAGCCAGCATCTTTTTTCTACTAAGTTGAAGAAGCAAAAAATGGTTCATCCGACCTTCACCTCCATCCAAAAAGTAAAAGACGTATGTGCCCTTGCACTGTCATAAAAATCTCTATTCTCGAGATGGAGGGGCTACTACGCATGCACGCAACGCCAGCCCGGGAAAGCTGTGTGTGAGAGAAAAACTCTATTCTTTGGCCTGTTCGGTTGAGCTTATCATCCAGAATCAGCTCTACTTTTCAACCATGGAATAATATTTTTCTCTCACACACAATAGCAGAAACAATGTTTTTTAGCCGGAGAAACTATCTGCGGAGCAGGCCGAAGGCACACTAGAAAAAAAAAGAGAAGATAAGGCACGCCGCATGCCTAGTAAAAAATTAAAAGAGGAGGTACGGTGGGGTGGGGATAAGGTTTACCCAGTAAATAAAGAATAAGAAAAAAAAGAAGGAAATGGAAAAAGAATTGAAGAAAATAAATAGGGATAATAAAAAAAGAAGGAAAAAAGAAACGAAAGATAGGTTATTACAGATATTTGATCACTTTCGTCCATTTTAGAAATACATGAGAAACTGTTTTGGCAAATATTTTTCAAAAAGACAAGCTAAAGAAAAAAAATTGTTTCACCGGAGAAGCCCATCCTCGCATCGCCGAGGGGCAGGAGCCATGAAAGGGAGAGAAAAAGTAAGAAAGAGAAAGAAACTGAAGCGAGCGTGAACGGGTCACGGGTGCAAACAGCAGCTGGTCCGCGTTGATCGTTGGTTTGGAAAACAACGAGCTGTACAAGTTGGTATGGAGGAAACACGACACCGTGCGAGAGGAACTGGAAAACCAGGGATGGACAAGGGGCCTAAGGAGGATAACAGAAGTGAGTGAAATGGCTGAATTTGTGATGTTATGGGACATGGTGCAGCAAGTAAGCCTAAAAGACACGCCTGATCATATGGCATGGCGGTGGACGGCGAATGGAGAATACACAGCAAAATCTGCATACAAAATTCAGTTCAATGGCTCATACAGCACCTTCCATGGGGACTCAATCTGGCAAGCGCAAGCTGAGGGCAAGCACAGGTTCTTCGCATGGCTTCTCGTACAGAGCAAGATTTCAACAGCTAACAAATTGTTCGCTAGAAACTGGCAGTGTGATCCCATCTGTCAGCTATATATGCAACCAAGCACCGGAGTCAGCAACACATCTATGCTTACAGTGTCCATTTGCGAAGGAAGTCTGGGAACGCATGAGGGAGTGGACAGAAGGTTTGGTAAAGGTTGCCTGCAGGTGACATCGAAGTGAGCAAGTGGTGGACAGATGAGCTGATGGCACTACCAAGAAACACTGGACGTTTGAAAGCTGCAGTGATGATGTACACGGCATGGAACATATGGAAGGAAAGGAATCGAAGAGTGTTTGAAGGAATGCAGACTTCATCAGTGCAGGTGGTGGTTTTCATCAAGCATGAGATGGACTTGAGAAGACAAGCTTGTGGCGCGCCGAGTATAACTTAATTTTAAGCATGTTAGCTTTTAATTCCTTTTATCGAGTTCGAGAGTTTATCCGTATTTATGTAATAAAACTTATGTAATGAACTGCCTGCTCTCTTCTACTTAAATGATATGGCAGTGCTCCTGCTAATGTTTAAAAAAAAGAAAAGAAAACAATGAGCGAGGGTAAGATTAGCTTTGCGGAATCGATCCCCTCCCTAAACCCTATGTCTTCATTCCTCTCTTTTCCTCTATCCCTCCCCAATTTCCCTACAATTCTACTCATCTGATCCTTGATCGAATTGGTGTGCTGCCAATTCCTCGGGATTCTTCACTCGAGCTGTAAAATCCCCGTGGCGGCATGCTGAATCGGGTAGAATTATCATATGATTCGAATCACCAGGGTTTTAAACATGGGAAATTGGAAAGAAATATACGCAAATACAACAAAAGAAAAGTAGTACTACTACTAAATCATCATATACACAGTACACACTTTAATGCTACAAAACAGGAAATGGACTCCCAGTAACTTCATAAGCCCATTCCAACTTGCTGGAAATAAACAGAGCACTGAACTCTATCACGCAAGCCTAGCAATGTCTCCCCCCTTGTCTAGAAGATGACAAGATTGCACAACACTCTGCACCTGCATGCATAACCACCCAACTATACTACACTAGCTACGCATATCATACACCGACTGTTGGTGTGTGACGACATGGGCTTCCGCATGGATCACGGACTGCTGGAGCCTTTCTCGGCTACGTGCACGGACGGCGCGGCCTTACTGAACCGAAACCCCTTTATCATGGGCTTCACGTTCTCAGCGAGCTTCACGATGGCCAAGAATAGCAGCCTGTAGAGCACGACCATCCCGCAGAGGATGGCGAGGTCGACCCACTTGCTGTACCCCATCTCCACCTGCCAGTAGTCTCTCAGGATCTCGCGGCCGGAGATGGTGGCGCCGGCGCCGGCGGCGGCCTGGTTGCTGGGGAACGTGAGGCCCAGGAACTCGTTCTTGTAGAACCCCTGGTTGGCGTACTTGTGGAAGGCGACGTAGTACATGGGGTAGCGCCAGAAGGGCTTGGGCAGGTCGTTGGGGAGGCGGAAGAAGCCGCCGTTGAGCATCATGACGCCCTGGATGCCGGCGCCGGTGATGATGCCCATGAGGAAGTCCGGGACGGTGCTGGCCACGATCATCATGAGCCCCTCCACGACCATCATCGCCGCGAAGAGCACCAGGGCGAAGTAGGCGAAGTGGCCGAAGCTGCTCTGGAGGCTGACCATGTAGTAGGCCATGGCGCCCGGGACGACGGAGATGAGCGCCAGGTACGGCGCCGCCGACACCGTGTTGGCGATTGCGAACGAGGCCACGCCGTAGTGCCCGTTCAGCCTCTCACGTCCGAAGATCTTCATGTCCTCCACGAAAGACGGGAAGCCCCCGATGGCCATGAAGGTCAGGAAAGCGGCCACGAAGTTGAGCATGGAGCCACGAGCCTGAAGATCCATCGAGTTAATATTCAGATGAGCACTCTACATAATAAGTACATTAAACAGAGATGGTGAGATGTTGAATACTGTATCTGCTTACCTGAATTGAGCCGTAGCTATTTCCGACGTCGTAGAAGATGGTGCCGACGCAGATGCACAGCATGATGTAAATGGCGAAGCGCAACCAGTAGTATCCCAGGTCCCTGTACATGTTCACGAAGGACCTCTTGGTGAGCACCAAGGATTGCGTCACGAAGCTTGGCTGCCATTCCTTCTTCACCACTGCCCCTCCCTGCGTAAAGGCCGTACACAATTTGTAACCTTGGGGTGTAAAAGGTGCAGGAAACAAATGTGGTAATTTCTGCACTTTCGATCGTGCATATGTCCATTAGGAATGTAAAGCAGTATGTAATGTATGGCTTACAATTTCGCGTATTTCGGCGATCTGCCGAGTCACTTTTTCCATGTATGCGGAGGATTTGTACGAGTTCACCAGCGTGTCGATTGCCTGAGCAGTGGTCATCTTCTCGCCGTCCAGGCCTTCTTCGATGTCCTGATGAACAGAGTGTACATGCGTGGGGAAGTGAGTATGCAAGGAGCAGCTTTTCAGATGCTGGATAAGTATTAAGGAAAAGCTTGCAGGATTGTGCAAATGTCTCTTCAAGTCGTGTGATGTGCTCACCTTGTCAAAGTCCTTGTTGATGGTCCTCAGGAAGTGGTCAGAAGGGTTCATCAGGGATGGACAGGGGAATCCGCTCAGAGCAAAAAACTGCAAAAAATGAAGCAGGTTGAGCACTTTTGAGCTGAAAGTGGCAGCTATGTTTTGAATCATACTATTCTACCAGTATGAATTTTCTGCCGCAAGTCGTTTAAAATTAACAACAAAGCAAGTCTGAAGTTTCAAATGTATGGCCTTTTGGGAGTCTTAATTGGTGCACACACCAGGAGGCTTTCCGTTGCGCGATGGTCACCCCTCCTAACTTTTTTCACAAGCTAGAATTTCTTTGCACAAGTTTTCGAGAACCCATTCAAAATAAGCTTTCGAGAAAACTTCTTCGAATAAGTTTTCGAAATTTTTTTTATTGAAATAAACTACAAAATTTTTTCAAAATCTTTTCACGTGGGTCCCACCAACATGAAAAAGGAACAGTACGGCAGCTGGCGCCAGCATGACATGATTGGTCCATACCATATTGAACAACTACAAATATTCAGTTATTTGATGTTTGAAAACAATGTGTATTCAATTATTGACTACTGATCGATCATGTCGTTTTCCTCGGTTCTATTTCAGATTCTAGTTAGGGAAGACGTGTGTTTTTCTTCCTAATTTCTTCGCTCCCCTAGATGAAAACTACTGGTCTGACGAGGATTTGACTTGAAAACTTGTCCATGAGAATGCTATTCAAAGAGATGACCTAATGATCCCTCCTAGTTTATTCGTCTTCAATGACACCAATACTTTTGTTGTATCCGGACTTGACTTGCATAGTTGTTCACCTAATGCAGTATTACCAAGTTTTATAGACCACTTGTAAATTGTAATCACTATCTATCTATATATGCAGGGTTATCTGCAATACAGATTGTGCCTTCTCTGATTTTTAACAAACAACTTGATATGCAGAAACATGCATGGTCCATGGATATCAAATCAGACATAAACAAGTGGCACAGTTGCAGTGATTAGGATATGATCTGCCACTCTGTCCTGCTATTGGCATTGACATAGTTCAACGGCAGAGTTCACACGCATGTAACCAGGCCAGGTGGGTCACTGTCTGAGCGCAATAAATTTGACCCGTGCTAGATGAAGGAAGGGCCATGGATTTAATTTAATTTAATTTAATTTAATTTGTTCGTACCGAAACGGATCGGATGTTCCCCCTGGTTCAGTTTATATTTTCTACTACTACATGTGCAATTGTACGGTACAGAGATTTCCTTCCAACTAGCCGGCCGAGTTCGTTCCTACCGAGTTCAAACTTGCAAGTGTGAATCGACAGACCAGCTCTGGCCATGCATGTCCATCCACACTAACCCTTTTTGTTTTATTTCAAAGCGGGTGCATTGGACGACGCCAATGGGATCCAATTCTCCTAGCTAGCAGCATCAACAAGTCAACAACAATTGATAACGAACTAACAGCTGCACGGATCTGCAGGTTGATTAATGCACGCATACGTTACGTGGCTAATATGCAGCGCAGCGTACCTGGTTGGTGTCGGCGGCGGGGCCGAAGAAGACGGTCCTGCCGTAGGCGAGGAGGCAGAGTCCGGCGAAGAGGCCGTAGACCTCGGTGCTGGGCTGGTGCACGGCGGCGACGACGGTCATGCCCTCGCGGCGGGCGAGGCGCGCGATGCGGCCCACGACGTGGTAGGAGGCGGCGCTGTCGAGGCCGCTGGTGGGCTCGTCCAGGAACAGCAGCGCGGGGCGGGTGAGGATCTCCATGCAGATGCTCACGCGCCGCCGCTGCCCGCCACTGATGCCCTTGTGCATCCACCCGCCGATGCGCGTGTCCGCCGCGCCCTCCAGGCCCATCTCGCGCAACGTCTCCTCCGCGCGCTCCCGCTTGGCGGACGCGGACATGGCGCTCGGCAGCTGCAGCTGAGCCGAGTAGTGCACCGCCTCGCGCACCGTCAGCGTCGTCATCAGCACGTCATCCTGCGTCACGTACGCCTGCGTACACGCTCACTCATGAATGATCCATGCCCATGCTGTATGATCGAGCTCAAAGAAAACGAGATGTGATATGACACCACGTGGGATGTCATGCACTTACCGATGTGCCATAGGATAGCTTCTGTCTCCGGCCATTGATCAAGATGTCTCCCTTCTGGCTCATGTTAGAACCTAGCCTACCTGTAAACAAAAAAAAAGAAGAATGTAAATGGTGTCAGGCCCCAAAGAACAGATCGATCGTGTGCCACTAATTTGCTATACGATGCATAAGAACAAAATCTTTTGCTTGATTTGTCACGAAACCTCGCAAGATTCACGTGGGTGTGTATGCAATCCACACGTTCGTTGTTCGTACCTGCCAAGGCATCTAGAAGCGTGGACTTGCCGCAGCCGGACGGGCCCATGATGGCGAGCACCTCGCCTGGGCGCGCGTACCCGTTGAGGCCGCAGAGGATGGGCAAGCGGCCGCCGCCCTTGCCGCCGCCGCTCGCCGACACCCAGAGGTCCTCCCAGGATATCACCACGCCTTCGTCCGTCCGGCGCAGCGACTTCTCGCGGGCGACGGGGCCGCCGCTGGCGACCCCGTTCCCGTTCCCCGACGCGCTGGTGATCTCCAGCGACGGCTGCGGCAGCGGGAACGGCGGCGGCGCGAAGGAGCGCCCGCTGCCGAAGGGAAACCCGTCGGTGCTGCGCATGGAGGACGCGCCGACATCGGAGTCCGCGGCGTCGTCGTCGTGCGCGTCGCCGCCCCGGTCCAGCCGCCGCGGCGGGCTCGGCGTCCACCTCGGCACGGCGGGGACGCGCTGCTGCTGCTGCTCGGACGCCATGTCGGAACGCTAACTAGCTAGCTTGACCGACGTGATCAGGCAAGCTAGCTTGAGCTGGCCAAGGCTGGAACAGCAGTGGGAACGAGGAGCTAGCTCGTGTTGCGCTTGTTGCTTGCCTGCCTTGCTGTGGTGTGTTATGAAGGGTGGCGTGGCGTTGGCGAGCTGGGCTGGTTAAATAGGCGAGGGACCGAGCGCGCGCTCACAGGTGAAGTGTCGGGAGTGCGATTAGTTTATTGGTGGCCAATATTTCAAGTTGATCTTGGCATGGTTCTTGAGGAGGGGAGTGGGTCAAGAGCGCCGTAGAGCCAACTTGTACCGTGTGGTTTTCGACTTCCTTTTCAGCTGGGAAGGTGTCCACGTAGGTACCCGCTGAAGTTCTCGGGATCTGGTGTATTATTATATATGTACGCCCTCGTCTTAAAATATAAAACATTGTCGTATAAATGCAATTATACGACAATGTTCAGCAACTTACAGCACGTTGCAAAACATTATATATAAAATATTATTATATAAATGCATTGTCGTATAAATATAAAACATTATTATATATATTAACAACAGTTATATCATATGAATGCATTGTCGTGACATACTTTATGTTTGATTAATAAAACTAATTTGATGTTGAAAGTTGATGCATTTTTATATAAATTTGGTCAAAGTTACAGGAATCCGACTAGTGTAAAACTAAAATGTCAAATAAGGAAAGTTAAAATGCTAGTTGTCAGATTTAGTAGTCCGGCAGTCCACCAGAGGGTTACCCAAGTGGTTGATATGTAGGCAGGGAGGATGGCAAAACCAAGAACTCGAAAGTAATCACGAGAGCACGAGAGTTTAGACAGGTTCGGGCCTCCGGAGAGTAAAACCATATGCCATGTATTTTGCTGGATTGTATTGCTGGTATTGTCCGCGGACAGTTAACGTACGATAGGTTCGGATTGCCCTCGGGAGGCGCCCTTGGCCACCTTATATAGGCTGATGACATATGGTTACAAGTTGGTTTGAATCTAATCTAGCCAGTTGCTACATGGCAAGCAATCTGAGTTGGATTACAACAAGTATCCCGCAATATCCAGGCTGATTTGAATCGCCCGGCCTCCTTGACTTGTACTCCAAGTATTTCAAGTATTTTCATGTCCCTCGCCCGCAAGTTCTAGTTGGGCGGGCCCACTTGCTAGGACCGGCCAGTATCCTGATCGGTGGGGACCCATGGGGTACCCATATCCCTCAAGCCCCCGAGAGATGTGTAGGCGAATAAAAATCTGAGGTCATCGCAGCGAAGCTTGGAATGTAGTCAGCTAAAGCTGTGTTGGCGTCATAGTGACGGAGAGAGTGCGCAGTGCTAAAAAAAATCCTTGCGAACGCAGAGCCATATGCGTAGAGCGAAGTCGAGTGCTGAGTTGATGAATGGCAGGCATCCAGTAAGTCGAAGCGAAGGATATAGATGTCGTCGGAAGACGCACTCCATATGGAGTAGCCCCTGAGCATTGCATCCATTAGTATTATCGGTCCAATGGTTAAAAAAAAGAAGAGAAAATCGATCCCAGAAGCAGGTCCTAGTGCCCGAGCATAAGGATAAGCGAAGCCACGGAGGCACGCCGACCCGCCGACCTGAGATAGGCGCCTAGCCCCTGAGTACGAGGACTGGCAGAGCCACGGAGGCACGCCGACCTGAAATAGGCTCCCAGCCCCCAAGTACGAGGACTAGCGGAGCCACGGAGGCACGCTGACTTGAGATAGGCGCCCAGCCCCAAGTACAAGGACTGGCGGAGCCACGGAGGCCCGCTGTGTTGCATCCCGCCCCGAGCCAGAGAGGTCCGCCGGGGGACGGGAGGCATGCCGAGTCGTCTGTGGTACCCAGCCCCCGAGCCTAGGAGCTAGACGAGTCACCGAAGCACGTCGTATCACCTCCCGCCTCGAGCCAAAGAGGTTGGTCGAGCGACGGAAGGCACGCCGAGTTGTTTGCGGTGCTTAGCCCCCAAGGCTGGGAGTCAGATGAGCCACAGGAGTACGCCAAGTTGCCTCTCGCCTCAGGCCAAAAAGGTCGGCCGGACGACGGGAGGCACGCCAAGTCGTCTGCGGCGCCCAACCCCCTAAGCCTCGGAGCCGGACGAGTCGCGGAAGCACGTCGAGTCACCTCCTGCCCCGAGCCAAAGAGGTCAGCTGGGCGACGGGAGGCACGCCGAGTCGTCTGCGGCGCCCAGCCCCCGAGCCTGGGAGTTGGACGAGCCACAAAAGTACGCCAAGTCACCTCCCACCCCAGGCCAAAAAGGTCGGCCGGACGATGGGAGGCACGCCGAGTAGTTTTTGAGATACAAACAATATGTAGCATAGTGTAGATCATTTAATAATTGAACAACTGGGAAGTTTAATTCGCTATAGAAGTAAATTCTTGCACGTCTTGCTCTTGTAGGTCGTGGAATTTCCCCGAGTAGTTAGCCTGTTACGTTTAAGCACCTAGCCCTGCTGACCACTGCTCACGGAGATGACGGCTTATCTTAGGCTATAGCGCTAGGGTTGACCCGATGCTCGCATATAGGAGATACGCAAGATGAGTCAATGTTTCACGAATTAAGGCGTGTGCTACTCAAGTACTTTAGCAACCGATAAGAGAAGACAGACAAGCCGTAAAGCAGTCAGAACTGTGCGGAAAAGTACCAGCATGAGCTGGGCACCCGTGGGGTATAGCCCCCTACTGCTCATGTAGTGAACGGACCAAGCTGTATAAGCAGTCGGGGTGTGACCAAGATGGTCGGCGAAAGTCACAAAGACATAGAGGAGCCGAGGCGGTCGGCGGAAGTCACGGAGATATGGAGAAAAATCCGAGGCGTACGGAGATATACGGAAGCCATAAAAATATTTAATTGAATATATGACTTAGCTTGATTCGTGGCTGAGTCAGAGGGTGGCGTAGCGGAAAACATCGTTAAGGAGCTGGACCTGTAAAATAAAACTTGTGGTGTATCAAATTGTATGATGAGACAAGTGATCTAATTGTTTAAACGTATCTGGAAATAAAGGGCTCCACCCCTCCCTTGGTGTATACGACGGGACAGTCGTGTAGCTGAGGCCTGTAGCCGCTAAGCGTCCAGCCTTGCCTGACCAGCATTCTGCTGAGAGTGGATCTCGAGCTTGTAGAAGGGGTGAACACAAGGTTGTCTAAGTTTCATGAGCTAGGACGCCAACCACACGTGTTAGTCGTATTGCCTTGAGAGGGGGAGGAGAAGGACGAAAGACCCAGAGGTCGGCGCCTGGGGGAAGCCCACGAGCTTGAAAGCGAGTGGTCTGTCGAACAGGTTGGACAGCCCCCCGAGCGTTAGGAACAGCTTGAGCAAGGGAACAAGAAGGAGGGAGGTAGGTATGCAAAGAACCTCGGAGGTTTTATTCATTCAATAAGAAGGGAAAAACAAAAACATAGCTTTTAAATCCTAAGGATAGAAGCGCCACAGGTGTTTGATGTTCCACGGATTGGGGACGCCTGAGCCGTTCGCCCATTGGAGTCGATAGGTGCCTGGCTGGATGACTTCTTTGACGGCCCTTCCAAGGACCTGATCCACCGATTGGATCTTGAAGAGATTGCGCGAGTTTCGTGGAAAACACGGCAGCCGAGATCCTCAGACCAAAGGGGGGTGGGAAGGACCCTGCGCCGACCTTGTTAGGTGTAGCGCCATCTCGGAGAGGTTGATGCACTCAGCTATGGTGCTGCTGATGCGATCTAGCCCTAGAATTATCAAATTATTAAAGAAATGCACCTTGTGTTCTTGTTTTCTTCTGTAATCGAGCCTCATCTTTTTTTAAAATTTTATCTTATTTTGCTGTGGAAGACATTTTAGCATATCGCTCCTTTTCTCTAAGCCTCTTATGTTCCTCAGGAGTTGTCATCTCTTGAACATCTACTGGATTGAAAATTAGTTGAAGCCGTATATATAATTGGTGAAATAAACAAAACAAAGAGAGCACAACAAATAAAGGCATCTTAGATATTATAACCTTGTAATGATAATGACAAATGTAGATCTTGATCGAACACATGTCCAGATCCTGACATATTAACCCTTCTATAAGTATGATTTTTATGTAGCCATTTGTTGCCAGAATCATCTTGGCCAAGCTCTTTAAGTAATTTTGTGCATACAAATAATGTCAAAATATCATGTCTGTAGCATTTGAAAGCTATTTGAAATATCATATTTAAAAAAATAATACCTCTACGAGACAAACATGGTGGTGGAAACTGAGGTCCATTACATGTACCTGATCCAATTTTGGTTGTTCTGTCACAAAATGACGTGGTGTTTAAGGATAATGGTGTGCCTTCTAAGTGTTGTGGTGGCTTGATTGTTTTGCTTTCAGCCTTCCAAAGATAGTAACCTTCCCTGACCTTTGCACGCATCTTCTCCTTTTCTTCCTCTGGCAAACCAGCATATTTATCTCTTCTCTTTTGCCTTTTAAGCTCTACCGGATCAACATTTTCATTTTCTTCATGAACTGCAAGTTTGAAACTGAAATGATGAGCAGGCAAAAACCAAAAGTAATCTGAGATGAAAAGAAAAGATATATACCATGCTCTGCGCCAACATCTGTGTCTTCTACTGCCAAATGAGGCTGGCCAAACTCTCTTCTTGACCTCTTACAACCACGTCTAGATCCGAGGTCAATTGTGTTTGTCACATCACCAAGTGGACAATGATTATCCATCAGTTATGAATAGCTAAAAAATACTCCTGCGAGATGAGAGGGATTAGACCTTATCAATCTACCCGTGGCTATTACACTAATCATTTGTGGCATTAACCAATGAGGAGACGCAAAACGTTACCTGGGCGTCAAACTAAGCATGTGCATGCTAATAAGAGTATTCGGTGCCGATCTTTTTCATCCATGCCGCCTCGTACACACGAGGTGAGCTCACCGTAGAAACCACGGACTCCGTAGAAGGTTGGCAGGGCGATGGCCGTAGAAGGATATTAAGAGGATAGCATGGAGGATCTGACTTTGCCTTCAGTTTACAGCTGCGATGTCGACCTGCTCAGCAAGGTGGACTTGGAGGCACCTGTGGGCACTAGGGTAAGATCGACAAGCCGGATGTGGAGGTCTACGTTTTGCAGGCATGCAGCAGCGACGGCCCCTTAGCATCGAATACGGCTTCAAGGCACACGGCAATGATAACTCAAAAGGAGACATCCTACATGATGTGATACAAGCAGAAGAAACTAATGCGTGACTCAAGCAGGAGGTAAAGGAAACAACGTGACGCGATTTGAATCAAAAGGAAAACATCACGGTGATTAAGATAAGCTTCCTTTTCTAAATCACCATTGGATTGGATGGATGGACACGGAGGAAAGGTCCAACGTGAATAAGCGTCCTTTCTAATCACCATGATTAACGTGCATGGGTGGATATCTCACGCGGAGGAAAAATCATGGACCGAAAATTTTGACACATAATTAACGGGCGGACGAACAGGTATGCGGTACGCGCCAAACATGGCAAGTGTAGGGGCACGGTGATCTGGGCACAATATTGACGGGCGGGACAAGGCGGGTGCGCAGGCGGGTAAAATTCTTTCACGGTGAAAAAAGAAGCAGCAAAAAGGCAAAATTATTTTAGAAAGCGTTGTTTTCACCCTTTACCAAAACTTTGCTACCCCTCTTCACCTGTCAAGTGGATCTTCTGTGAGGGGTAAGGGGTTTTAACTATGAGTGAAGTGTTTTTAATTATTTTGGATTTTTACAGATGATTATAGTAAGGATAATGATGACCGGCAGTCTGGCACGAACAGAGTAGTCTTGACATCGATCATCTCGAGCGATCGGTCGCGCGCGTTCAAGGAATATGGCGGCGATCGGGCGGGAGTTGATATAATCTGTGTGAATACGACCATTGTACTGTCCGGACTCGACCGGTCTCTTCTCGCGTGCCATGAAGAATATTATATCCTCGACTCATTTTCGGCGCGGGCGCGCAGTTGAGGAATGGAATTTGTTAGCTGGCCGAATTATTATTATAATTATCAGTGGCTTGCTAGCGCCCAAACGTCACGTGCGAATAACTTCCGTCGGACGTATACATCACCATCTGTTTTAATTCTGACGGCTACAGTAGCATCATAATAAAATACCACTAATTATCGGACGTTCCGTTGCAACATCAAAACGAAACAGCTGCAACATCGAAAATCTATGATTGCAACATGAAAAAGATGCGAAAAATAGCTCAATGTAAACATAACATTCGGTACGGAAAATTCCCACCTCAATATCGAACACACGTTTTATGCAACATTTCCAAACAAGTCATCATATGTTGGGTTGGGGTTGAGCTCGTACGGGAAAAAATATTGCAACATGAAAAATCGATAGATGAAACATCAAAAGCCAACTATTGAAATATTGATACATCTAAGAAAATCAACCGTGCAACATCACAAAATGCATTCATCTGCAATATCCGCGCACATCTATAGCACTTGCAACATCCAAAAATCTCTACTGCAACACCATGAAGTACCTATTGCAACATGACCATCGCTAATCTTCAGATTAAAAAATCTTCAAAATGCTCTTCTCGTCGCACCTCCACCTCCATCTTGACCACCGCTCCCTCGCCGGAGGGCCACCGCCCATGCCGAATCAGTTTGTGCTGGTCACCAACACCGCCGAGGCCAGAGCTGCCTGAGGCCGCGTCGCTCGCCTGTGACTGGACGCGGTCCAGAGAGCGCCACCACATGCCGGGGGAAGACGGCTGGGGAGAGGCGCCGCTGCACATCGGGAGGAGGCGTCCCGCGGGCTGCCGTGCCGCGGGGAGGCACCGCCGCACGCTGAGGGAAGGCAGCCAGGGGGAGGCGCCATGGCTGCGGCTTGCCCGGTCGCGTTGGACCCACTCCCGCCGCCGCTTGCCCGGCTGCGACTCGCCCTGCTCCAGCCAGCAAGTCCGCCGGTTGCTGTTGGCTTGTTGGATTCGTCGGAGAGAGAGCGACACGGGAGAGAGAGGTGAACGGGATGAGTAGTGCGGAAAGGAAGGGGATAAGTCTGGCAACCTGCAAAAGGATAAGAATGAGAGGGGCGTGAAGTAGTCATGCGGCTGCCAAACGTCTAATATTTTGCGCACGCGTCAAACACATGCTCATTATTATTATTATTATTATTATTATTATTATTATTATTATTATTAAAGGACGCAACACGCAAAGATCCAAGCTTGGGGCATAAAACGTCCACGTAGCTATGGTGCCTGGTGTAATTGGAAATCGAAGTTCAGTGATAATTTTGTGCGTTTGGTGTAATGATCGAACCAACAATATTGATCGATTTCTAATATATATATTCGGCCTGTTCGCTTCAGCTTATTCAGCCGGCTTATCAGCCACCAAACAGTGTTTTCCTCTCACAACAAATCAGCCATTTCAGCTTTTCAGCCGGCTTAAGCTGAAGCGAACAGGCCCATTGATATTGGTCGGAAGAACTCAATTATTAATTAGCACATATGCTCATAATTCGATCGAAGTTAAGTTTGTTGCTTATATAGTCGTTCACTCGTTCGTGGATAATTAGCTGCTGGGTATGCTGTTTTTTTATTTGAAACTCTCTTTTTCAAGAAATACGATAAAAAAAATAGATGATTGCACACCCCACAACACTCACCGCCATGAGCATAAGCCCAGATCTTCAGACTGGTGATGAGACAGGTCTATAACCGACCACTAATTAAAAATAGCTGCATTAATGAGACAAACAAGGCATCAACCCACGTGCAGGTGGATAGATGTACAACCACCTTGGCTGACCATGCTATTGTTTGCTTCTCTTATATATTCATTAGCTACTGCTAAATTCCTAGCGAGGTCTAAAAAAATTTTAATAGGCGATTGAGACGAAAAAGATGGCCGAACTGTGGATCCTCGATCGATACGTGCGATGTCCCGTATCTGTCAGGCAATATTTTTCGATAGGTTATGCAAGCGGTAAGCTCAGCGCCAGCCTAAATGATGATGAAAAACTAATTTTGTTCGATTTTATTAATACAAGCCACCTTACTATTTAGCTTACGTGCTTGAGAATTTTGTTAGGGAACAGCTAGCTGTCTCCGATCCTGCCGGTTTGATTGAATAGTTATTTCCCTTCGTTATATATGTCGCGCGCGCGCGCACGGAAATGATTTTTTTATAAAAACAATATATTCGTCTTCATAAAATGTTGGACCAAAAACAATCCACGTGCAAGTCGACATTTGTATGTGTTTTCAGTATTCTCCTCCCCGTTTCCATTTTCTTATGTTTCCGACGCATTATTCATGCACATGAAATTAATCGCAGCAGAAAGAAAAAAGAAGGATGACGTGACATGTGACTACGTACTACACGCGTATAGGTATGTCCATTTACGTACAAGCAGGGCGATTAGTTAGTTAGCTAATGTCTCATAATGGCGCCAAACATTTGACTGACTTCTTAACGTTCTGCTGCAGTACGCTATTCTTTCTTAACATGCGTGTGAATCACACTGGTAGAAATCTCTGCAGCAAGCAAACAATGGAGGAGACGCGTCTAGCTCGAATAGACTTGACCAAATTTGGAGGCATTCGGAAGAATTCTCCGTAGAATATTTAGTTCGAAATTTCTCGCTTGTCAGCGGGCGGGTCTGTGCAAATTATCTATAGTCTGTGTTGTCAGTCGTCATCTTTATTCAGGATGACATATGGATTGTGGACTACATATATATACATGTTCCAATTTAGGATCCGGTACTAATATTTCAAAATGCACTCGATACTAAGGTCCCGTTTGGAGACAGGGATTAAAGTTTAGTCCCAGTCATATCGAATGTTTAGATACTAATTAGGAGTATTAAATATAGGTTAATTATAAAACCAATTGCATAAATGAAGGCTAATCTATTAACCCATGATTTGATCATGTGATGCTACAGTAAATGTGTGCTAATCATAGATTAATTAGGTTTAATAGATTTCTCTCGTGAATTAGTCACGGCTTATACAATTAGTTTTATAATTAGTTCACGTTTAGTCCTTCTAATTGGTATCAAACATTCAATGTGACCCGAACTAAAAATTAGTCCATGGATCCAAACACCCGCATGGATGAAAGTTCATATTTATTTACTTCCTAATCTTTCAGAAGGCAGTAAATCGATTATATCGTAGCAGTGTCTACGTCCTCCTCTTCAATACGTACATATGCATGTAAATGGATTAATTTTAACTAGTAGTTGTGGGAACTTGGATTTTGTCTAACGCTTGAGCACTGATGTGCAGTATTGTCTTTCTGACCAAATGAGTTCCTTTGAATTTTATTGTTGTTTCTGTAAATATTCCACGGTAATTTAATTTTCAGAATGTATTCATATAACCAATATCAGGAAAGAAAAGAATACAGTGATGGCGACAAGCTGCAGTACTGTACGTGCTATGGTAGCAACAAGAAAGAATGTGAAACTTATGCATCCCCAACATTCTCTAAGCAATCAATAATGCAGTACTAACTAAGCTGTCATGCATGTGAAGTCATTAATTATCCAGTAGGAGTAATGCGATACGCTTCGATGACTACGACTGAGAATTTACTGTGTTCATTCAGGATGATGAAAAACACATGGCCAGGCTTCTCTGCACTCACGTAACATGTGATTAATAACTTTGCGGCATCTACATTCTAACCTGTCCGCTTTCACACACTGAATCTCAGTTCAGTAGTTCTGGGACTTGTAAACACTACGATGAATTAATAGAGAAACTAGTTTGGACCTAATTCCGATTAAACTTGGATCAATAGACCAGTGAATTAATAGAGAAACTAGTTTGGACCTAATCTTTATGATGAACGAATTAGTAGCTCTGGAATATCCACATGGGCAGGTAATATAAATTGTTTGGTAATATTCATAAAAAAACTACCACATGGAGTTCAAATTGACTTATGTTAGTTTTCTGTTTTACTCCCACATGGAGATATATCTGCTTTAAATAAACCCCACCATCAGCAAAAGAATATCAGATGTAGCCTATGATATGTTGCATTGAGTTTTAGCTCAACTAAAAAATAGAGAAGAACAGTAACATTTCCTATAATTTCCTTTTTTATTTATCTATTTTAATTTTTGCTAGATTTTTATTTTAATTTCTTGTTACTCTCAATTCTTACTTTGATGCAAATATAAAAAATTGAGAATTGAGAGTGTTTTGTAATGACTTTTTATAGTTTATGAAGTCGATTTGCTAGTGATTTTAAAAAATAATATTTTCACATTAATTTATATAATATAAAAAGTTTGCATATGTGCGCCGGTCATTTTTTCATGAAAAACATTCTAAGTCAAGTGCGTAATTTAGTTATACCATGATATAAAAGTCAATTTAACTTCTTTATACTAGAATTTGCAAGGTACTTTAGCAGAATATACCATCCAAGGCTACATATACCATTATAAAATCAGAATTTTTAAGTTGAACATTGTATTCCCTTTGTCCTAATAAGAATGTAAGTATTTCTATTTTTATCTTAAGTAAAGTTGTATTAAACTTGACCAAATTTATTATAGAAGAGATTCAACATGTAACACATCAAAGAAGGACGGTATGAAAATGTATTTCATAATGGATCCAATAATACAGATTTGACACCATAATGTTGTGCTGAAGGTTGTTTGACTTAGGATAGAGCTAGAAATGCTTATACTTCCTCCATCCCACAAAGACTGTTCATTTAGAAAATTTTAGACAAGATAGTAGCAATGCTAAAAGTCCAAATTACCCCTAATAACTCTTCTTAATCGGATGGAGTACCGAGTAGAATTAATTATACATGTACGTTTGCAGTAATTGTCGGATCTATTAGCCTTCCTTATTTAGTGAGTGTGGCTTGGGTATCGATGGTGGGAGTAAATGATCGTTTTGTTAACTGGGCCAGAAGGTATTATGAGGATTTTTGTTGGATTGTCTCAAAGTTATATGGACACTCTTTGTGGGACAAGTTTGAAGACTAAACGAACGGTCTTTGTAGGACGGAGGGAGTATTTTTGAACGGGAGGAGTATGTATACACATGCATGTATACATGCAAATGCTACTTTGTTCGCTGATGCAAAGTTTCATACTTAAGTGCGAGTTGGAAGAAACTATGTCTATACGGCCATTGACTTCAAGTATAGTCCATAATTCCATATATAGGACAATCTTACAGGACTCAGTTTCAAACAAATGCACTCATCTTGGTTCAATACTAGTAGTAATCTTTGTCATTTAATAGACGGTTAACGTGATTCTACGTGTGCAGTGGCCATACAGTTTAGAGGACCGGACCAGTTTTTACGGCTTTCATAGACGACATAGCGTGTATAGTAATGGTTAACCATAGAGATTTACCTATCTGGATTAACAACAAATGAGGTCGCGTGGTCAAATTCGATTCTTATATTACCTACATCGTCTTGACATTGGCACATCACGTTCACATTTCGGCCGAACTACTAGTTCGTTTCCCTCTTTCACAACACACTTATGTGTTGGAAGGCTTCATCATTTCGAAGTGCTCTATCTAGCGTCTCCGGCAACAGTTTCAAACATGAGTTCGTCACTGTCCTATCCGATCAGAATGCTAAACAATCTCAGCATCATTAAAAAAAAAAAGAGGTCATCTCTGCTCAACATTTTCAAACTAAAGATCTAGTAGCACCACTAAATAATCAGTAATCAACCCTGAGTGTCACCGCACGCGACATGCACGCAAATTTTGCAAATTATATTGGTCACGTCGATCGTCGATCGACGACTTTAATGTTTTTTTCCCGGAAACGACACTTTGTCTTAAGGTCTGTCTAGTATGCGAGTATTATGGTGGCATTCATATGATAAACTTGATGGTACCGAACGTCTATGTTTCCTGAGCAGAGCAAACAAAACAGAAGTGCTAGAAAGTAATAGCAATCACATTCGTTGAACGGCTTGTTGAAACTAACTGTTGTTGCTGCCAACCAGAACAGTGAGGTGCGTACCAAACAAGCTTATGAAGCCTGTCTGTTCGACGTCAGGACGGCGAATTTTCCGCAGCGCACAGTCCAGCAGGCCGACGTGTAACCTGCAACATCAACGCGAAAACCTACTGAGGCCTAACTCTGCGTGACCTTCTGTGTTTGCTGCATCTCGCGAACTTCCCCGAAACTGCAGGTCAGGGCCCCATGATCCGCAAGTTCATGTCAAGTTGCAGACGAACCAAAGGGTCGACCGTACGAATTGTATAGGATCTAACCATAATCCTATCCAATTTGCTTAAATGATCCACCGAGCATGTGATTAGTATGGTGGTAAAAAAAATTAAAGATAATCCATCTTACCATTTCCCGATTTCCAAATGCTAAAACAAGAGTCAGACGAGAGACGGCGGTCATTACGGTCGTCCACGGAGGACATCTTCCTTCCCGGTCTGCGTCGCTTGCTCCATGCCGTCAATTTCTTCTCCGTCGCTCCCTTCAACCCGCGACGACCTGAGCGTATGGGCGCTGGTTTCTTGCGTTACCGGGAGCGGGGAACCGTGCTGATTCGCCTGGGTCGGTGCCACAATTGGCGACCAAGCTGCGTCTGTGGTGGAAAGCCCTGAACCAAACTAACCACCTCCGTGTGCTCTGGTCAGACTAGATGGCTGACTTGGGAGTCTACTAGGTCCACCTGCACTAGAATCACAGGTCCAACCATTTGATCAATTCATCTGCAACCTGCCTGTTTACCATACAAGAGATTTCTAAGCGCGTGTTTCTCTGTTGACAACGGAGATAATGGGCGCCAATAAGCTCAGACCGGCTGGATAAGGCACGACGGTCTTGGTCGTTCAGTGATTGGTGCTCAACAACACCTCCAGAAGCAGACAACGGCGTAGCCAGCATGGAAATTTTCAATTCCATTTCTCAGATCTCATTCAGTGCTAACCCACAGTCCTACACACAAAATGTCTCATAATATTCTGTTTCAAATCTCACTGGCTAGATTCTGTGTTCAGGGTAACAATTCAAAATCGGTGCAATACATCCGCTCAAAGAAGAAAATCAACAAGTTACAAGCGATTCGCACTGAGGGGCACGATTACCATGTTTTTTGAATCTCGTGCAATGTGTTGTCGTTCCTGTGTGGCGATCACCTCTCCTTTAGCAGTATAATCCGTACATGAAGAATGGGTGTAAATGCAAGAAAGAAGACTAACAACAGTAGACAACTAGGAGGATACTGCTGCATCCAAACAAAAGCTACTCAGCCTCCCCAGCATCTGGAATTTCCATGTCGGATGCTTTGCTTTCGGGTAAACATTCTTGATCATCCGTCTCAGTGGCACCATCAGGCTGCTCATCTGATCCAGTAATCTTCGGGTTCGGTTTCTCTTCATCCAATTTGGGGATTTTGAGCCCAAAACGTAATGAAATCCTCTCAAGCAACTCCTTCCCGTCCAGTGGAGATACCATGACACACAAATTGGTCTTTCCCTTCCAGCAAACAATGGCGATGGCAGAGGGATCTGTGGCTATGGATCCTATATCCTGATGCCCTGAAATTTCAAGGAAGATGTTTAGTCATCCTCAGATGTTTAGTTTGCATCAAGTTTTTGAGCTCTTTTCAACCACCAAGAAGAATTGATCTTACCTTCACGTAATACTACGACACAGCAACCTGGAAGTAAAGCTGAAGCTTCCTCACCAAATTTTGCATCAACAAAATCAGGAAACTTAATTGTCCTGTACTGTAAAAGATGCTGGAAATCAATTGCTGATGCATATAGAATCTGTTTTGTGATGTATGGAAGCAGGAGCGGCAATCCCTCCGATGACAACCTAAATGTGCATGGTGAACCATCCTTGGATGACTGTCTTTCCTGAAATGGTGCAATAATAGAATAGAATCACCATGTTAAGATCAGAATATGTTAGCTTCTGCTAATAGATTAAGTTGATAAAGAACATAGATTAATTGGACACCTACAAATATCTTTAGGCCAAGTGAGGTGATCTTAAGCCGCTCGCCAACTTTTATGTTGAGCTCCAAAACATCTTGAACAGATTTTGACACGTAGTATATTCTCTTAACATGACTAGTATCAGGATTCCTAGTCACAAGATGACCATCAAGTGGAAACGAATCCTTGATACCATAGAAAGATACTATGCTTTTGACTGTCACTTCATCTTTAAAAAATATCACAGGGTCAACCCCTCTCCACCTGCCTTGGTTCTGCTGCCTCCTCCTATCTCTTGTTCCTGCTTGACCTTTTTCTGCCTCATTACCAATCACCTTAGTATCCTCAGAGGTCTTATCTTTGGAACTTTTGCTACCCATGTCTCTGTTTTGTTCTCCATCGAGAACATTTGTATCATCAACCACTTGCTGGTGCACTATATTTTCTTCAGATGATACCTTATCTGATCCTAAATCCTTCTCAAGTTTCCCGGTCTTGTCTTTTGAGATATTCTGCTCGCTTTTTACCCCATCTACCACATGGCTCTCTGAAACGGTGCAATATACCATACTTCAGACTAGGAAGACTAACTCTCATGTATATGAGATTTGATGCAATAAACAACAAAATATGCATAATGATGTGGAAGAATATTACCGTTCAGAGGAGAGAGTTTATGAAGCACTGCAATGAAAAATGCCCCGCTGTTCTGGTCATGAGGAACAATCCTCATGCAGCGATGCAGCGGGTAATCCGAATGTTCTGTACGGGTGGAAGTAGAATTTAACTTTTTATATCTAGTTGGAGCTTCACCAGACTCACAATCAACTTCGGCTTTCTCTTCAGTTTTCTGATCATCATCATCATTGCTCTTATTGATTGCTGTATTTGTTTCTTGTTCTCCCTCTACCATGTCAGTTGAATCCTTCATGTCTGCATCAATTACATCTGTGTTGACCTCAACATCTTTGCTGCCTTTACCAGAGGGAAACATGCTTGGTGATACCACACTCTTCCTATAGCGAGGAATATCTTCATGAACACCAAACCAAGAACCTCTATCCCGTACCTGCAATACTACCTTGAATTATCAAATTTTATGGAGACCTCAGAAGATAGAATTGTGACTGAATTGTGGACACTAACGGAAAGTCCAGAATGCAAACAAATACTAGATAAATGTAAACAGTCAAGCTGAAACACACGTTGCTACACTAAATAGTTCTTCAGAAGTGTTACAATAAAAAGAATTACTTTCCAATAGAATATTAGAAAAGCAGCATATTTTTCTCAAAGAGGTTCGGTGTCGTTATCTAAGGTTTTCTGAATGCTTCTGCTTCCAGAAAGGATAGCAAACTCTAGGCTCACAGGAAATCGCAACTAATCATGAAACTAGACACTCAATGGGCAAAACAGAGTATATGAACAAGAAAATACGAATGGTTTTAGTAACATGTATACTAACCTTCCAGGTGTTAAGTCCAGGACGACGGGCTAATTCAGGTAGCTCATTAGAAACATCAAGAAGTTCAACAGAATCCCCACATCTCCGTAGAATCTATTGAATTATGCAGAGCATTGTTGATGTTACAACGACGTACAAAAAGAGAGAATGAGATAAACTATTCGTCGTGAGCAAATTACAAAAGCAATATATAAATATATAAAGGAGCATGTTGGTCAAATCTCTAAGCATTGCTCAGGAACAAAATTGCTATGCCCTGAACACTATTTTTCAAGATAATAGTAAACCGTAACAAAAACAATAGGAGATTTGACCAAATTAAACATTATTCAATAAAGGATAAAGTTTAAATCAAGCATAAAAAATACCTCAGCAACAACAGCTTCATTTTCAACAGGGTTCATTGAGCATGTTGAATAAACCATCCTCCCGCCCACTTTAAGCAAACCCATACCTGAACAAGCAACAAACAATCAAATATAAAAACCTAATATCATGAGTAACAAATCCTTACAGTACAAATAACATATCATTTACCCATCATAGTTGGAAAAAGACAAGTATAATTTAATGTCAGTTTCTAAATATAATTATGAAAAAGATCCAAATTACATACCCTACGTATATGAAATAAATATACAAGAAATTTGCAGGTTCCGAAGGAATAAGCTATCCAGTTGACAACTGCAATCAAATTCAAGAAATATTTAATGGAGATCCACTACTACAAGGACCTAATTCACAATCAAAGAACACAACAACAGTTCACTTGTGCAAGTAGATCAACATATCAGCACTGCAAAGGTGACTTCAGACTGTTAAAAGCATTTGACAAAAGAAAATTCTAACATAATGAAACAGCTTGGGAGTTCAATGAATCATGAAACGCTCCTAAACCTTACCACGCATTGCAATTTCTACTTGCAGACGATGAAGTCCATTCCCCATACCAGCATTCCTGAAGAATCAATCCAGTAGATAAGAGACTAAGTAAACACAGTAGAGAACAGAATAAGGAGTCAGTATTCACCACTTCCTCCACATATCAGGAGCCTTACGGACAGTCCCATCACCGCTACAAGGAACATCACAAAGCACGCGGTCAAACTCCAATCTCTGCAGCTTGGCCTCATCCATACACGTTTCTGAACAGAACTTTGCAAGATTACAACCAGGAAAGTTTTGTGCTTCGTGATTTGTCACAATCAGGTTGGCTGTGCACATTCTCTTTGTCTGATGAATAAGAAGATTGCATCTTTGCACATCAACATCATTAGCTACCACCTGATTACATGGGGGAAGCATCCGGTAAGAAACTGATGGCATAATCAATATCTTCCTTTCTAAAAATCAATAGAAGCAAAAAAAAAAGTACAAGTACATCAGTTACACATGTGATAGATATTGAAACACACCAGGGCATTTGGAAGCAGTCCAGGTTTCGTTGACTGGTGAATCATCTCAAGTAACTGGAAAGTTTTAGATCCTGGAGCAGCACACACTGCATAAGATAAAAAAAAATCCATGAAACTGCGGTTAGAGAAGTCGATGGTCTCAAAATAAGAGTTGAATACTATCACCAAGTGGAAGCTGTTTGCCCTTGATTTAATGTCAAACTCCCAAAAAGTAAGCAAGCTAAAGGCTAACAGAAAAGGCTCAGCTTAAATAAGAGAATTGGCTAGTCTACAAACACAAGTTGTAGCATACTTCTCTTTTCTTTCTATTTTTTAACCTGTTTATTCATGTATAGGGGGAAAAACAGTAACTTAAATGGACAAACTAGTTGGCCGAATATCTAGGCTGCAAACCTTATAAACTGGAAAACATAGCCATTAGCCAAACATAAGACACCAGCTGTTAATTATACTGCACAATATGCGAATCAATAAATAAGGATGATAGACAACATACTGTCAAGAATATGATGATCAGGTTGCACATTCAGAAACAATGGCGGGACCTGCAACAACACATACCATTGAAATTGACCCAAGATATGTAAAGCATCATACATAATGTAGCGCATCTCTGAAATAAAAATCAGTAACGCACCATACTGACAGCCTCTTGCCTAGTTATGTTGCCAACTTCATTCTCTCGCTTCAAGAATTCATGAAAACTGGAGCGCGAGAAGAAAAAAACAATGTTGAATTAACAGTTATCTCACTGGAATAAGAGTATTAAAATGGGGCTACATGCTTTCAATGTTGCAATGACAGCAAACTGTTAGGTGCAGCAATGGTTTCAACAAATTTATTTTTTAAAAATTCAAAATAAAGAAAAGAAAGAACCCATTTCATTGGTTCATATGATGTCTTTATTTACTTGCACGTGAATACACCGCTAATAGATCTGCAAATCCAAGGCATCATAAAAAATTCTATAGTGTACTTTTTTTCAGTTAGCACCTCAAACTCTTACAAGAAACTTCAACATGAAAACATAAAAAGTTCTAAGTGACTGCTACATTCTACCACTTGAGAAGATTATCTCAAAATAAACATCATGCAGCATCTGTTATCCTTTACCTCTCAAGTGCTTGGTTTCTCCTCAGTTGCATTCGAGAAAAGTTCAAATGCCATGCAAGATTACCAGGGTACCAAGGCAAAGGCCGAATAGCATCTTCTTCATGTTCATCACTTACCTGTGCATGACAAAAAAGGATTACAAAATAAATAGTCCCAAGAGCACGAACTCCTAGACTTATGAATGAGTTTTAAAAAGCAACCTCAGTCTCTAATGATTTTCTGAAGTCGTTTTCCAATTGTGAGCAGATATCTTGAAAAAACTGACAGCTGAAAAGGCAACGAAAACTTGAGCTTACCAAAATAGAGTAATAAAACCCCTAAATAAACAAATTAATTACTCTGTGATCTTGCAAATCATAAAAAATAGAAGAAAAACCCATTAAAACTACCATAGTATTTTTGTACAATTACTCTGTCCAACCATATGGACGGTTGTTTAAGTTTTTGTAAGATAAAAATGTTACAAAGTTGAACAATGAACAATGTGCACAACAAAATAGCTGATGAACCATAGGATGTAAACAGCACACTGAACAGGATACAGATAGTGTAATCCTTTATAAAAAGAAAAAGGGAAAGGATCTAAAAAAACATGGTGCTTAAGTCCAAAGTCCATTAAACAAAGCAGTTTTGTCTATATGACTGAATTAAGACCAACAATGGCCCGATATGCTTGCAAACAGAATATACAGCATCAACTTAATTTTAACGAAATAAGATAGGGTGGATTTGGTTCCACTTAGAGTAAGGAAGCTTTACTCAACAAATAGTACGTGCTTAGCAACACTAAAAATTTCTTAAAGAGGACATGACATCTTGTGGCCTCTATATCAACAGGTGATGAGGATAAGGCATTAAGGCGGTATGTTAGCAGCATATAGATTATTTTTACATCCTGAACATAGAACCAAATAAACCAGAACCACTAGAAATTGTTGAATTGGTGATTTCAAGCAGAAGTGCAAGCTATTGTCAATACATATAGTCACAGAAAAGTACCATACACAATGCACACACTTCCATGCAGAACTAACGAAGAGTATGATATCTGATATTGGTTCATAAGCAGACTGCTTTGCCCTTCAGCTTAGTCCAAAAACTAATCAAGCAATCAAGCAGAACTTTTGCATCCACTTTCATACTTCAGATAGAAGCATTACCTCGCATTAATCCTAAAAGTGGAAGGTAATGGCTTCCGGAGCATACTCATGAAGTCATCCCACTCTTCCTCAGGAATAATTTGCTGCTCCTGCAAGACAAATATATGCACCAAATTCAACAGGGTTACCTTTGATCTCAATCCAAAGTTTCTATGAAATTCTACATCCAACTGAAAAGCTAAAAACATATAAGAAATCACAACAAGCTAAGGAACCTGACTAGTAGCATATGGTAAGAGTAGAGCTTTACCCGCAAAAAAAAAAGAGTAGAGCTTAACATTACAAATTGCAGTAGACTCATATAGCAGCGACTAGACTAACAAACCAATAACTTAAATGAACACATCGACAAATCATAGCTACATGAAAAGCGAGCCATGAATCCCCAACAAAATCAAGCACATAGACAACGCCCTGAGGTATGCCACCACCATCAGACTGCCATCAAGATCTAGAAACGCACCAAATCATAAAACCATAATAGGAAGCAGAGCATGATCCGAACGAAGGGGCAGTACCTTGTAGTACTCCTCGAAGGCCGGGTTCTCGGTGGCGAAGGGCTGCCACGAGGGATTCCCCTCGCGCCCCTCGCCTCCTTCGGCAGCGGGAGGGCGCTGGGGGTTGTGCTTCCAGACGTTCTCGCGGCCCTGCTTGAAGTGGCGGCGCTGCGTGCGCCCGCGCTTCCGCCCGCCTCCCATCTCACCTCCCTCTCGCACGCGTGCGCGCTGCTGCTGCCCCTCGTGCCGGCGCGGGAGCCGGGAGGCGGCGTTGCTGGCGCGAGAGGGATGAACGGGGTTTGCCTCTGGGCCGGGGTTTAGGAGTGGCGGCGCGGCGAGCGATGCGGTTGGGGTTCGAGGGTGGGAGGGAGGAGGAAAAACTGAGACTCGGAGGAGGAGAGGGGCGCCATTTGGGCTCCGAGTGGGCTGGATTGAAGCGTGGCAGAGAGAGGTTGGTCGGCTCAATGTGTAGCCCACTACAAGATGGGTTTATAGGCTGAGAAATTGCTCTTTTACGCTTTTACATCAATTTTGTTTCCCCATTGGGCCGCTAAACTTTCCGGCCCAGCATAAACAGTCTCCATTGATAAAAATTAAACACTAGTCTATGGCCCTCTTTGGCACGGCTTATTTCGGCTTTGGCTTCATCTATTTCACGCAAATCGAGACACTGTAGCGTGAAGCCGTTTTGTAAGCCGGGACTAAAATGAACTAGAAGCCGGGTGAAGCCAGTTTTTTTGGCTCACCGGCTTTGGCTTCACCGGTGAAGCCGTTTTGGGATGAGCCGTGCCAAAGGAGGCCTTATATGATGTGCGTTGTTAAAAAAATGTACAACTTCCCAACGGGATGTTAACGAGTCATACACCGTCTGTTCCAAATGATAAGATTGTTTTAGCTTTTTAAAATATATATGTCATTCATTGATAGAGAGCTCAACAAAAATGACTAATATATATGTACTACCATGAAGTTCTCACTGCTGCTTCTGCTCGGCATCCCGGTCGCGTGGGCTCTCGCCGCCGCGGCGCCGGCAGCGGACATCCCGGCAGCGAGGGGACCAGGCTGCTCAACGAGGTGCGGCGACGTCGACGTCCCGTTCCCGGTCGGGTTTAGACCCGCAATGCGCGATCCACGGCGGCTTTATTCGCTCAACTGCCCCACCGTGGGCCGCGCCACCAAGCTGATTCTCGGCGGCTTAGAGGTGACCAAGGTCTCCGTACCCGACGGCAAGGTCTGGGAGGGCCTGTTTGGTAGAGCTCCAGCTCTGAAAAAATAGCTTCAAATTCATAGATCTAGCTAGCTCCGCCATAGAGCTGCTCCACCGTGGATCTATCTTAAAAAGCGTTTGGTACAGCTCCATTCTTGTCTTTATCTCACTGGCAATTTGGGCCCATTCATCAGAATAAAAAAATATCTCCTTCCTGGCGCTGTTGCACGCATGGTTGAGGTGCTGGTGGGCACGGCCTCGCCGGCGGCCTCGCGCGCGCGGGCGGGCGCGGCCGCGCCGGCGGCCAGGCGGCCGGGTGCGGGGCGGGGCTTCGGCGGGCGGGGCGGTGCTCCGACGGGCGGAGCGGGGCGACGGGCGGGCGCGGCCTCACCGGCAGCCGGGTGTGGGCCGGGGCTCCGGCGGGCGGGACGGCGCTCCGGCAGGCGGCGTGCTGGCAGGCGCGGCCCCGCCGGTGGCCAGGCGGGCGGGTGCGCGATGGGGCGCCGGCGGGCGGGACGGCGCTCGAGCGGGCGGGGCGCGCGGGCCGCCGGCGAAGCGAGACGGCGCTCCGGCGGGCGGGGCGGTGCTCCGGCGGGTACGGGGCTGCGGCGAGCGGGGCGCGACCATGGCAGCGCGAGAGGAAGCTGTGAAGAAATAGAACGAACCGGTCATTTTTCACTAATGAGTGGCAGTGGTGGGTAATTTCCTCCAACTCCACCAAATTTGATTTCGTGGAGCACCCCTGAGGTGCTCCACCAAATCTATGGATCTGGGGGTAGATCCACCGTTTTCGTAGAGCAGATCCGTGGTGGAGTTGTTGGATCTAAAACCGTTTGGCTAAAAAAATCTAGAGCAGAGCTATTTTTGAGAATCTGGAGCTGCGTGGAGCTCTACCAAACAGACCCTAACCCAGGCCTTGCCGTCGGGTACGGAGACCTTGGTCACCTCTAAGCCGCCGAGAAGCAGCTTGGTGGCGCGGCCCACGGTGGGGCAGTTGAGCGCAATAAAGCATGCGCATCCTCAACGCGTGGATGAAGCTTCCCAGCACCTACATTTTATCGGCAGATGATAACAAAGTCAATGTCATTGGGTGCAGAAATGTTGCCTTCGTGTGGACTGACTCCGTAAGCAGGCTAACTCTCTGTCCTTTGTTCTCTAGCTGTATATTTCTTCCGTTCCAACTATTCATTTATTTTTCTAAGTACATAATTTTTGATATATATATATAGATATATACATTTTCTCCTAGACAGGAATTTGGGAGCGGGTAATTTTGTCCCTGAATATGAGGCAGAAGCTCTACGTAACAACGATCATATTCAGCGACAACCCTTATCGCAGAGTTCGGCCCTACCATATGATACATCACCGCGCAATAATAGGGATACAGTGATGAACTGTGCCGGAAAGACTTGCCGAGTCCAAGTCTCCCGCTTCATGTGATGGACTGATGGTGCCTGGGAGTTAAAGGGCGTCCTGAGCGGCTGATCTCGAGTGATCGCTGACTCGAGGTCGTCCTCGACGTCTTCTCCTTCTACGTAAATGCCAAGCCATGGAGACCAGGTCTTGCTTAATTATCAGGCCCCGGACCTAAAACTGACAGGCTAACGCCTAACAGTGCAGTTGACCTGAATCAATTTTTTTCTGTTCCTTTTCTTTTTATTACAGAGACACCTGCCGACCTGCGTGAGTACACTCTTGTTTATTGGAAGATGCATCTATTTATATCGCTAACGCGCATGGCAACACAACCACGCACACAAAGCTAGCTAGACGGAACTCCCTGAACACACAGGTAACTACAGACGATGAAGTACCCAAGGCTGCTTCTCTCCGTCCGTCTTCTCCTGCTCTGCCTCCCGGCCGTCTCCGTGCTAGCCGCAGCCGCCGTCCCGCCGGCGCACCGCCCAGGTTGCAAACCGAGTTGCGGCGGCGTCGACGTCCCGTACCCGTTCGGCATCGGCGATCAGTGCGCCATCCACAGAGGCTTCACCATCAGCTGCAATTTGGTCAATGGCACCGAGAGGCCTTTGTCGGGGCCGTTCGAGGTGACCAAGATCTCCATCGACGACGCCAAAGCTTGGATGAAGATGGACATCTCTTGGCAATGCTATGACGATCGAGTGCGCAAGATGAATGAAGAAAGATGGAGAGTAAATTTCACATACACACCATTTGCGTTCTCATCCGTGGATAACAAAATTTTGGTCATCGGCTGCAAAACACTCGCCTATATGGTGAGTGAATCTGTAAGTGATTCGGACTCTCGCCGTTAAAAAATTCAATACCTATGAGATGTTACATCCGGTTCTTCTTATCTGCGTTAAGAGGATTTTTAGAATGGTTGAAAAAATAAGAGACGTCCATGCGTACCTAATTCAATTTAATTTTTTAATTATCTTTCTTAGATTAACGGCTAGCAAAAATTTAATAAAAAAAGTACCTGAAAGTATCTACTTTACAACAATTGTAACAAAGCTTCCCCGCAAAAAAAAACAATTGTAACGAAGCTATTTAGTAAAACTGAGTTTAGGAGAAATTTTATTTTATTGTGAATTCAGATTTAGACTTAGCACGAGTGCTCTTATTGTGACACTCGACAATGATGTAATTAGATGCATCTTCTTTGTTTCCACCTTCTGATCGGGAAAAAATTAAAAAAATAAATTTAAGAATTATTTTTGTATTTGGTCTCTCCAATTTGGTACTTACTTGCTTTGTTTCCATCATTAGATTTCTCGGGATGGACGGCTCTTATTTTTTCCGATCATTCTAAAATTTCTCTTTACTAAATCCGAGATTTCCAGGGTTTATTTTCCCGCACTCGCATGTAGAGTTTTTCTTTTTCGCCACCGCGTGTTCCGCATAATAACCATATGATGGAATAACACTGCAAAAGGGCTAACGCTTCTCCTGCATATGTTTGCTGTGCAGTATGCCGTAGGTTGCTTGTCTCAATGCTCTGGTGAACAGAGAAACGGTTCGTGCTCCGTTGGCGCTGGCTGCTGTCAAGCGGATGTTCCAAAGGACCTGAAGTATTTTGAACCTTACTTCAATCCAAACTACAACTATACAACTGCCTGCGGCTACATTGTTGTGATGGAAGAGAAGGCATTCAACTACAGCACCACATACGCCTACTCAAGCAATTTCTTTGATGAATACAAGGGTCAAGTTCCTGTTGTGATGGACTGGACCATTACAGGGGAGTCGTGCGAGGTTGCTAAAACGAACCACAGTTCATATGCGTGTATTGCCGACAAGAGCGAGTGTGTCGACACCACCAACCGAGGCTACCGCTGCAAGTGCCTGGACGGGTATCGAGGCAATCCGTACGTCGAGGATGGATGCACAGGTTCCTTCTGCTCTCTTAAAACATAGAAAAAATTGACGCGACAATTCTAAACAGTACACAGAAATACAGGATGAAGTATTGTTGTTTCCTTTCAGATATCGATGAATGCCTTGAGAATACTATGAATCCATGCACGCGCAGTGGGGGGACTTGTCTAAATACACAGGGGAACTTTACCTGCTTATGTCCCTCAGGAAAACAAATGATTAGTGACATGTGTATGGCAAATCAGAAGTCCTCTTTTTGGGTGATGCCAGTCGTAGGTAGGTATCCTGCTCCCACCTTCATCACGAATACAAATCTGAAACAGTCCCTGTTTGATCATGCTCTAGCATGCCCTTATCAATGCAAGTATTACTTTCTTATATTATTTCCTACAGGCAATTTGTGATTTCATATGGGTTGCCTATTCTTCTTTTTCTAGAATAAAAGTAGTGATTATTAGTATGGTGAATCCTGCAGGCGCAAGTGTTGGACTAGTGGTCCTTATAGTTACCATAACCTGTGCATACTTGACCCAACAAAGAAGAAAGCTACAGCACATCAAACAGAGATACTTCCAACAACACGGGGGTATGCTGCTGTTTGAGGAGATAAAATCACAACAAGGCATTGCATTTAAAATATTCTCAGAAGCAGAATTGCAAGAAGCCACTGACAAGTTCAACGAAAAACGAGTGTTGGGCCATGGTGGACATGGAACTGTGTACAAGGGTCTTCTCAAAGGCAACCTCGAAGTAGCTGTAAAAAGATGCATGTCCATTGATGAGCAGCACAAGAAAGAATTCGGCAAGGAAATGCTGATCCTCTCTCAGGTCAACCACAAGAACATCGTTAAACTATTTGGCTGCTGCCTCGAAGTGGAGGTCCCCATGCTAGTATATGAGTTCATCCCAAATGGTACATTGTTCCAGCTTATCCATGGCAACCATGGCAAGCAGATTTCCTTGGCTACTCGTGTGCAGATTGCCCATCAGTCTGCTGAAGCTCTTTCCTACCTGCACTCATGGGCATCCCCGCCTATCATCCATGGAGATGTCAAATCATCAAACATCCTCATTGATTGTGACTACACCGCGAAAGTATCTGACTTTGGCGCTTCCATCCTAGCACCAACTGATGAATCGCAGTTCGTCACCCTTGTTCAAGGAACTTGTGGATACCTAGACCCAGAGTACATGCAGACATGTCAATTGACGGACAAGAGCGACGTGTACAGTTTCGGGGTTGTTCTTTTGGAGCTACTTACACGCAGAAAGCCATTCAAGCTTGGAGGGCCTGAAGATGAGAAGAGCCTAGCACTAAGATTTATTTCTGTGACGAAGGAGGACAAGCTTAAGGAGATACTGGACGATCAGATCAAGAATGACGAGAACATGGAGGTTCTCGAAGAGGTTGCAGAGTTAGCAAAGCAATGCTTGGAGATGTCTGGTGCGAATAGGCCATCCATGAAGGAAGTCTCCGAGAGGCTTGATAGGTTGAGAAAGGTGATGCAGCATCCTTGGGCGCAGCAGAACCCTGAGGAGATGGAGTCCCTGCTTGGAGAGTCATCAATGGCAAGCTCAGAGGTTGTCTACACTGGAAATTTAAGCATCGAGAAGAAAGCTGCCAGGAGTCTAGAATCGGGACGTTGATCACAAATTCACCATCCAATAATCTAATAGCGTATGATATATTTAATATCACATTGGGAATATCTATCAAATAAGTGTTTAGATGATCTTTTCATAGTAATAATTTTTCATCTATGTTAGTGGTTTGTATATAAACAGCATGTCGTATTCTTGACACAATGCTGATGCACACCGTGTTGCTAGCTATGGTGCTAAATACAAAGAGATCAAGCAGTCTCACCTTATTTTTAAACTCTCCAAGCCATCCACGTTTCTTCATTTGACTTTCAATGATAGAGTTCTAATCCGATACTTACATGTTAGTAAACCTTGTATTTCCAAATTTGCTATTTAGTAACTGTATTTTGCATAGATATTTTGGATCTTTGGATTAATTTGCACCGTTAGATCTTCATAAAATCCAACGATTTATATTCTTCTCTTTTAGATTAATGTGGTAATTTCTAAACACTCTCGACGAACGTGGTGATTTTTTTAACACTATTATATTAAGATAACTAGCAAGATAACCCGCGCTAATACCGCGGCTAGGTAGGATGTGATAGTACTTTTTAAACATAGATGCAAGTTTCTTGGCTTCCAACGTGCCTAGAATCATGGTAGACTTTCTTCATGAATAGATGGCAGCATTTTGGCCATGTATTTGACTCCCGTCTTTTGTTAGCCATTTTTTAAAAGATTCTCACAAATACATCCTTGGCAGAACCATTTCAAAATCTGGACCCTCAGCTTGGCGCCATCCACGCTGGCGCCAAGCTTACACGTCTCAGCGCCAGCCATCCTGGCGCCAAGATCCATGCGCAGCTGTTGACGTGGATGCCGACATGGTGGGAGCTTGGGGCCATCCATCATGGCGCCAAGCCTTGCGCCATCCATCATGGCACCAAGCCTTGGCGCCGTGGATCTTGGCGCCAAGTTTGGCGCCGTACATCTTTGGCACCGAGCAATTTACCCCGTACCTGTTGGGTTTTGAATGAAATAAGTATAATTATTCCAAGAAGTATGCAACAAACTATGCTACGGTTCAACTGGCTAGGACATGGGCTTCTTATCCTAGAGACTTGAGTTTGAACCCCTGTGTTGAATTTTTTTTTCTACGTCTTGTTCCTGTTGGGAATAAACGGAGATCAGGATATGCTTAAAAAAGGAAAAGCAGTTCTAAAATTTGGTTGACTAATTTTTATTATATAATTATTTTTAATTTTTTCAATGAACATATAGTTATTTTTATTACTTGGGGTTTTTAGTACGGATAAGAGGACTCCGAAACCTTAGATTCAAGTGGCACAGATAAATTTCTGGTTGTTTCAACGGTGAACTCTTATGCAATTTGAGAGGTTAGGGAAAAAATCCTAGTTACTTTTATTACTTGGGATTTGCGAATTCACCGGATTTGCGACGTGTTGTGTCCAGGTCCAGCCGAGCCAGAGCCGTGAAAGCGAACGGTGCAAAACCATGAAAACGTGGCATGAAATGAGTCAGTCGCAATATTTCTGTTAGAGAGTTTGGGCCCTAATCGGTTGGGCACCAAAATGTGCCAAACTAAAATCAGGACAAGCTCAGTAATTTTGGCAATGGTGTTTTGGTATCAAATCAATGGTGTTAAAATTTTGACCACTACATTTTTGGCACGCAAAATCAGGCCCTTTGTACTTACGTTGGGCCTGCCGTTGAGCTTCCGTCCGTGAGCTTCTGTGATAGAGTGTGTAACTAGCCAGATTGACACGCTATGCGCGCCTATACCAAAGAGATTGTCTAAAGTAGTAATGGAAAAATGTTGGCTTCTATTATGGTCTGGGTTCGAACTCAAGTTCACGTCCTAGCCAGTTGAACCGTAGCATAATTTGTTGCATAAATAATTATACTTGTTTCATTCAAAACCGAAGAGGTACGGGGTAAATTGCTCTGCTCCAAGATGTACGGCGTCAAGCTTAGCGCCAAGATTCACGGCGCCAAGGCTTGGCACCATGATGGATGGCGCCAAGCTCCTGCTACGTCAGCATCCACTCAGCAGCTGCGCATGGACCTTGGCGCCAGGATGGCTGGTGCCGAGACGTGTAAGCTTGGCGCCAGCGTGTATGGCGTCAAGCTGAGGGTTCAAATTTTGAAATGGTTCTGCCAAGAGCGTATTTGTAAGAATCTTTCAAAAAAGAGCTAAAAAACAAAAAAGACGGTATTTGACTCTCTCTCTATGATAAAATTATGATCCACTGGCTAGAACTAATTGCAGTCCAATTAAGTTTTCAACTACAACAAATATTAGCACCTTTTTGTTTGTGGACATATTTTCGCTTGGTGGAGACTGCCTTTTTTATCATCTGATTTCAAAGATGGTTTTTTCAACCCTGTTACGCTAGCGGAACATTACAGATGCAATCTCTCTTGATGTTTAGTTGTCCATATATAAAAGGTTGCCATCGGGTGTTTCATTTTGCCATGCTAATGAACCAATCAGTATCTGTAGTGGCTAATTTGCATTGCGAACAACGGTGTATTTGTCGTTCTGTTATTATGCGGCCAACCGCATTCGTGATCTGCCACCTGTGGAAACACTCTCTATAAAATTCGTTGTTTGATGCCTACCGCTTTTTTTGGACATTTGAGTCGGCGTGCTACTCAATCTTAGATCCTCTCGTTAACCTCAGCCACTCCTCGTTTGGGTCATCGTGCTACTCGATCAATCCTAGATCCTCTTGCTAACCTCCACTAGCCATGATGCTATATGCAGCAAGACATTGCCATTTTGTTCCTTTGCATCACCACTGGTGATTGCGATTGCCCTAGCGGCAGTGACTTCTGGGAGATTGTGCTGCGGCGTTGACATATGGCTGCACGACCAAGCGTCATTATCATCTCCATAATCTGGTTGTCATCACGCTCTAGGAGCCGAGAGCTCTCTCGTCGCTTTCTATATAATAATCAGAATATGGTAATCTATAAGCCCTATAAGCCTATAAGCGAATGCTGTGGCTTTTTGTACCTATGTCTTACAACAACAAATAATTGATGTATTTGTGTTTCCAAGATCAATCCCTATATGCTTTCTTCTTCCTCTTGATGGAAACTAAGGCTTTGTCGATCTTGACACATCATGATTACACGTGTGACATGCTTCACTGCACACCATGGTGCACTGAATGTGTTGCTAGCCTTGCCCGTACGTCTCCCATCTCATAATTGTTTACATCCTTTAGAACCCCGTTTAGGTCCGGGTTCATTCACATTATGTTTGTGCCGTGCTATACGTAATGCTGCTTCTTGCTCCTTTCACATCTGAACTTATAGTTTTGCGCAAGAAAGACACATTCCACAACATCAAAAACACACCTTTGAAAGGCCCACGATTAAAACTGTCCAATCTAGCGAACTGGCTGTAGCTCTGCTGTTTCCTATGGTTGACACTTCCCACCTAGGTTCCTATGGTTGATCCTGTCCATCTATTTATTTCAGAATTTAATCGGACTTATTTTTTTAGTGGTAGGCGACTTGCTCGTCTACAGTGAGGCCGTCTACAGTGAGGCGCATGTGGTGACTTACCTTACCACATCCGATTGTTTTTTTTGCAAAGCTTTTTATAAGTAAGGGTTTCGTTTTCCCTTTGTAAATCTCGAGATCAATCGTCTCAATCTCTCGGAGGTGCTCATAGAGATAGAGTTGCATGTATACATTCATAGGGATGAGTACGTGTGTGTGTGTTTATGAGCGTCATGTACTATGTTTCAAAAAACAATACAATCTAGCGCTAATCAAACAGGCAGCACAAATATTTGTACACGACTCCAAACTTACTTATTTTTAGCAAACTGAGCTGCCCATCTGTGTTCGAGTACTCGACTCGGTACCATATTTTTTTAGATTTATTCCAAGATTTAACTTATATTATTCTTTTAGTGGTAGCTGGTAGGTGACGTATCTGTCAATAGCGATGCACCCATAGTGACATTGTCAATATCAAGATTTGTAAGCTCAGTCTCTCGGAGGTGCCTATAAGGTATGGTTTCATGCGTGTATTCAGACGTCTGCGTGTGTATGAACATATGTGTCTATAAAAATACTTCCTTATTTTTTAGTTATATAATTTATTAGCGTACATGATAGAGATAGACTCATTAGATTTGTTTAGACCGTAAATCATCGTAAAATTTAATAGTGTATTTCTATTAATATGGTGATTTATAGGTCCTCTATGGGTATCTTTTAACACTGAAATCTTGGGCACTTACGTGATTTATAGTCCCAAATAAGTACTTGTGTTCCCGTGTCGTGGCATTATATGCTCATGCATGCTGTACACACAGGAGTCGTGTACTCTGTGTTTACGTATTTCACTGTGTCATGGATGTATTGCAAATATATAATGAAGCAAGGTGGCAAGGTCGCATATGACAATATCTCATGACCACTAAACGGACAACAAAGTAATATCAATGTATGGAAACGTGCAGACAAGTCTGATAGGAAATATCAATAAACTTATTTTGTTTGTTCGGAGACATGGAGCCCAAGTCAGATAGTAAAAACCAATGCATATTCTATAATTAGTACGGACGATGTAATGGGTATGATTATTTATTAATTTTTATTCTTGAATTTATGTTATTGTTAATCGTATGCGATATGGACTCGATGATCATAAAATCCGACGGTGTATATTCTTCTCTTTTTCTGATTAATGTAGTAATTTCTAGACCCTCTCGGTAAACGTGGTAACTTCTTTTAATACTATTGTATTAAGATAATAAATAGATAGACATGTTGTTATTTATCTTATATCTACTTTTTTTTCCTGCTACATTGCAACAATATATCCATTTCCAACGTGCTTTAAAAATATATTATTTAGTGAAACCAAAAGAACTTATAAGACTTGCTGGCGGGACGTGCGTCCACAGCACGTAGCAGTGTAGCACTGCTAGCTGCAGTTGCAGGTCGCTGCCTTTCGCCGGCGCTCACTGGCCGGTACCTCGGCGGCCCTCCTAGCCTTGCGCTCCTTGACCGCTGCGAAGACTCTGGCTGCCCACTGCGCGAAGTAGGCCTCGTCGTGCCCGATCTGCCGGTTCTTGTAGCAGCTGAGGATGTCAGGGGAGCGTGGGCACGGCTCGCCGTTGGGGTCCCACCAGGAGCCCTCGTGCCGCATCCCCGCCCGATCCGCCATCCACCGGTACACGAACTGGCCGCCCCCAGCCCTCTGCCTCCACCCCAGCGGGTAGAACTCCATGATGCTGCTGTTCCTGTCCATGAACAGCAGGTTCGTCATCTGCGCCCCGTGCGCCGAAATCAGCACGTCCGTCGCGCTCAGCAACCTCACCTGCCAACAAGAAAGGAGGGGGAAAGAAATTTCATTCATGTCGCACGCACACTTGAAGGTTCAGCGAGTTCAACCATTCGTGTGCCTTGCACAGACCTGGTCGCAGAACGTCACGTTGTCCGAGTGCGCGGCGGCGACCGTGCACCCGGTCACCCGCGCGCACACCTCCTGGAACACGCGCGTGACCGCCACCTCGTCCTTGAACGCCCGCCCGCCCGACCGGAAGAGAAGCGTGACGCGCAGGGCCGTCGGGTCGGTGCCTCCGGCGCTCGACGCGTCCACGCCGCAGTAGGCCCTGGCCTTGCACCGCATGAAGTCGAACGCCCCGAGCAGCCTCTCCCTGGTCAGACCTTCCAGGTTCCTCCTGAACACCACCGCCTCCTCGAAGCACACGGGGCCGGGCGCGTCGAACGTCTCGACGGTCATGTTCGCGCCCGTGGCCGCCTCGGCCAGCGCCGTCAGCCACCCGCTCATCCCCGCCCGCACCTCGCCGTGGTGGAACAGCGCCCACCTCGCCGGCCGCGCCCTGCACCCGCTCCTCGCGTGCCACGAAGCGAACGGGACCAGCGCCGTGAGCCCGTGCCACAGGTTGCTGTGGTCGTAGGCGGTCTCCGACACGAACGACAGCCCGGGTCGGAGCGCCGCGCCGTGGGGGAGCGCGTCGCGCCACGCCAGCGCGTAGGCGTTCCTGGTCCCGTCGTGGCGGGAGGGAGCCGCCAGGCAGAGGAGCCGGCCGGCCGACGCCGCGGAAGGGAAGACCAGGTTCTTGGCCTCGCCGTCGGGCTCGGAGACGTCGTCGTGGGTGCTGATGAACCACGTCTCCGACCGCTCGCGGGTGTCCTTGAGCGGCAGGAAGGTGGCCGACGCGCGGAGGCGGTCGACGAGGTCGTCGATGGCTGCTGGCTGGCTAACGATTCGGGAAATCGAAGAGAAGAGGCCGGTGGCCGTTTGGAACTGGAGATAGAGGACGGCGGCGAGCAGGAGAGGAGGGAGAAGGCAGACTGCGCGCTTGAAATGGCTCACGTTATTGGCGATCGCCTTCTTCTTCGTGGCGAGCTGCTTCATAATGCATGGGCGGGCGAGAGACAGTTTGAGGGATGGCGCTCGTGCATGCATGGGTGATTATGTACTGCTGTGCAGTGGAGAATACTCGTTGACCTACCGGCTGCTATCGTGTAGTAGCACCTAGTAACGACAACCTTGGCACTCTGGCACAGTATGTTTTATTTGGGTGCCTCCGATCCAGCCGCGGAAAAGGGAAACAAGTTGGCCATGGTATCTGTGCAGTCAAGGTAGTAAACTGTACAGAGTGCGCGTAGGGAAGATCCGAATCTGAATTACGAGTGCACGAAACTTTGAGTTGGCTTATCTGAAATACTGAAGTAAAACGCCCTAGCCATCTTTTTTGCGAAAATCAGAGACGCAAACGCTCATGTACCTCTATAAGAACGTGGGCACGTAATTTACCACTTAAAATATAACGATGTTAATTTCGAAATAAATTGATCAAAATAAAATTACATATACTGATGAATCAAGTTCCATCACAAAAAAAATTAACAAATTATGTTCCGTCAACGTCCTTCCTATCCCTGTAGCATAGAGCGTGTAGAATCGAAGCAAAGCCACGTGATTATGCTCGGGCATGCAGAAGGTACTGTTGTACCAAGCGTAACCTACCAATCACAAATGACTTTGATGGCTAATCTTTCGGTTCATCACAAAGTACACAATCTAACCTTGCACGTCTAGACGTTTACATGGTCGAATGGATGTATAATTTTCCTTCGAGGACACGTGTTTGACCAAGCTAGACAAAGTTGAAATGCTGCCAATCTTTTATTTGGTTACGCGTGTAGTAGATTTTACTCCTATTTGCTTTTGCGCGCTGCAAGCTAAAGGTAACGCTCTAGTTAGAAAATTTAAAATAAATCTGAAGCCCTTTTCTGATGCTAATCCGATCTGTGTGGACTTAAGCTCAACTTCGTCTAAACCTACAACATCGGCCATAGCCAAATATTTAGATGAAAATTATATTACTCTCTCTACTAAATTTTGCGTCGTTTTTAGTTCGATCTCAAATCAAACGTCTTTATATTTGACCAAATTTCTAGAAAAATGCATAAATAATCACGACATTAAACTAGTTTCACTATATAGAGCATGGAATATGTTTTCATAGTTTATTTATTTGATATCATAGGTGCTAATAATTTTTTCTATAAATTTGATCAAAATTAGATAAGTTTGACCATGAAAGACCCATATGCAACATCCCATACCTTCTTGGATACCAGGGAACCAATCTATCGAAGAATTGGTGGCAAACTAATGTGTGAGGCAAAATAGGAAGGTGAACAAATCGTCTCACTATATTTGAGCCAATCGGGTTGCCTTAAATAGACCCATTTTTACGTATCTTATATGTCACAACCTCCACAGGGAATAGGGGTCACTAGATCTAAAACCATCATTCGTCCGTTAGAGATCAATGAAGTTGAGGGAGATTAATCTTTTGAGGGTCGAGAGCATGTGGTTTCTTAGAGCTTAACTTAGGCTAGACTCTGATCAGGGTGACTACCGTACCGTACGCGGTAGCACCATCTATATTTATAGAGCTAAGACTTAAAGTAAAATGTATGGTCTTGGTGGTGTTTCGTACCACCGTCTAGTGATTATACATCTCACTCTCCTCGCTCCAAATGGTTCACACTCAAGAACAAGGGGTTTATACTAGTTCAGGAATGGGCCCTATATCCAGTTTCGGCATGAGTCTTTATTCCTCGGATTCAAGCGTGCGAGGGCTTACAATGGGGCGCTCGTAAGCAAGCATGTGAGTGTGTGTGCGTTGGTATGAATGTGTGAGAGTCGAGAGAGAAGAATGAAGGCCCGGTTCCCCTTATATAGGCTAGGGACCGGGCGGCAACGAGAAAGGAGGGTCTCCCGACCCTGTGAGCTTGTGGTTTATAATCATGTACTTTAGAGATATCAGCATGCCTATAGATCCTCTCATGTAACCTTCGCTGTTTGTCTTATCTTCTACTTACATTCACAGTGGTGATGCCTTTGGAGCTCTCATCTCAAATCTCATAAATACCTGGTATGAGGTCAGCTGTTCCGACTCCAAGCAACGCAAACGCAACTAACTGCACCTGCATACTGTCGCTTCTCGCGGTGGACCTCCCTCCGAATCCCCGACGGCATTGCCCGTCTTGCGCTCCTTGGCTGCGGCAAAGACTCTAGCCGCCCACTGCGCGAAGTAGGTCTCATTGTGCCCGATCTGCCGGTCCTTCCAGCAGTCTAGGATGTCGGGGTTGTTGGGGCACGGCTCGCCGACGGGTTCCCACCACGAACCCTCGTGCCGCATCTCGGCCCAGCTCGCCATCCACCGGAACACGTACTGACCTCCCCCGGCTCTCTGCTTCCAACCCAGAGGGTAGAACTCCATGATGCTGCTGTTCCTGTCCATGAACAGCAAGTTGGTCATCTGCGCCCCGTGCGACGAGATCAGCACGTCCGTCGCGCTCAGCAACCTCACCTGCCAACACAACAGATACAGATAAAAAGAAGAAGAGGACTGGATTCAAGATCTTCTTGCAAACCATTCGGAATTGTGCACGGGACTGGGGCAAGACCTGCTCACAGAACGTCAAGTTGGTCGGGTGCGCCGCGGCGACGGCGCACCCCGCCACGCGCTTGCACTCCTTCTGGAACACGCGCGTCACGGCCGCCTCGTCCTTGAACGCCCGCGCGCCCGTGCGGAACAGAAGCGTGACGCGCAGCACCGCAGGGTCGCCGCCGCCTCCGGCTTTCGACGCGTCCACCCCGCAGTAGGCCCTGGCCTTGCACCGCATGAAGTCGGCGGCTCGGAGCATCCGCTCCTTGTTCATGCCCGCCACGTTCGCCCTGAACACCACCGCCTCCTCGAAGCACACCGGGCCGGGCGCGTCGAACGTCTCGATGGCCACCGCGGCGCCCGTCGTCGCCTCGGCCAGCGTCGCCAGCCACCCGCTCATCTCCGTCCTCACCTCGCCGTGGTGGAACAGCGCCCACCTCGCGGGCCGCGCCCTGCACCCGCTCCTCGCGTGCCACGACGCGAACGGGACCAGCGTCGTGAGCCCATGCCAGATGTTGGTGTGGTCGTAGGCCGTCTCGGACACGAAAGCGAGCCCCGGCAGGAGCGCCGCGCCGCGGGGCAGCGCGTCGCGCCACGCGAGGGCGTAGGCGTTCTTGGCGCCGTCGCGGCGGGAGGGGGCCGCCAGGCAGAGGAGCCGGCCGGCCGACGCCGGCGAAGGGAAGACCAGGTTCCTCGCCTCGCCCTCCGGCTCGGCCGTGGCGTTGAGGGTGCTGATGAACCATGTCTCCGCGCCTTGGCGGGTGTCCTTCAGCGGGAGGAAGGTGGCCGACGCGCGGAGGCGGTCAACGTGGTCGTCGGCTGCGCCAGCGGCGGCAGGCTGACTGGCGCACCGGCAGACGGGGGAGAATATGCTGAGCTGTGTTTGGAAGTGGAGGTAGAAGACGACGGCGAGCAGGAGAGGAGGGAGGAGGCAGAGCGCGGTCTTGACAATGGCATGGTTCGTGTTTGTGGCAGGGGCGCCAGGCAGAGGAGCCGGCCGGCCGACGCCGGCGAAGGGAAGACCAGGTTCCTCGCCTCGCCCTCCGGCTCGGCCGTGGCGTTGAGGGTGCTGATGAACCATGTCTCCGCGCCTTGGCGGGTGTCCTTCAGCGGGAGGAAGGTGGCCGACGCGCGGAGGCGGTCAACGTGGTCGTCGGCTGCGCCAGCGGCGGCAGGCTGACTGGCGCACCGGCAGACGGGGGAGAATATGCTGAGCTGTGTTTGGAAGTGGAGGTAGAAGACGACGGCGAGCAGGAGAGGAGGGAGGAGGCAGAGCGCGGTCTTGACAATGGCATGGTTCGTGTTTGTGGCAGGGGCGCCAGGCAGAGGAGCCGGCCGGCCGACGCCGGCGAAGGGAAGACCAGGTTCCTCGCCTCGCCCTCTGGCTCGGCCGTGGCGTTGAGTGTGCTGATGCACCATGTCTCCGCGCCTTGGCGGGTGTCCTTCAGCGGGAGGAAGGTGGCCGACGCGCGGAGGCGGTCAACGTGGTCGTCAGCTGCGCCAGCGGCGGCAGGCTGACTGGCGCACCGGCAGACGGGGGAGAATATGCTGAGCTGTGTTTGGAAGTGGAGGTAGAAGACGACGGCGAGCAGGAGAGGAGGGAGGAGGCAGAGCGCGGTCTTGACAATGGCATGGTCCGTGTTTGTGGCAGGGGCGGACCCAGCTAATGGACATGGGTGTACATACATATACACATATGTATATTCGTATTTGGGTCCAATTATATATACTTCGGCTCAAACAAGAGAAATAACCTGCTCAAAAGCTCCAAAGCAATCTAGCCTCCCTCTTTGTGTTGAGCTAGACTACTTTGTGCTGGCCGTACGGAGCTGTTGTTGCATCATTGGTTTTCTAGCGCACCTACGAACCCCACCCTAACTCCCCGTTCATTTTTTCCTCTCAAGTATTTAAGCATTTAAGATCTTGACATTGAGTTTTACCAAAGGGAAAAAAAGATAAGCATGTGTTTGATTTGAGTACAAGATGTAACATCATCCTATTTTTTTGGATGGGTTGGATGCGACGATCCCAGTTCTTTGTTTAGTACTCCCTCCATCCCAAATTACTATTTGTTTTGTCTTTTCTAAGTACATAATTTTTACTACGTATCTAGACATAATATATATTTAGGTGCAGAAAAGCCAAAACGAATAGTAATTTAGGACGAAGGAAGTAGGAGAGATGGAAAGAAATGAGACGGATAAGATTTCACAGTTCACAACACTAACACGGATGACTATCAGCATTGTCTTGCCTCCCTAGATGCCGCTTTCATCTTGTCCGCGCAAGTGCAGGGGTGGCCGGATCGAAGTCACGTCACAGGTGGAGAGCACAAGGGGGGCGGTGTGGTCAAGCTCTAACGAAGGGCAGCGCGATTGAGCTACGGTAGAGGGTTGTCCGATCGGCTGTCCACAAAGATACTATGGTCGATCTTTGGCGTGGTAATGTATACCCAATTTTAAAATCCTGCGTCCGCCACTAGTTTGGGTGATCTTCCATGGCTGGCCGTTTCCATGTTTAAGCGAGAAAGGTTGCACAGCAATGACGTTCACGCATGGATGAATTTGTATTGATCGCTAGAATGTTCCCCGTACACTAGCTCCTATATGACCTACGGTGCCTCAAGCCGCAAAAAATGGAAACAGGTTGACCATGATCCACGTGCACTCGCGGTATAAAATGCAGACGCCGAGGAGAGATTGCGCACTGAGAGTCTGAATTGTGAATTTTGCGTCGGCGCATTTGAAGTCAGGCCGGCCCATCCGCGGTGCACGTGGAGCTTTGGAGTAGAAACGAAGCAAAGCTGCTCTGTATTTGTGATTGGGCCAAGCTGAGCCCCTGCTGTTTTCCTTTTTAAATGGTACCCTCTCAAAAAAAAAGAGGTAAACTATTCAAACTCGGATGAATTTTCACCGTCTAACCTTCCGTCCACAGTAGTCCACTTCTAACCTGCAACCATCGACCACGCATATCTGTCTGCCTATATATACGTTTACCGAAAAATAGGAAATTTTCGTTAAAAGATAAGTTTGCCTTCAGTAGGTGTGTGCACTGTGTGGAGCACGCATTTTTTTATTTGCAGTAAGATCATCACACAGGTGTTCGTATTTTTAATTTTAATTTTATTTTTTTTGGTGTTCATTCGTACATAATGTGTCTACCGATACTCGACAGTGAGACACCTATAATTACTTCATCAATCTCAAGATCAATCAATCAGTTTTTTTCAAATATGCCCATAAGTGTACATATGTGTATTCATAGGGTGATGTACATGTATGTAAGCGTTGAGGTATATACCGTATTTCAGAAAAGAAAAATCATCAAAGAAAAAACTTACACCATTGTAGCATATCTAGAGGCTGCTTGGGAGGGTTTATCCCGAAACAGCTTCATTAGTACTGGACGGATTTGCCCAACTTTTAGTTAATTTTTTTTCTCGATTCGCAAAACGACTTTCACGCTAAATTACCTTAATTTACACAAAACAGGTAAAGCCAAAGTAAAACACTCTGAAACAACGCCCTAATCAGATGCCTGTTCGCTTGGACCAAAAGCCCTCCAGAAAGCGAATGCTGCCCGCAGATAGTGAAAGATGCATTGTACCCAGTTGAGAAGGCACCGGAACAGCCCAGTACCATCCTCATATCTTCTTCTGGCTTGGTCTCGGCGGCCAGTGAATGGCAGCTCAAGGAGTGTATGCCCGTGCCAGGTGAATTCGCCTTTTATGACGGGGAACCTCTTCCCGCTTAGATACTTGCCATTGATGGGGTGCAAGATGTCGTACTCACCGGGGCAAAATCCGCAGCTCCGGCCTTTTGTATTGGCAAAGCGGCTCTTCTGTTGTTGACATCAATCATAAAACGGAAGTTACCGATTAGGGTGCACGTTTCAACGATTGTTGGGCCATCGTCTTGCTTGTAGCGCAGCTCAGCGAAGGAGCGCTTGATCTTCGCAGTCCCTCCTGGGTTACTGCTGCGGCTGCGAGCCCAGAAGTTGATATGGTACCAGATGTGGTTCTTAAAACACGCGCGGGCTTCCATCAGGGGCTTCGCAGGATCCACCCTGCCATGCCATGCGCGCGTTGTGTATGAACTGGAAGAATCCATCAAGTCATCATGTCTTCTGTTTCTGATAATATCATAATTAACATGAGCACATATCAAAGCTGAGCGTACCGGGTGCCTGGCGTTGTAGTGGCGGAGGGCGCGGTGGACGTTCCCCACGACGAAGGCTTTTCTTCAGTTGTCAATTCGCTTGCTTGCTAGTAGCGGCCAGGACCCAGTCCAACGGAGGGGGGAGAGTAGGGGTGACTTAAGCGCCTTTAGCACGGCTCATCCCAAAATGGCTTCACCGGTGAAGTTAAAGTCGGTGAAGCTAAAAAAAACTGGTTTCACCCAGCTTCTAGTTTATTTTAATCTCGGCTTGCAAAACAGCTTCACGCTACAGTATCTCGATTTGCGTAAAATAGATGAAGCTAAAGTTGAAATGAGCCGTGCTAAAGGGGGTCTTACTCTTCCGTGCGCAGCGAATGCCTTTATCCAGCAATTTCTTCTCTTGCGCTTGCGCTCGAGGTGGCAGTTGCTCCTCGCCGGACAGTTCGTGCAGGAAGCTGCATCCGATATCAATATCATCCTGCTCCACCGCGGTCGCCGCCCGCTTCCGAGATACCATCGCCCGCGATCTAATTGAAAGTCCCGGGGATCTCGACCTCGTAATCTTCAGACTAAACAAGGTGGTTCCCCCGAACCCTGTAGCTGCCTATATGTAGCGGGAGCAGGCCCGACGGCCGGCCAGCGCTCGACCCAGCCACCAAATGAATCCTAAATCGACTCCAACAAAAGTTTCGAATCCGAAGTTCTGGACAAGATTCGCCAAATAGAACGGATCTCCGGTCGCTCAGCGTGCTCACTAGACCGACAGACAGGTGCAGGGTGGGCGTGCAGCTGCGGTGGTTGTGAGCTAATTACTCGACTCTGCTGGGCTTGGTGTCATTCCGTAACGGAAGTACGACCATTTAGGAGGCCCAACAGGCCCAGGTTCACTTGGAAAAGATCGCGGGCGGCATGGGCCGAAGACAACTACAGTTTGCTTATTGTCTCAGAAAAAATTGCTTATGGATAATTGGATACGAAGAATTGATATCCACGCACGACTGGACCGTACTAAGTTAATGATAGGCAGCCCATTATGACGGATGCCAGAGATCATGTTAAAAGAAATTTTGCATATTTCATCTGACTGAGGTGCATCAGATCAATTGTTCATTATAGCGCATGCCAAAGATCATATTGGAAAACAGCACGCTTATGAATTATGAACATTGCTTGAAACAGTTCTGACAACATAAATTAGCAACCAAGGCACAGCCGCACAGCTAGGTGGAGGGATCATGCTATTTACAAAATTTACAGCAATGGCTACCATCGGGTTCAACAGTATTTACTGAAGAAAACCTACATACCAACCGCTTGTTGCTTTGCCGAAAAACCCGAGTTATTATCCTCAGCTCTACACCAGCCAGTGGAGCCATTGTAAAACAATCTCAGCGAGAAAAATGGACACACCGTTGCGATCTGGAGCTATACACTGGGTCAGGTCAGAAAGCCGTGCACAGATTGCTCTTCAAGTTTGAAGAGCATTCCTGCTGAAGAGCAGGGCTACAGAGCCGACTTCTCTTCGGCTCTGATATTCTAACACGGGTTATTGCTGCTGTCAGTGCGTCAACTATGCCACATTCATCCTGCTCCTCTGAACTCTGGCTTAAGTCTGACAATGACTCACATTCTGACCTAAGTCTGCCCCGTGGAATTATGGGTGCTATAATCTTGTTAGTGACACACAAATTAGCAGTTACCACCTTCAGGGGGCATTCCGTGTAAAACAGGACCCATGGGTGACCTGAAATAGGCATCAGTAAGTAAAGACATCCTCAAAACATAAAGCAAGGCACTCTTTGAAGCTTGAACTTACTAAGGACTTCATCAGCAGTCAATCTAGAAGAGACATCTCGATTCAACATTCGACCAATAAGATCCTTTCCGAGACCTGATATTGATTCCCATGGACTACTGCTGAAATCAAGTTCAACCATCTTTATAGACTCAAAGACGGCGTCCAGAGAGCCTCCTTGAAATGGAAGTGAGCCAAGCAGTAGTACATGCAGTAGCACACCAGCACCCCATATATCAACTTTCTCAGAATAGCTTCCAGAAAGAACTTCAGGTGCCACATATGCTGGGCTCCCAGCTATGCCAGACAATTTCTGACCTGTTTAATGCACCAAACATTAGCTAGTGTTCTACAGGCACAACCACAAAAACATGCATGTAAAACACTCCATAGATGGCATTTTGCCAATAAGGAGATGAAGAATAAAAAATAGAAACACTACTGTATAACAGGAAAAGAAATAGAAACACTTTCAATGCTCAAATGTTTCTCTTAGGAATTAGGATCGGTTACTGCTGGCAGAGTGATAGAAATAACAAATCCCTTCTAGCCAGACAGAATAAACCTTAAGTTTATCCAGAAAATCTCATTAGAATGTTTTTACATGCATAGATGTAAGCTTGCAGCTTGGGCTATTTTCGATCCAGGTATTTGAACCAAATCCGTGCTGGCTACAAGTGTGTAGCCAAAACATTTTGAAGCAAAAATTAAACAATGCAGATTTGCTAAAATACATTGGTACCCTACAAATGTCAAAATAATGAAATATAAGTAGCTACTTTCAGGAACTAATGCCCATGTTGCCATACAACTCCAAATCATAGATTATATAACTCCATTCAAAAGCTGCACTGATTTCTAAGCGACTAAACCGCATTTGGAACATGAAACACGACAGCATATGGTATTACTAGGAAGACCATGCTTGTCTTCTGACAGAACACACTTTGACTTGGAGTGGCATAATAAAACATTAACTAATATTACTTAATAATCATCTTGTGAACTGGTGCAAGTTCAGGACATCAAATCCAATTTTCTGTGCCAACAACCAGAAGCAGCACTAGCACTCCCAAATAAAAATTCATTAATTAGCATCAGTTAGCACCAGGCATCAATTCTCTTGGCATGCCTAACAAGATGGATGATACAATGATGCCACCTGCTACCAGTCCATGACTCCAAAAACACAGCATAACACATTATTATGCAGCACGGCACATATAGCGAAGCAGCCAAAACATAAGTACCCGACAAACTAACCAGGTACTTACTAGACAAGTGATGGAGCTGATATCTTTTAGTTACTCTAACTAGTTAGTTACATAACTAGACAATGAGACCCAAGCTAGCAAAGTACACTTCTTAGCACATTAGGGTGTCGTAGACTCGTAGATCATTGTCTTGTGCATCAATGTAATCTTTTAACCTTGACATTCCATGCAAGCAAACAGAAACTCAATATGAAGATTTCCTAGCACCAGGTCTCAATTATCTTATCATACCTAGATAGAGGAGATGACACGTGAATGAACACTTGTTGTGAACTCATGACTCCAAAAACACAGCTTGCGCTCATTTCTCTGAGCACGTATTGAGAACATTTCTTCTTATGGAGTAATGTACACGACGCAAAACATCACATCAATTGTCAGTTAGAACTCAGATGGGAAATAAAACAGACCACTGAGACCAGATATCGACTGCCGCCAACTTAAGGGAGACTCCAGAGATGTGACCTCATCACAACCAAGCCAGGAAGACCAGAGCTACATGGCTCACTTAGGTTCCTAGGCCATAAACGTATAAATTAGTTGACTCCCAACTTATCCACATCACACTAGCTGGTACTCAAGGCCACATATATGGGCAACCTCCACATATATGGGCAACCTGCAAAAGTGCTAGCAGCCATGGTGAAACATAGATGAGTGATGAGTGTGCACATCAAGTGGAATTCTGGAAACCTAAGCCTTATTACCCAACAATAACCCCAAGTAACATGGAAATATTTCTGAAATATATAAACAGTACAGCTAAATTCCTGATTGATACTACATTGTCGGAATTCACTGTTATAACAATGTAACCAATACCATCTTGTTGAGATTCAAACTGAAAGCTAGCAATATTGCATAAAATTTACCATTAGTGACACGCGCAGCAAGTCCGAAATCAGCGAGCTTCATCTTCCCTGCCTTGGTGAGCAAAATATTCTCCGGCTTAATGTCCCTGTGCACGACACCCATCTCGTGGCAGTACTTGAGCACCGCCATGAGATCTTTGATCACAATGGCAGCCCGCTGCTCAGAGAACTTCCCCTCCCTGGCGATCTCGTCGAGCAGCCTCCCGCCGCCGCATAGCTCCATGACGAGGTAGAACTGGTCGGCGTCCTCGAAGACGGCCTTGAGCGTGACGACGCCCGGGTGGCCCGAGAGGTGCTGCATGATCTCCACCTCGCGGTGGACCGTCTCCTCGCCGTTCTTGGCAAGCGCCTTGCAGGCGAACTCCTCGCCCCCCGCCCTGGCGCGGCAGATCCGGACGGAACCGAACTTGCCCTGCCCGATCTCGGCGCCGAGCTCGTACTCGCTGTCGAGCCGCTTCTTCCGCCCCATCCGCGTGGCGGACTCGATGCAGCCCAGCTTCCGCTTCAGCCCGCGGCCGGGGCTGTCGGGCGCCGCCCGCCCGCTGGCCGGCGGCGCCGTCATCACCACGCCACCCCGGGCCGAGGCGGAGGCCGCCTCGTCGCCGCCGCCGGAGGAGAGCTTCTTCTTCTCGGGCCGCGGCTTGGGCTCGCGGCAGGTGCGCTTGCGAGCGGTGGCGGCGGCGGCGGGGGCCTCGTGGAGGGATCCGGCCAGCGAGCACGCGGCGCGCGCGCCCTTCCGCTTCCGCGGCAGCGAATCCATGCGAGAGGAGGATCGGGAACCCTAGGCGGCGGCGGCGGCGTGCTTACGCCTCTTGCGTGTCATGAGGGTGGGGGGAAGTGCGGCGCTGGATCGGGGAAGGTTGGTGCCTTGGTGGTGCGAGTCTGCGAGATGGGGGGGATTGGGAGCGAGGGGCTCGAGGAGGGGAAGAGGGGACGAGAGGAAAAGGGAGGAGAATGGGAGAGATGAGAGGGGAGGGGACGGTGGTGGGAGTTGGCTGGTCCTCTTGGACTCGTGTCGTGTGGCGTCGTCGGGCCGGCTCGGGCGCTCGAGGAGTCGAGTCGGCAGATCGGGAGTGGGGAGTGGGGGACGTGGGGTGGGGCCGTGGGCGGAGCACGGGAGAAGGCACGGCTTTTTGGGAGGGGCGCCGCGTGCGCTTGCAGCGTACGGGCGGAACCGGGCAGCGTGATGGTGTCGGGCGTAGGCCCTAGTCGGGCGGGGCGGGGGAGATCTGGCGCTGCGGCCTGCGGGAAAGTCACGCGACTTGACGCGACGCGACGGTTCCTGCTCTGGGCGTTGCGTTTGCTGTTGGGGCGACGGCTAGTCGGCGACGGGACGAGCTTGACGTCGCCTGAGCTGGCCGCCGGCAGCGATTTGCCAGGGGCCTCTGGGTTTCTTCCCAGTTCTCTTGACCGCCGGACTCACGGATAGCAGTTCGGGTTCGGGGCGTTCGGCGCTGGAATTGTCGGCGGCTCCCGCTGGCGCGGAATCCGAGTAATTTCTCGGGCTGGACTGGAGCTCACGCACGTATCGACGTACGGAGTATGTTTCACGGGCGGTACGTGGGCGTACTGGCACGGAGTTGGTCAGGCCTCGTATTTGTTTCCGCTTGGCAGAGACGTCTACAGCAGCCAGCAGGTGATGACCGAAGGGTGAGGGTGAGGGCCACGGCGTGTCCACAGTGCACCGCTGTTCGCTGTTGTTCCGTCGAGTTCGAGCCTGCGAGGTCTGGATCAATCCTCCAGTTCCATGCCTCAACGCCAGAGCGATTTGAGTTTGGAATCAAGGATTTTGTGTAAAGTGCATGTCTCGTACTCTAAAATATAGATCCGGTTTCTTAAATTTGGGATTACCCCCCTTTAAACTTAGTTCTGTTATCATTTAGGTCCTAAATTCTTGAAATGTATTGTAGTCAACCCAATAGAACATAATAAGATCAAATTTTCTACTTTCAAATAAGCTATTACTTCTATTGACATATTTCCTGACTTGCTTTATTACCTCGTTAGCTTCCCCAATATCCGTATAATAATTTACGGAGCTTATAAGTTTCTAATAATTTTAGTTTGGTAAGTGCAACTACGAGTTATTTAAATTTGAACAATCTTCCAAGAATAATAAAGCACGGTTGTCATGTGCATCTAGCAAACTAAGATGTTGCCTTCGAAGTAAAAGATCATCCAGCTTTCTGAATTCGGCATATCAATATTCTCTACACATGTTCATTTTATTTTATTATAATTAAATTATATCTATATATAAAAAAATATCAATTTAATTGGGATGGTCATGCTTTAGAGAATATATGAAGCTAGATGATACATGAAGCCAAGTTTAGGTGACTAGATCTGTATTCTTAATAGTATATGAACCTAAATGACATCCGAACCAAAATTTAGAGAGCCAAATATGCATTTTGAGAATATGGGGATCAAAATGACAGAGCGCAACAAGTTTAAAGACCGACCATTCACTTTGCTAAATAATTTTTATAGAAAAAGTAAATGAATGGATTTCTTAGAAAAAGTTTTTTGGTTTTTACTGTTTGAAATGGAGGAAAACCAATTCCCATTCCACGGGAAAGGTGCATGTTCCTTCACAAAAATACAGTCACTAATATGCAATTAATAGAGAGTTTGTCTGTCTCACACATAATGCTATGCTACTATATATATAATAATGCTAAATTAACAAAATGTGTGAATTCGAGACCTAATATTATTATGGAATGACTAATGATCATGCATGCCATTTTTATGGGAGTGAACTCAAGTTCAACTTTGGAGTGACACCTGCTTGTATGTTTAGCCATGTACTAGGTTGGTTTGGATTAGATGTAATACTGATTTTATGGAATTAAAAGAACAAAGTATGTTTAGCCATGTACTAGGTTGGATTTGGATTAGATGTAATACTGGTTATATGGAACTATAAAAACAAAGGCTTCGTGGTACTTGATGTGTTGGCTGAAAAGATGCATCTTTCTAGTTCCATATCCCAACACAAGAAGCTCAACCTATATAGACATATAGCTAAACATTCTAACTCATTTCATGCCTCTTTCACCGGAGAAGTAGTATATCTCCTCCTCTAAATTGACTCAACACATGTGTAGTCAGCATAAAGTTCTAAAGCATAACTTGTCACCTCACATTGGAAGCTTGATTAGGTATCAAACTCTTAGTGAATGACAGTTGATAGCTGGATGTGGTGGCACGATGCCATTGAGATTTATATTCCGCCGAAGAGAAAATTTATTGATAGTCTGTGCACCGCAAATCTGTTTATATTTTTACCCAATGCAACAATACCTCAGTGTATCATTGCTGTTATGATCTATAAGAAAGTACCCCTCTTTAGTCTTTACTAGTATTTCTATTGCCATGTTTTAGCTTGAAATTGCCTCTCTCGTAACATAGCTAATCAACTGTCCCGGCATCTATATTCATGCTAAAAGAAAAACTGTCACGGCATCTATCAACCGTTAGCGCAAAGGTGCAATCTCGAAGCGAATGTGCGCCTTCCAGCATCCTTTCTCAGGCACTCAATACAACTCCCCAACCAGGGCGGCTGGCGGCACCAAAACCCCTCGCCGCAGCCCTCAGCAAAGACAGCAACCAGCCGAAAGCCCAGGCACGCCCGCCGCAAAAAGCCGCTTCTCTCCGCGCCTTTCCCATGTCCCCCTCCACGCCGCCCCCCGCCGCCGCCTCGACTGCCCGCGTCGCGACCCCGGCCAAAACGCTCCTCCGGGCACCTTCATCCCCGCACCCTTCTCGCTTGCCCCACATCTCCATGTCCACCTCTTCTCCCCGCGCCCCACCCCTTGCCGCGGCGGCCGGCGGGAGAGGCGCGGCGGCGGTGGCGCCCTCCCTCCTCGCCGCCGACCCGGGCCACCGCGAGGCCGTCCTGCTCGCCGCGCGCGCCGCCATGGGGAACTGCCTCGGGGAGACCCGCCTCGACCTCGCCGTCCCGGGGCTCCGCCTCGCCGCCAAGGGCAAGGTGAGCAAACAGCTGGCCTGTCGTCGTGTTGCGACTCTCTTCTCGATTGGTTCCAGCGAGTGATCTTTGGAGTTTGGTGCGAAGGTGAGGGACGTGTACGAGAGCGGGGAGCACCTGGTGCTGGTGACCACTGACCGGCAGAGCGCGTTCGACCGTGTCCTTGCTTCCATCCCGTTTAAAGGCCAGGTATGCTCCTCATCTCCGCGTTATTCAGAGCTACTAGTGTTAATAAGTAGTAATAACCATTTGCGAGATTTGCATGAATTTGTCATACTGTTGAAGGGTTGCCAGGTGCTCCTTGTCCTTGTGTTGGTCCTGCTTGTGTTGTTTGATGCAGCTGCAGTATTTACTAGGGTGAAGTTGCTTTCTCCGTTCTTCAGACTCAAGGGCACTCTGTTCAATGCAATTTGTAAATAAACATTTACTGTGTATGGAATTAGAAGCACCGATCAGTCTACTCAAATTAGTTCTTTGACAGTATGGCCCAAAATCACAAATGATTTTGACTTGAAAATAATACAAGTCTGTTCATATCCTGGTCTACAATTTTACCAACTTTGATCTACCTCTTTATTTCTATGTTGTATCATAGTCTGTTCCAACATAATGAAGCTGGAACAGAGCGCACTTGGGATTAGAAATAATTGTGTTCCATGATTATGTGTTTTAGTATGCTGTCATATGGATGATTTCAGGTTCTTAACGAGACAAGCCTTTGGTGGTTCAATCGAACCCGTCACATTACTCCAAATGCAGTAGTGTCTTCTCCTGATAAGAATGTGACAATTGCCAAAAGGTGCACAGTTTTTCCAGTTGAATTTGTTGGTGAGACCTAAGGCTTGTTGCATATATCTTTGTCTTACCAGTTTGCAGTTGTATTAAGCAGAAGTTTGTTTTCTATGCTAATCTGTTAGTTTATCATTCTTATTACTGATATTATCTTCTCATGTTAATTTTCAGTGAGGGGATTTGTTACAGGAACCACTGATACATCTTTGTGGACAGTTTACAATAAGGGTGTCAGGAACTATTGTGGAAATGCTCTTCCTAACGGTATGCCACATGTTAACCAATAATCATCAAACTAGAAGTTGTTTTGTTCTTTCTAGACTGATAATTGGCCTCTCTGGTCCAGGCATGGTAAAGAATCAGAAGCTATCTGCGAATATACTGACACCAACAACTAAAGCTGCAGATCATGATGTCCCTGTCACTCCAGATGAGGTATGAATTGAGTAACTTCTCTATTGCTTTTTATATATTTCCTCTTGTAATCTAAGAGTTATAACCCCATGTAAGTTATTACTAACACTAGATCACATGCTAAAAGGATAAAGAAATGCTCTTAGATTAGTCAAACATTGCAATTCCATAGGTCAATAGATGGCCCTATGTTCTGTGATCTGATGAAGTTACTGTTTGGGTCCCGTATTCTGGAGAATCAAGAAGTTACACTAATTTGTCTGCCTGTCGCTTGTCAGATAGTTATGTCATTTTGTTTGGTATTCTTATTATAATATTTTGGCAGGATTGAGGAATCTGGTAGTCTTTGTTTGATTTCTGAGCTTATTATCAGCTGTATAGGTTATACTTAGTTGGGACATGAACATCTGAGAATTGGTAGTATTTTTTTTGGCATCTGAATGCTTTTGCATGCCTGCATCACCTGCTTCTAATGATTCTATTTGTTATGCAAAGAGGCCCTTACCTTGCCATTATATTCCGCAGATAATCAAATCAGGGCTGATGTCAAAGGATGATTTTGATGAGGCAGGAAGCAAAGCCTTAAGCTTGTTTGCATATGGACAGGTAGTGAGTTATTATTTCTTCTGTTTCTGTTGAGATATTTTCAGGTCCATACAGTAGCATTCCAATTTAATTTTACTGGCAAGCACTACGAACAATGGACTCGCAACGTTACGGATTTTACTTTGATATGCTTCTAGTTTTAATCCCTGCAGCTTGCCACTTAGGTATTTACAAATTACGACTGTAGTTATCTTTGCATATATGCACTGGAATTAGAGTTGTTTTGAGATAATGAGTCCACTTGGTGATCTTCTATGCTAAAGCTGCATTGCAATTGTGTAACTTGTTGATACTCTTTTGTCTTTCCTTTTTTCCATTTGCAGCAAGTGGCCTTAGAGAATGGATTAATTCTAGTTGACACAAAGTATGAGTTTGGAAAAACAGCGGATGGGACAATCGTGCTGATTGATGAGGTTGTAATTCTGACATGATTTTATAAATGTTTCTTATCTGCAAACCTTATGCTCATTATACCCAGCAACTAGCAGATTATGTATGAGTTTACCATTTTGCAACAGCGAAACATATTCCACGGAATCGGATGGTAGTAACTAGCTGTTCTATGAATAAATATAAGCGGAATTGTTTAATCAATTGATCACTTCATGCTGTTGAAAACTTTCTTTACGAAGTAGTCTCTTAAATTTTTAAAATTATGTTGAGTAAAAGTGTATTATAACTTCTGAGATACTGAAATGCTGAATTGCATGTTTATAAAAGTAATGGTCTCCTCTTTTTGACAAGCAGGTTCATACTCCTGACTCCAGCAGATATTGGATTGCTAATTCATATGAAGATAGATTCAAATCTGGTCTTGAACCTGAAAATGTTGACAAGGTAAACTACCCTTGAGTCATACACATCTAGTATGGGGTGATCATCTTGAATCCTTGATGCACTTTATGCCTTTCAAACAGTTTAATTCATTTATAGTGATGAGGTTTCTGAATGTATTAATTAATTCTCACAGGAGTTTTTAAGGCTTTGGTTCAAGGACAACTGCAATCCATATGAAGACAAGGTATATTTTCTTTGTACTCAGTTTTTAAAGCCACTAACAGAATTTTCTTCTATAATGAACCAACTTAATTCTGTTGAGTGCAATGCACTGAAAAAAATTAGGTTCTGCCAGAAGCTCCGGAGGAGCTGGTCTGTGAGCTAGCCTGGCGGTATGCCTATTTCTATAAGCCCCTGTTGTCATGTCCCATTTCAGTTTGTTTTTTCATTGATTCTTATATCCTGTCCAACCAACAACTTTATGCACATTAAGTATGTACATGTAACATGAAACTCATGCAAGGATGATTTTTGTTCTAGCTGAATAAGAGTTTGCTTGAATATGCACTGCAGGTACATTTTCCTGTTCGAGACAATCACAAATGCAAAATTCGAGATCCCTGAAACACAGGTACACAGAAGACTATATTTGTGTGCTTCTAATTTAGCAGATAAACAAATCCTTAGAAGCAATGTTTTGTAAGATGCAGGAACCGATTCATGAAAGGATCTCAAGGAATGTTGCTCAAGCCTTACGGGACCTGTAATTGCTGATGGAGTATCCCGGAGCAGATATTGCTGATGACAGCAAGAGGTGAATTTCTGGTACTGATATTCCCGCGGTAATTGTAGCATGTGCACATGCCATATATCCTTCCAGTAAAGGTTGCCATGACGGCTTGATGAAGCGAAACTATCCACATCTTCCGTGATGTATTGTGGTAATAAATTCTATCAGGAGCCAGTTGTATTTAAGTGAGCTACTGCCATGCTCTGCTGTTTGATCTGCTTGGAGCATGACAAGGGATACTAAATAGAGAAATGCAACAAGCATACTTGAGAGTTGAGACAGGAAGATGCAGTGTGCATACCGTTATTCCTCTAATTTCCTCGTGTAAGTCAGTGTAACATTATCAAATGGCTGAGTTTGCCAAGTCTTGTCCACACTTTAGAACATAATTGTTTAAACAAGAAAACGTCGCAAATCACAATCCAAACAGTTTCAGTACTATGTTTTAGCGTAATCGGACCTTTCCCCAATATAGTAAAATTTTCCTATAAAGCTTATCTGTGGATTACGTATTGTGGAAGTACACCACGCTCTTAGTAAGCTTCTCTGAGTCTCTGACCAGACCTTCCTCTCTTAGTAAGCTTCTCTGAGACTCCTTCCTCTCTTAGTAAGCTTCTCTGAGACTCAGACCAGATCTTCCTCTCTTAGGGGGTGTTTGGCTCCCCTAGGTTAAATTTTAGCTCCTGTCACGTCGGATATTTGACACTAATTAGGAGTATTAAATATAGACTAATTACAAAACTAATTGCACAACCACAAGGCTAAATCGCGAGACGAATCTATTAAGCCTAATTAGTCCATGATTTGACAATGTGGTGCTACAGTAACCATTCGCTAATGATGGATTAATTAGACTTAATGGATTCGTCTCGCGATTTAGCCTAGGGATTCTACAATTAGTTTTGTAATTAACTCATGTTTAGTCTTCCTAATTAACATTCGAACATCTGATGTGACAGGGTTAAAGTTCATGCTTCAGTGACCAGAGATCTTCCGGCACTCTCCTCCTGTCCTTAATTAACATTCGAACATCTGATGTGACAGGGTTAAAGTTCATGCTTCAGTGACCAGAGATCTTCCGGCACTCTCCTCCTGTCCTTGTCTGTTGTGACTCACTTTTAAATAATACCATAACTCCTTTGGAAGGCCAACCATGACCCGGAATCCAACCGTTGACTTCGGAGGGTATCCTGATCTATAAGGGGACAAAATCTCTTCATCTCTCTTGCAACAACAGAAGCACTAGCAGCAGAAGAGCGGAGCTCCAGCAATGGCAGAGAAGGGCGTGAAGGTGTTCGGCATGTGGGCGAGCCCGATGGTGATCCGGGTGGAGTGGGCGCTCCGGCTCAAGGGCGTGGAGTACGAGTACGTCGACGAGGACCTGGCCAACAAGAGCGCCGACCTGCTCCGCTACAACCCGGTGACCAAGAAGGTGCCTGTGCTCGTCCACGACGGCAAGCCCATCGCCGAGTCCACCATCATCGTGGAGTACATCGACGAGGCCTGGAAGGGCGGCCACCCCATCATGCCGGCCGACCCCTACGAGCGTGCTCAGGCCAGGTTCTGGGCCAGGTACGCTGAAGACAAGGTACGCAACCTGCAGCTGCATGATCTACTAGACTCTGTTAGCTCAAGGAGCAGAGGGTGTGGTCTAACGGGAGGGAGGACTGAAATGTGTGCCTGCTTCTACTCCAGTGCAACGCCGCTCTGTACCCGATCTTCACCGCGACCGGCGAGGAGCAGCGCAAGGTGGCGCAGGAGGCGCAGCAGTGCCTCAAGACCCTAGAGACGGCGCTGGAGGGGAAGAAGTTCTTCGGCGGCGACGCCGTGGGCTACCTCGACATCGTCGTCGGGTGGTTCGCGCACTGGCTGCCGGTCGTCGAGGAGGTGTGCGGCGTTAGCATCGTCACCGACGAGGAGCTGCCGCTGATGAAGGCCTGGTTCGACCGGATCCTCGCCGTGGACGTGTTGAAGGCGGCCCTGCCCGACAGGGACAGGCTCGTCGCGGCCAACAAGGCCCGCCGTGAGCAGCTCCACTCTGCGTAGAGACGGCTGGTGATTCTAGTGTAGCTACGCTTTGCTTCATCAACGCCACCTATAGCTGAATAAGTTGCACTAGCACGTTGGGCGCGCAACAGAGGTTTGGAAGACGTGTCAATCTCTGTCCGTTTCAGAACTCCAGAGTTTTATCCGTACGCTGTTGTATCATATGATATGATATGGTATTGGATACTTATCCGTTAATTCCCTCAGTACCGAAGACCAAGCAAATGCACAGTATAGGCATGTCCAAATGCGATCATCTTCCTAGGGGTTCGGATGCTCCGCGTTTGCCTAAAAAGGGCGATGCCTGGAGTTGGCAGTTGGCACCGTTGGTGCGGCCGCGACGAAGTAGCACTGGTTCATATGTCGCCCGACTGGGCCAGCAGTAGGCCCAGCAGCTAGTGGCCCGTTTGGCCGAGCTCGAGCTCCCAGCTCTGCTATGGTTGCCTGCAACACTTTTTTATAAAAAAATATTTTTCATTCCTCAAGTACCGCAAATGTGTGACATTCATCCATAATATTTCATTTGGTGCAAATCAACCCCTTAACTAACTGAACCGATGCATTGATTATCCCTACTTTTTTAACAATGGTTTAGTGTCATATAATATTAGTTTAGGCCATGTAATCATCTTACTAGTCATTGTTTAGCCACGTCTAATGTTGAGTCAATCACCCTGCATGAATTGCTTCCATTAATTTTTTCGATAAAATTTTTATGGAGCAGCCAATTTAGAGGATTTATTGATTTTTGTATGCTCTATATCCTCAACTCAGCATATTACAACGCTGAGCAGGGATTAGTGAGATGATTACCTGCCATTGCTTGGTACTAAACAATTGTTAAACTAAGGTGTGAATGATTAATGCACCGGTTTAGTTAGCTAAGGGGTTGATTTGCACCAAATAAAATATGAGAGATGAATATCACACTTTTGCAATATACAGGGATGAAAAGTACACTTTTTCTTTTTTTACTATACATAGCTCTCCAATCAAATCAGTGAGGACTGAGGTACCTGGTGAAAGTAATTTCAGAAGTCTTACGAACAGTAGAAACTAGTTGCATGCTTAGGTTTTAGGACGAGCTCGTAACCTTTTTTGAGTCTTCATGTTAATTCTCAGACAATACTTACTAGAAAAAAGATATTCTATAAATTCTCACAAAGGAGTAAAATATCAATGGAAACAAATAGCCAGTGGACGTGTTTCTAAATTTTTCACATTCTTTATTATAAAATGAAATAGCAAAATAAATCCCAACGCATGCTCCTAAATTACTAAAACTCTACAATTTTGGGATGGAGGAGTAAATCCTAATTCACGGATCTATCTGATCCGATTGGAACTGGAAGTTTTCACGCAAATTTTATGGTCTATTAAAACACTAATAACTTGTGCACGGGTTTAAGATCCAGTTAGTGTAAAGAGTTTTTTTAAAACTATATTTTTATGGCTTGGGATATCAATGCAAATTTTATTATAGTGTATGCAGCGAATAGATGATACAGTTTGGTGAAGTTTTGAAACTTGGAAGGACTCAGTGGTGGATCCAAAGGGGGGTTGGAGTCCCCCAGGCAGTTTCCATTGGAGCAAGGTGAGGTAGGGGAGGAGAAAGGTGAGGGGAGAAGAAGAAGATGGGAGAGAACAGGTGGGGGAAGAGGAAGAAGAAGAGCTCAGCCCCCCTTTGGCTGTTACCTGGATCCGCTCCTGAAAGGACTAGTATTTATATTACAAAGTGCGTACCTTAACGGTTGTCTTAGTATCTAAACCTCTTTGAGGACAGTCCCAACCTCTACCCGGTGATTGGTATGTTTTTTATAGCATTAATTAAATATCTGTTATGTATGGAAAAAATTGATGTGGCATGAGAGTTAATGTGGAAAGAGAAGGAAATGGGCGCGGTTATATGTCGCTAGAGGTGACAAATCTGCATTTGTCACCTTCTAATTAGCGCGTCCGTCCACCCAAAGGGATTAGTGGGCCGGTGTGTTTTTTAGTAGGGCGGACACAATAATTAGCGCGTCGAGGTGTATTCACCTATGTGAGAAAACTACACAGAAAGAAGAAAAGATTCTGCATGCATGCAAGTGAAGACATTATTAATGACATCATCCACATGCATGCAGTTTTGAAATTAAAAAAATCATAAATTATAAACTGAGCATCCAAATTAAAGTCCAATTGCACCACTGTATTTCTTACGACAAGATCTTTAAAAAAAGATCACACTCGACTATGTTTGGATGATTTTATAAAAAATATTTTTTTAAATATGAAATATTAAATTTGATTACAGCTAACAAATACTTGAATAACCAGAACAAATAATTGTCTAATATGAACAAAAAAATAATAGGTTGAATAAATGATTATAAACAGCGAATGAAATACTAAACATCACGAAGATTGCATGATGCAAATAAAATAGACGTATAGTAAACAAAAGATTGAAAATTTGATTGTGTAAGATAAGATAGTAGAATATGAACGTCAATTTAGAACATTCTTTTAAAATACGTACAACTGGAACAAATTATAAGAAATCATATGTTATACTAGTTGAACAAGTTATATAAACTCACGAAACAAAAATAAATACACCCGAAACAAATTATACGAACTTACAGAAGAAAATAGTAGTACACATCGAACATATTATATGAATTCACAGAACAAAACATCTATATACCTCGAATAAATTGCTGGAACTCATAGAACAAGTATTTATACACCTAGAACAAATTCTATGAACTCACCGAATAAAAATTTGTACACTCTGAACAAATACATTTCGGATATGTAACTGCATTCGCGAATGAGTCTATTGAACACATAATTTTACACTCCAAACTAATAAATCTATATAGAACAACTAAATTTACTAAGTAATAATCTTGAATGTACTTTTTTATGTACTAAGAAAAATATATAGTGTTATAAAAAAAATACAAGAGAAGAGTAAAAATAGAAAAGGAAAATGAATCAAATAAGGAAAAAAATATAAATTATCGTACACGAAGAAATATATAGAAAAGAATCTAAATTAAAATATAAAAAATAATTAATTAAACTAATAAAAAGGAAAAGAAATCAAAAGGGAAAGAATAATGAGGAAATGAAAATAAGATCGAAGATAAAATAAAAGAAACAAAAATTGAAGTAAAAGAAAAAAAAAGAAGGAAAAATAGTCATAATAGAGTTATATGAGCTTGCGAAACAAATTATAATATAAATGAGTCTGCTAGGTTGTCATACGACTAAAAGAAACAAAGAATGGAGTGAAAAGGAAAAGCTTCTGTAAGAAAAAGAAAAAGAAAGGAAGAAAATATGTTAACCGGAGAAGAGAAATAAATAGTGAAAAGAAAAAACGAATGAAAGAAAACACAGGGAAGGGATGAAACAAATAACGGATGGAAAAAAGGAAAAGAAACACCGAAGAAAAAGAAACCGGAGGCACCTCTCCCTCCGCGTGCCAGCTCGCAGGAAAAAAAAAAAGGAAACAGCAGGAGGGTGGAGTTGGGCCAAATCACCAGCCCACGCATGCAACGTCTTCAGCCGACAGGCGCTATTTTATCACGTACGCAATATATAGCCCTGCTGAACGTAATAAACCATGTCTACACGAGAACTAAGGAACGGAGAAAGGGATAGGGAACGGAGAAAGGGGATGGGGAGAAACTTTGATATTTTTCTCACAAAATGTATCGTCTATAATTACAAAACCAATATAGCATGCGTTGTATGTGAAAGCGAAATTACTTGTATAACTTTTATGCACTATTGGACTAGTTAAAATATACAAATTTGTCTTCTCTGAAATAGAAGAAAGCCTTGCATTCTTGAACAGATGGAGTATCTGAGTAGCTCCTTCGCTTTTCTTTAATAATGAAAGTAGCCCCTTCAAAATTTTGGAATAAAAATAACCCCTTCTTCAATAATATATAACTAAAATTTGATTGTACTCGCTCGGTCCTGAGTTAATTAGTTCTTAAATAAATGAACTAGTTTGTCATAGACATTATATAAAAAGAAGTACTTAGCTTGATTGTTCTAAACAGCATACTATATTTAAGGACCATGGAGGTGCAGTAAAAGAGGTGTACATCCGAATACGGTAGAAGGGTGTTGATTAGCGATTCCCTTGTATACCTCTTAATGACGCAGCTGCGCGATCGTTTTCTACCACGCGGGTCACACTGTGAGCCACAAGCCCACAACTACCGACAAGGACCGGCTGAAGATCAGCCAGATCCCGCAGAAGAAGCTTGCTGGTGGCGCGTTCATGTTCTCGCCAGAAGGTGAGTTCACATCGGTCGATATTTCGGAAATCAATTTTACAAAGGAGTAGGCACACTGAAAAGTGAAAACTGCCCTGCGGCCCTGACTCTATAATGTCGCTGTAGACAGTACGAGTATATTTGAACAAGGCAGCATTCACCGTTCTTTTGCTGCGTTGATGCTTCTTTTCATCCAAAATATTGTCATGTAAACTCCATCTACATATAATGTTGTTTCATGTCTGGCATGACCTACTTAATACTTAATCCCTCAAATGTTGGGTAAAAACTTACTCGTAAAGTATTGTGTGGACATTTATGATCGAGATGATCTACGGGTCCAGATGCTCGGCATTTGGTGGATCACTGTCGTCGGACTGGTGATTCGCCTTGGACGTCTGGACCTCGCCGTAGAAGTAGGAGACGAAGCCCCACAGGGAGAGCGCGAGGGCGACGCCCTTGGTGCCGTTGAACGGCTCGCTGAACAACATGACGGCGAGCACCTCGGTGACCGGGATGAGCACGGTCATGATCACGCCGGCGAGCAGCGCCGAGCCGAAGAAGATGGCGCCGATGGTGCCGAGGAAGAAGCACTGGTACGTGGCGGCCGACCCGGCGAGCAGTAGGTAGTAGCCTGACCGCCCGAACCCGAACTGCCGCGCCTCTTCTGGGATTGCCTGCATTTTTCATTGCTCTGCGTCTGAAGTCAGTGTGAGCTAGCAGCCTGGCACCATTTCAAAGGCGCTGGGGGTACTCGTACTGATCCAAACTTCGTATTCAACATGCACAAGTGGAGTGCACTTGTGCTGGCAAGAAACCTTTATAGGCCTACACTCCTAGGGGCTCCCTGTTCAAGAATACAAGCATACACTGCCCATGATTGTGTGAGCCTAACCCACCTATGCATACAACTCGTTCAACTCAAAGAGATATGCAATGAGGTATTTTTGTTGTCCTTTTGTCTGTTATTATGAATTGATTATGGTTTATGTCACTGTTTGAGTGTCTATCTATTCAAAAAGTGCTCAGATCTACCTGAAATTACTACAGATTCTAGTTCGAGTTTAGACTAGCTAAGGGGTCTGTTTGGCCACTGACATCAAAACTAAAAATTGGTAGTGCAAAAAAAAACGCAATTTATTTTGGTTATAGTAATTTAAGGTATCACCAGGGAAAAATATTGCTATACCAACAAGATCAAATTGACACAATGGCACATTTTGGCTTGGCCACTGTCCCAACGATGAATTTTTTGGCAAAATTTTGCACATTGGCAACTGTGGGGTCGACCGATCTGCAAAAGACAATGGCGGTGCCGTGTTCTTGTGCCCGTAAATAGAAATATGTAGATATGCAATGATGTATTGTGCTGTATTTTACACTTTTCTATATTCATCTTAGTTGTTAGGAATTGTTTATGTCACTGATTGAGTGTGTATCTTTCAAAAACTTGCTCTGATCTACACACGTTTCATTTTAAAAGGGCGTTCAATCTTTGCACATGAGCTCCACTAGTATACGGTTTTATGGATAAAATAAGATTAAATTCCTAAATGGCCCAGTAGTTTACAATATCTGCACTTTTTTGGACTGCCTTTTACTAGTAGTCTGCTGATGACATCACTAAAGGATGACTAGAGGAACTCCACTCGTTTACTTCATTGAAAAGAAGGAACCTCATCTGGATGACCATTGGTCCATTGCTGTCAATGCTCTATCCCTAGCACTAGCACATATAGATTTCGCGATCAACTCCACTCCTAAATTTTCTGACTTTCACTAGAAAAATTTGGCCAATTAGAAGGGAAAAAGAATAGAAAGGCATCTGCAATCAGAGCATTACTACAGCACAGAGCGTGGGAATGCGGCTCCTGAAATTATAGTTTGAGTTTAAACTTTAAACTAGCTTAGGGAAAATATTGGCAGCGCCAGAAACAAATGTCAGAAACTTTTTGGTTACAACTTAGGCCCCGTTTGGATCCTTGAATTGAATTCCATTCTAATAATCATAATTTAGACACAAATTAATGAAGCTAATATAGTTGTATGTGGAATATATTTGTATATTATTGTTGGCCATATGAGAGAGATACTTATGTGCTGCACTTCTGCTATAGGGAAGCGAGTCAAAGAGCGTGCTATAAGTTACATATTAGAAACGTAGCATGAGGATGTAGCATGAGGATCTATAGAATCAATTTCCATCTCCCACCCCCATGAATTTAAGATAGGCTTATATCTAAACTTTGGAAAGTTGTGAAATGCCACATTCCAAGATAAATAGCCTACCCATTAACTAGATTCCGATTCCTTCAAAATGAAGGGATCCAAATGGAGCCTTAGTATTCGTTACTAGGGAAAATTTTTGCTACGTCAACAAGATCAAATTGACACAATGGCCTTTGGATTTGGGGGGATTTGCCTGTGGGGATCTGCCGATCTGCGAAAGCAGTGGCGCTGCGCATCTGGGTGGTGGGGGCATGAGTGGCAAAAGGATTCGAGGAAGATGGCGCGCTGCAGTGATGTCGCCATTATTGGTGTAGCAGTGGTGTGAGAAAGTATGACGGAGCGCGCCGGGAGGCAGTAGCTACACTCCTACAGAAAGTTGGGAGGTGTTCCCCGCCAAAAATAAAGAAAGTTGGCAGGTGACAATCAAACTTACGTGGAAATCATTGTTCACAAGCATGCCAACCGCGGTGAAGATGGTGGCAGTGAGGCCGATGACGAGCTGCATCTCGATGACGAGCGTGTAGGTGACGGGCGCGGCGCCGGGGCGCGCCGCGTGGCGCGCCTGGCTGAGCTCCATGACGGGGAGCACGAGGCCGAACAACGCGGCGGCGCCGAGCGTCATGGCGAACCCGGCGCTATACTGCGCCCGGGACACCCCCGCGGGGCGGTCCCCGCCGGCGTTCATCCCGAGCATGGCGGCGCCGACGCTGAGCAGCACCACGGCGTTCACCGAGGACGCCGTGAACCGCTGGCGCACGAGCAGCAGCGCGAAGGCGGCCGTGAAGGCCAGCTGCGTGGAGATGAGGATGGAGGACGTGGAGACCGGCAGGTAGGCGAGGCCGTAGGTGTAGAGGAGGTCGTCGAGGCCCGTCATGAGGCCGATGCCCGCGGACGCCACCAGGAGGCGGGGCGTCATGAGGAAGAACGGCGTGCCGCCGGCCGCCTTCTTCCGCCGGGAGAAGGACACGCAGAGCGGCACGAGAAGGAGCGGGAAGCCGGCGGTCTGGAGGAAGGCCGAGAGCCACTTGCGGGCGCCGCCGTGGAGGAAGTAGGCGCGGAGGAAGAGCGGCCCGCCCGCCGTGCCGACGACCATGAGGACGAAGTTGACGACGAGGAGCGGGTTGCGCAGCAGCCTAGAGCTGCTGTAGCTCTGGCCGGGCTGCGTGGCGCCGGCGTTCTTGCGTGGCTGCGACGCCCGGGGTTGCGCCGGCGTTTCGACCTCCATATTGACACAGCGCCGGCGTATGCACGGGGTGGCCTAGAGTCGCTGGGTGATGTGCTCAAACAGCAAAGCACCAGAACGGATGTGTCCATAATATATTGGGGAGGTGCACGAAAGGCTGCCTTTTCTTGGACATTTTCGGACTGTGGGATGGCCTTGAACCCAATCAACTGACATTTCCTGAAGAGCACGAAAGGCTGCTTTTCTGTCTAGCTCCTGTGCGTCCAATATCTGCCGAAGTCCCGTAGATGCTTGGACTGCTGACTTCTTTCTCTTGGTGTTTGGTGTGCTCCTCCAGTTCCAGTTCAGAACAGCGGCAGATCAGCTGCGCGGGACGGGTGGTTTTCGGAATTCGGCGACGTCTGGCGGCGGTTTTGGGCCATTTTGGACCCATCCCCTGCGTGGCTGCGTGCCCTCCCTGGGACCGAATTCGCCGAAACGCGGCCCAATTAATGCTAGCACTGCACCTGGACCACGCGAGCACCATATCACACCACACGTTGCCAACGGCTCTGTTCGGCATACGAGAACAGAATAGACTCCCCACCTTCCCATGGCCGGAGACGGAGAGCAGCCGGGGCAAGCTACATGGCCTAACAGAAATAGTATTCCGAGATAAGAAAAGGATGGAACTTTTGTTCATTTTACACGGTTCAGAGCATAGAAAAAAACCGAACAGGTTCACGGTTGAATCGGAAAAATAGTGAACCGGTGGCCAGATCGGTTCAGTTCAATTAAAAATCGGTCATGCAATTGGACCGGTGCGAACCGGCTTGTTTTGGGTTGAACTTATGAACCTATTTTTTATTGAATCAGTGAACAGCTTGGCGTTTGGACATTGGTTTTGGAACTTTAGGTAATAGATTATTATGTTATTTCTATGTAATCCCATCTATAATGTCATATGTGATATGTTTTGGTAATAAAACTTGCATATTACTCTTATAAATCATGACAAATAAGTATTACATTGATAAATGATGAATCACTGGTTGGACCGGTGAACTAGTAGTTGACCGGTTCGTTCTCCGATCCGGCTTTTTGTCCTACGGTTCAGAGTTCAGACCCGAGACTTCGGGGGTGTTTGGATCCTGAAGCTAAAGTTTAGTCCGTGTCACATTGAATATTCGGAGGCTAATTAGGATGGCTAAATATGAGTTAATTATGAAACTAATTACACAGATGAAGGCTAAACGGCGAGATGAATCTATTAAGCCTAATTAATTCATCATTAGCAAATGGTTACCGTAGCAGCACCTTGTCAAATCATGAACTAATTAGGTTTAATAGATTCGTCTCGTCGTTTAGCCTTCTTCTGTGTAATATATTTTGTAAATAGTCTATGTTTGATACTTCTAATTAGTATCTAAACATTCGATGTTACAGTTACTCAAACTTAGCTCGGATCCAACACCCCCTTCGGATAGATAGACGGCGACATGCGATAGGAACGCATCAAGACGCCCTCGGTGGCTGTGCCTGTGCGAGCATTGACCATGCCTTGCGTGCCGACACAGGGCACGCACGCGTCTCCTCCCAAGTCACACTCTGACCTCACTGGATCAGGTCGTGGTTCACAGGATAGATAATAGTAGGTACATCATGGCGTCACGTCCGTGCAAGCCGCGCGCACCAGACGAGATCCAGCAGCAGGCAGGTTCGACGGCGCGGTCCAGCGTCCAGCCCGGGACGTAACGTCGTAACGTATGTAAAAGCTCCCAGCGCGTTACCTATACTACAAAGAGTGATTCTTACCCAGATTCAATCACATGTACCTCTCACAATAGGCTCACTTCAACGTACGTGATAGAACGAGGGAGAAAGAAAAAACACATATCCACGTACTATAAAGAGTGAGAGAATTGAAAACAATTTTCACCTAGATTCAGGGGGTGTTTGGGAAACACCCGTTAAAGTTTAACACCTATCACATCGAATGTTTGGATGCTAATTAGGAGTACTAAACATAAGCTAATTACAAAACTAATTGCACAGATGGAGTATAATTCGCGAGACGAATCTATTAAGCCTAATTAGTCCATGATTTGACAATGTGGTGCTACAGTAACCATTTGCTAATGATGGATTAATTAGGCTCAATAGATTCGTCTCGCGAATTAGCACAAGGTTCTGCAATTAGTTTTATAATTAGCTCATGTTTAGTCCTCCTAATTAGCATCCGAACATCCGATGTGACACTGTTAAAGTTTAGCACCTCGTATCCAAACAGCCCATCAATCACCAGTACCCTTACAATAGACCCACTTGTCAGGTGTGTGATAGGATGGGGGGAGTCGGGAAAAAACACAAAAGCGAAAATGATTCCGTCAAATTCTAATTTGTTTTGACACCGCGGCTCTCCCTTACCCGCCCCGACGTACCCACGTAAATTTTACCTCCCGCCCAACATTTCCGACGTAAATCAAGGTATGGGTCAATCATCAATCACGCAAATGGAGCACCCTGCCAAAATTTGGAGATCACGGCCAGCTCTTTCCATTTGATAATATAGATTTGCTTCCAGCCTGCCCTCGGTACGACGTCGAGGAGAACACAACTGCGCCACCAGGTCCAGTACCCATCCGCTTGCCGCGCTTGGCCAACCCTGATCCGAGGCGCTCCAATCCGTCCGCCGCGCGCTCGGACGTAACCCTAGACGGCGGCGAGGCCTCAACTACGTCGAGGTCGACATCTTTTGCCGGCATTGACGTGACGATCGGAACCACGCAGGGAAGAGCAGGAACGGCAACGTGGCCACCACGACGAACGCAGTTGCCGGAACAACAATTCACAGTGCTGATGAATAACACCGCGCACGATGCAAGGTACGTGAAGTTCGATCCAAATTGCATGCTGCAACGTCAATATGAAATTTGATTCCGGTTGCTTGCGTACGTGCTGGTATGTTGCATGCAGACGCGAATAACAGGACAGTGTAGTCGCTGGAAGACACGACCTAGCGACTAGCGAGACCTCCATCGCCGGGCACCAACAGCAGTCCGCTGCCGGAGTGCCGTGAAATACCTCCGCGACAAAGCCACTCGCCTGGTATGTGAATTGAAATATGCGTGAATCTGATAGGTACATACAAGATGGTGACCTCAAGGTTCGTGTGAACTTGTCCATATACGATTTTCACCTATTAATTGTTTACAAGTTATCGTGTTGAATTCACCAAATTTATTATGCCAATATTAGTTGCACAATTGTCATGTGGAATCCTTTTACCATTGCCAAGTAGTTCATTTAAATTATAATAATCTACACATATGGGATTCGTTTGACCAGTGTTTAGCTACCTCTGTAATCCATACTATAAAGATTAAATTGCACTGATTCGTCATGTTGTCAAAATGCATTGGTTCCTTTCAATTCTCACTGCTGCATTGACAGTTGCAACTGACTGTTTCAAAACAAGTAAAGCTTACTGTTTTCATAGCATATTATTATCATGTTTGGATTCTTTGCCATCAAAGAAATAAAATTGTTCCCATGTTTTTCTTACTCCTGGAGGTAATATATGATTATTAGTTGTATGGACAATGCACTTGTCAATGGTAAAAGCATTCAATTGTATCAAAGGAGGTTGGATGTATACGATTTTTCTATGATTGCTTTATTTGTCCAGAAAATTATCGTTCCGTTATAATTTTTCTAACTACATATATTTCTACTACCTAGATGCGATGTGAGTATGTGGCTGATAAATAGCATGTTCACAATGCAAGCTGTGATCCATTTCTTCCAAATGGACCGTCGTGTTCCCCTCGGAGATATTACAAACACATCAAATCATCATTCTGGTGGTGTTCTTAAGATGCAAGGTTCGGATTTAGGGCCAACATTGTCGGGAGAAGGAGAAAATGTTGCCAGTGGCGACCTTGGTGTTTTTCTGTGTTTGTGCTTAACTTCTTATGAGTGATTGACCTCATAATTTTATTTACATTGTGGTGTTTTGCCAATGGAGGTATTGATGATCAAAGAGTATAAACGGCAAAAGGCAAGGGAAAGATATGCAAGCATGCCAACGGAGAAGAAAACAGAGCTGAATGCAAAAAAAGGGAAAACTATTATCGTAGAAAAGCCGAAAGACAATCAACCAATGCAACTTTGCAAACACCTGGTACTACTATGTGCAATGCATTGTTCTTGTGTATTTTTCATGTCCCAACAGTTTAATTCACTGCACATGACAGGTGCTTCATCCATAATGGCCCCAACAAACACTGTAGGTTTGTCTGTAAGATGAAATTTTGTTTATTGATTTGTAAAGAATCATAACAAAAATGTTTGTACATGGTCTTCATGATATGTTTTGGTGCGCAGTATTATCCAAGGATGTTCCACTAGATGCTCATGAAAATTGGCTTCATCGCAATGATACATATACAAGGATAGAGACGAGCAATCAAGAATCTGTAATAGATCAAACGCTAATTGGAGAAAATCTCTTGTCAGGAACAGGTTATAATATATTACCATTAATTATCCTTGCACGCTTTCTCTTCCATTATAATATATTAATATTGTCGATGTTCAATCTAGCCAGGGTTAATGGTGTGTCTCCAGAAGAACGGCGGAAGGAGAAAGATAGGCACAAGGCAAGGAACATATATTTTAACATGATAGAAGAACATAAGGCCAAGAGGAATGCAAAATGTTGAGAAAATTACCATCACAAGGATGAAGGAAAATGTTCGACCAGCATGACTCTACAAACCTATGGTGTATATTCAGATGATCAATTAAAGTTGATGTTTGTATATCACTTAAATTATGGTTCAGAGGCTGAGATTATGCTTTTGTAATCATGTAGATAATCTGTTACAGCCAAATGAAATTGGAACCGTACAATCTGCACTAACGACGAATGTCGTTACTCCAGACGCAGGTTCAACATATTAATATCTATATATATAATTTTTTTGTTGAGTACAAAGATGTATGATATGTTTTTATTTTTGTTAAGACGGTACATTTATGTTGATGGTTTTTTTTGGCTCAATTCAGTTGGAAATGAGGTGTCTCCAGAGAACCTGAAGAGGTTAAGAGACCGAAAAAGATATGCTGAGCTGTCGGACTTTAAAAAGCAATAGAAGATATTAAAAAGTAACGAGAGTTGGCGATGAGAGCATGTGTAACCAAGGTGCAGTACACGAGCTATACAAGGTTAATACATTTTTTTGAAATTACAGAAATTAGATTCTAATATTATTTCAGTGCAGACATTATTAAGTAATGCATTGACATCATATACTAATAAATATGTTCTTAATTTTTGTTGCTTGTTTAAGATGAACGGTTACCAACCCCTCCTATTGGAACCTTGCAATCTGCAGTAACCCAATTAAGGTCTGGTCCAATAACAAGGGGGTTTATTAACAATCCAGTTGGTGGAGAACAGCATGACTCAGGCATATGGGAACCAGACGATCCAATGCATGGAGTAGAAGATATATTATTAATATATATTTTCAGGAATCGATAATTAAAACGCTTATATCTAACTGTTATAAATCTATATTCTAATGCAACAGAGAATGATCTTGATCAAATGGACCCACACGATGATGGGCCGGACATCCTAGAGGATGATGAGGCAAGGATATTTCAACGGAAGGGTATGTTTCTTTACTGCATCAAATATACATCTCTATGGTCTGGTACCTGACTCAATTATGATCGTATATCTGCAGATGTCGTATACGAGTACTTTAGAGATCCCGATCTAGTACCAAAGGGTCCCAACCCATATGATGCAGTTTACAAAGGGCTTCCTAAGAAGCATCTTGTGTTGAAGAAAGCAAATAATTGTCAGTTCCGCCATGCAAAGAGGTTCCTAGGTGAAGGTCCTGCTTTCCGTTGCAAGAATGGGAAGGTTAACGTATTTATACCAGAAGTGCCAGCTGAGCTCCGGAGGTTGTTTGCGAGTCAAACAGATAAGGATGCAAGGTATTTTCGAAAGCACATATGGTACTTTAACTCTCACTTCGCTTTCACTTGCTTTGGAGTTTCCATCGATTGTCATCTCGCATCAGCGAAAGGTACCGGTGTGTATACATTTAAGGCACATTTGGCCAAATTTACCACAAGCTGGATCCTCTTGTGCCTGGTAGAAAAGGACCGTGCCATATGCAGCTCTATTTATATGACACTGATGAAAGTATTGCTCACCAGACCCAGAGGTCCCCTAATCTTGTGAAAACTTAATTCGCTTGATTTGAGGAACTCTACAAGACGACCCATACGTCCAAGCATTCAAGAGCCTTGGTAGTCTTTCAAACATTCAAGAGTACACGATTGAGCTCAATACCAGTATTTCTGTTGATCAGAGGAGATACAATGCTCCTGAAATGGAACGGATTGCGGCCATTTGGGTGGACGGAAATGACCCTATGCATAGGTTTTCACGGAGCATCATCATATATGGGAAATCAGATGAACCACACTATATTAGGGCATACCATGGTTGTTACGATCCATAAGCATATCCTTTATTTTTTCCTTATGAAGAGACTGGTTGGGAGGACAAGAAGATAGAGTTTCAAGATCCCCCTCCATCGCAGTCGAAGAGGAAGTATACAAAGCATAAAAGACAAGGTTAATTTGTTTGCTTAAGATTTTTTTGTACATTTACCATATTCTAATTGCTTTGGTGATGAAAACTGCTATTCTTCAATGTGGTTCATAGATTCCCCCATGGTTGATGGGAACGAAGGTGAAATCAATGATCACACTGGTGCGCCAGCACGTACAAAGCGTGTTGCTTAGGGTATGCCTCATTTTATTCCATACTTGTCTAAATATTAGATAGCTCACAATGTTTGTAAACTTTTCTTATGTCGATGTTTGCTGCATAGAATCACATATTGATGATGCGAGCAATAATGAGGAGGAAGGCAATTACGACGATGACCATGACAACGATAATGAGGACGAAGGCATTTACAACGATCTTGAAGGACTAGGTTTGAGTTTTAAACGAGCACCTTATATTAGAATACAATAATAACACCAAGTTTCATATTCCTAACAATATGGTATATTTCTTTCAACATATGTCATATACCATGAATCAACATATGTCATAGACCTATCTATAAATTTCTGCTGTTATAGTGAAATTTTTAGCACTAATAGGTTAGGATCACAAGGTACACTTCATGCACCCACACACTTGTTTGTGTTTTCCAGCTAAGCACTAAGCATCAGGCAACATATCATCTCTTAACATGTAGTGATATACTTTTGCACAACTATATGGCTGTGGTTTAGCAAACTATGACAACAATTTAGAAGAGAATAGTGCTTATAAATATTTTATCTTATATGCTTATGGATCTGGTGTAATTGATCAATGACTTGATAATTCCTTTACGAGCTTGTGCAATATACAAGATTATTATGACTTGTGTCATCTATTAGCTCTTTTCATTTTACTTTATTTTATTTGTTAAGCACACGATAGTTGGGAAATACAAATAGGTATGTGACATTTTACTTTATTTTATTTGTTAAGCACACAATAATATTTGTTGCAGAGGGTGGTGGATCAAAAAGGGACATTTAGGCACGGTCGTTGCATGGGCACATGTAACCGAGTTCCAAAAAAGAGGTGTACCATATGAGCACTTTATGTTGGTTATGGAGTCAGAAAGTAAGTTAAAGAGTCCTGATGACTATGACACATATATATCAGCAGAAATTCCTGATCCAAAAAATATATCATGTGTTACATCGTCTTGTTTGCAAGCATATGATGCACGGTCCATGTGGTGCTCTTGGCAAGGATTGTCCATGTATGGTGGATGGGCAGTGTTGTTTTTGCTATCCTTGGCAATTTAGTGATACAACCCAACAGGGAAAGGATTCATATCCAATATATCAAAGAAGGGAAGATGGACAAAAAGTCAAGATAAGGGGAGAGGAGTTGGATAACAGATGGGTGGTGCCTTATAATCCAAAGCTCCTCATGAGATACAACTGCCATATCAATGTTGAGGTGTGTAGCAGCATCAAGTCAGTCAAATATCTGTACAGGTACATATATAAAGGGCATGATCGGGCATCGTATACTCTTGATGCAAAGGGAAATGAGAAGCTGGTCATCAACGAGATCATCGACGCGTGATTCAAGGATGATAACTGCTATAGAAGATGTCTATAGGTTGCATGCTTTTAAGTTGTATTCAATGTGGCCACGTGTCTTGCAGATGCAGGTGCACCTTCCTGGTACGCACATGGTTGCATACAAGTCCACAGACAACCTAAAAAATGTAGTGCGATGAGAAATCACAAAAGTTCATGCTAACTGAGTATTTCAAAATGAATGCATCCAACCCTGAGACCCGCAAATACCTGTATAGAGAGTTTCCAGAGTACTTCACATGGAACAAGTCTAAAAAGTTTTGGAAATCGAGAGTGGCAAAAAATAGGCTTCAAATCAAAAGGTTGGTGTATGCAAATCCGAACGAAGGTAAGAGATACTATCTTCGGGTGTTGCTGACCCATGTGAGGGGTGCAATCTCGTATGAGAACCTCAAAACTTGGCATGGTGTTACCCATAAGACTTTTAGAAAGGCTGCCAAGGTCATGAGGTTTGTTGAGACCGACAAGTCAATAGATGAATGCCTGACTGAGTCTGCCATGTTCATGATGCCTTGTTCTCTCCGGAGGCTTTTTGCCACTATAATGGTTTTTTGTGAGTGTGCTAATATACGTCGTCCATCGGACAAACATTTTGATTCATTGGCTGAGGATTTTCAGCGTAAATGTGATAACAATACAGTAGTTGAGCAGATGATACTTAGAGATATTTCATACCACCTGACATCAATGGGCAAAGACATCAGTCACTATGGTCTTTCAGAACTACAACAATCAGGTTAGTTATTTTCTAATTATTGTTCATCTTTTGCCATAATTCTGGATGTAAATGGTATTGGTATCTGGCAGCAGGTTAGATTTGCAAAATATGCTAAACAACTTAGTAAACTTAGAAGTTCATAGCAACCTGTTCGTTAGTTATGAGCATTTATGTTGTCTATAGTGCTATACTTGTAGGGTATGAACACATAATTTAGTAGTGTTTGAGGTTAATTTAATTTTCCTCTAAATATATTAGATAAACAATATTCTCTTTAATGATTAATGAATATAGTTTTAAATCTTTAATTCTAAATTCCTTTATCATATGAATTGTTATGAACTCATTACATTGTCCCTGTGCCAGACATTCAGTATATTCTCTTTAATAATGCATATATTATTAATATGTAGTTGCTCATTGTAGCACAAATTAGTTTCACCTATTTTTTTCCTCTTTACACCGTTAGTTATTGAATATCAAATAATATAACAAATACTAAATATAAACTATTGACTTGCCTAATGATTAATGTTGTGTGTGTTTTATTTTATCCGTTCAGATGATGAACGCACGAGAGACCATTACAAGGAGCTTACAGAGGAGCAGAATCCTGGTTTCGACTAGGAGCATCTGAAGATCATAGATACTCTGAATGCAGAGCAAAGGGCTGGTTTTCATGAGATACTTGATCATGTTATGAAAAGCAAAGGATGGGTTTTCTTTGTGGACGGGTGAGGAGGCACTGGTAAGACCTATGTATATAAGGCATTGCTTGCTAAGGTGCGTTCTATGGATCTTATCGCCGTTGCTACAACAACATCTGGTATAGAAGCATCCATCATGCCTAGTGGACGCATTGCACATTCTCAGTTCAAGATTCCAATCAAGTTGGGTGATAGCACCGTGTGCAGTTTTACAAAACAAAGTGGGACAGCCGAGTTGCTTAGGCAGGCGTCTCTAATAATTTGGGATGAAGTAGCATTGACTAAGAGACAGGCTGTTGAGGCACTTGACAGGACATTGCAGGATGTAATGGGGTGTACAGATCCTTTTGGCGGTAAGGTCATGCTGTTCGGAGGTGACTTCCGACAAGTTCTTCCTGTTGTGGTCCATGGTACAAGAACTCAGATCACTGGTGCTACTTTGCTGAGATCATATATATGGGAAAGTGTTCGGCGCATCCGACTGACCCAGAACATGAGAGCTCAGTTTGACACATAGTTTGCAGAGTACTTATTGAGGATTGGTAATGGCACTAAGGAAACATTTAATGATGACTATGTGCAGTTGCCTGATGGTATTCTTATTGAGACCCCCTTAGAAGACATATCTATTAACACACTCATTGATCGTGTGTTCCCAAACCTTCATTGCAAATGTACATCTGTAGCCTACATGCGTTAGCATGCAATCCTCTCAACTAGGAATGAGCATGTGGATGTAGTGAATGCACTGATGATTGAAAGATTCCCTGGTAATAAAAAGCTACACTATAGTTTTGACTCAGTAGAGGACGATACACGGAACAATTATCCCCTAGATTTCCTCAATTCGATCATGCCAAATGGGTTGCATCCACACGAGCTGACCATAAAGAAGAACTGCCCTGTCATCCTACTACGTAATCTGGATCCTCACAATGGCCTCTGCAATGGTACAAGACTCATTGTGAGAGGATTTCAGAACAATGTCATTGATGCTGAGATCGTTAATAGCCAACATGAAGGAAAAAGAGTATTCATACCTAGGATACTAATGTCCCCTTCTGAAAATTTATCCCTTCCGTTCGAGTTCAAGCGCAAGCAATTTCCCATCTGATTGAGCTTCGAGATGACATTAATAAGGCCCAGGGTCAGACAATACCTAATGTAGGTATCTACCTCCCCGAGCCTATTTTTTCTCACGGGCACTTGTATGTGGCACTATCTAGAGGTGTTTCTCATGAGACAACGTGTGTTCTTGCAAGAAGAAATAAGGATATGGATCCACCAGGAAGGGGACGAAGAATATTTTATACAGGGATGTATTGGAGTTGTGAGGTGTGTTATTTTTTTTATAATACACACGTTTGAAATATATGTTATTTGCCTCTTCACATTAGGATATGTATTTTATCATGTACATTTTAATATTCAAGTTTGTGATATTTTGTTCCTGCAGCTTCTATGTTTCAAGACTACCGAATGGCTTATGGCAGAGGAAGATGATGTGAGACGAAGGAAGTATTTTGAATTGGATATATGTTTGTACTTGGTTTTTATGCATTTAAGAAGAATTGTTGGATTGCTAGAATAGTACGTGTGTTGTATTTTTATAGTTGAGCGGCAAGCTTGTGGTTATTTGAAAAGTTGACATATCTCTATCGGTTAGTTGATAAAGATGGATTGTTAATGTCTCAGCATTACACAAGAATTTTAATCGATATGTATGCGTTTTATTGCTTACTTAGGTTTATATGACAACAATTGTTTATACTATCATATTTATAATAATTGTTTGTCATGTTCTATTTATACACGTGCATGTGGCACGTGCACATCCACTGGTCCTTGAGAAACAGATCGCCAAATACGCGGTACAAGCTCGCAGGCCAGAGGCCATGGTGACTCGGTCAGTCAACTGCTGCCAATGAACCGGTGAGCCACCGCAGATTTTCTTCCGAGACAATCGTGCACTACAAATTAGCACAGCCCTGGTTTGCGGGTGCTTGTATTTATAGTTAGGTAAAGGGTACGTTTATCATTAACAAGGTGTTTAACTATCAGGAAGCGACAAATTCCTGGTGACCAGAAACCGATAGGAATGGTCCAAATACCGACAGGAATGACGGGCCTGTTCGCTTCAGCTTATAAGCCGGCTGAAAAGCCGAAACGGCTGATTTATTGTGAGAGGAAAACACTGTTTGATGGCTGATAAGCCAGCTGAATAAGCTGAAGCGAACAGGCTGGTAAAATCCATTGACATGAGTCCATAGTCTGGAAAAACACACTTTCTGACGGTCAGCCGATAGAATTATTTCCTGACAGTTGGTCCAAGGGTGCCTCAGGATGAACACCTGACGGTTGGCTGTCAGGAAACTAAATCCTGATGGTTTGGTCGTCAGGAAACCCACCGCTAATAGTAAAAAAGTATTATACATGCACATATGCACACATCGAATTCAATTTGTAGTTCCATCTAGATGTCCATTATATACATACACATCCGGGTGAAGAGGAGGTGGGTGGCGGTGGCCTGGGTGGTACATCTAATGTGTTCGTGGTTGGGGGAGTTGGGACGAGGAGAGGAGAGGATAGGGTTTGGGGGCAAAAGGCAAGCTCCTAATGGTTATTGGGTTGGGCAATTTGCGGTGCGGGGTGGTGTATTGGGCTTCTGTCGGTCCATTAGACACCGTCAGGAGTATCTCTGTTTTTGGTAGTGTTTACAGTGACTTCGTTAATCTAAAGATATGTGGGCTCAATCTACGAGAGATGCTTATAAGGTGTGTAAGTCTATTCATATGATGAGTGTGCGTTCGTGTTTACAAGTGTCTATGCTTGAACAATTTTTCAGTCCCTCTGCTATTATGAAAATAAAATCTAGCCGAATGACCTCCATTCATGAAATTTGAACTGTATTATCACAAGAATATGGTGAGTCTTTGCAAAAAAAACCCTCCAAAATGAATGAAGATCTCAACAAGAATTTTGCAATTTTTCAAAACCCTAATAAAGCGGAAACCACCTTGAGCAAGAACTCCAAAATTGTTAATGCTCGCGGGGAACATGTATCCAAGATAGAATTAAGAGGTTCATAGCACAAAAATACACCCTAGGATAAGCACTAACTCGAGCTCAATCAAAGGGAAAAGGAAAATGCCAAGAAAAGAGCTCAAGAACATGAAGAAAAGGTGTGATTTAATGATCCTCGTGAGATGAATGATTCATTACATGATCTAGATTATCTCCCACATGTCCTACCGTCCTAGCACCAAGAATACCAAATAATTTCATGCAAGAACTCAGCCAAAAGGCACGTGTCCACCGGGTCACTCATAACCGCACTAGATCAGTGTAATTGTGGAGAACAAGGAAGTGAGGTTTGCTCAACTGGTTCGGGTTGCAAGCACCTAGGTTCTAGTTTGATTTTCTCCAGCTCAAATTTGGTGACTATTTTCTTTTTAGTGAAAAAACATCTAGGTCCTCCTAGACTGGCTCTCGTTTTAACTGTGGAGAATAGTCACAGAAACATATTTTGTATTCGTTCTAACCATACCCGGAATCGGGTTACAAGTGCGCCGATCGCTTTGCTACGACTTCAAACGTAGCGAGCAGTTTCATGTACTGTACGGTACAGTACTAGTATGACATACACACCTCCATGCACCATGCAGTACAGTACTACCCACCCAACTGAACTGAAGAATGTTGACCATCCTACAGTTGCAGGTGACGACTTACGCGACTCCATCGACACGGCCACAATCACAGCATATAGAAAGTACAACGGGAAGAGATCAGAGCCTCGATCTCTCATCATCGTCCACAGTTGCAGTATAAGAATCACGAGGCCTGGCCTTCCGCGGCGGCCTCAGCCTTCTTCTTGGCCCTGGAGTCGCTCCACTCGCCGTAGGAGTAGGACGCGAGGCCCCAGAGCGAGAGCACCAGCGCCACGCCCTTCTCGCTGCTGAACTTCTCGTGCAGGAAGATCACGGCGGCCACCTCCGTGACCGGGATGAACACGGCGATGAGGATGCCCGCGAGCAGCGTGTGCACGCAGAAGATGACCCCCACGGCGCCCAGGAAGAAGCACTGCCACAGCACGGCCGACCACACCAGCACCGTGTAGTACCGGGCCTCCCCTAGCTCGAAGTGCTTCGCCTCCCTTGGGATCGCCTGCAAGCAAGCACAGACAAGGGCAGATTTGCTCAGGCAAAATATGCGGAGCTGAGGTTCAGTGATCACTTCAGAGTTTTTTTGAAGTAAAATCACTTCAGAGTTGATAGAAAATTCCATCTTCATTGAGTGCATCATCATGCAGCCGTGCACAAAAGATAAACAAATAACATAAAGAGAAAGCGGAAAGTGTGCTAACAAAAGCATGAGTTTTTTTTATACTTGTAAAAAATCTCATGCGCCATCCTTTTCAAAAATAACATTAGTGTTAACATTAACAAAAAGCAGTACTATCAGTGTTAATTAAACAAGCTTTATATCAGCTAGGAAGGCGCAAAGTTGAACTGCAAAGTGCTGCGACGGGTGAAACGCTTGCATCTGTCGGGCCCCCAACGATCATTGGTCACCAGAAATCCTTACTCCTGAGCACTGTCGCTCCTTATTGCTCTTGCTTTTTCAGTCATCCTCGTTACCTTTGGCTGGTGGCACTGTGGCACTACCCGGTTAGGTTTTCCTGATGAACTTGCACCTGAGGCCCTGGCGCTAGTGCGTCCTGGTGCCCCGTCCTTTTGTATGCTATCCGCCATTGCTAGTGGAGCAGTACTGCTGTATGCTAGTGTGCTGAGGTGCTGATTCCCCTTTGCTTTGGGGAGGCGAGGACTGGAGGACAACTGTGATGTTGCCCACTCTGCATCCTTTAATTTCTTTTTCTGAAAGTGGTAGTGTACTAGTGTGTGTTTCATTTGTAACCTAGCATGTTTCGCGCAAGATGTCCTTTTGAATATATGCTTCAGAAAATTGCCTAAACAAGATTACGCGAACAAAGGTGTTCCGGAAATTAAAGGAGAGGACGGGAGCAATCTTGTCGTCCTTCATCAGAAGGATGGATAGGAGGTGTTTGTTTCTTTAGTCCCTCCTAAACTTTCTATCACATCAAATGTTTAGATACTAATTAGGAGTATTAAATATAAACTAATTATAAAACCAATTGCACAGATAGAGAAAATTTTGCGAGATGAATCTATTAAGCCTAATTAGTCCATGATTTGACAATGTGATGCTACAGTAAACATGTGCTAATGATGGATTAATTAGACTTAATAGATTTATCTCGTGAATTAACCTCAATCTGTGTAATTAGTTTTATAATTAGCTCATATTTAATCCTCCTAATTAGCCTCTGAATATTCAATGTGACATGAATTTTAGTCGGGACTAAAATCAAAAATTCGATGGGCAACTCATCACCTGCCAGTCAACTAGGCACTCATTTCTCGGTACAATGCAAACCTAGCATACTCTCAGTTCAGAGTCAAAAGTTGGCCCTGCTTGGGTGACCGGCTGCAGGCCTGCAACCTACCTGAACTTGCCTGTTTTTTTCCCTTTGAGTTGTGTGTTTTAGGCAACAGTAGTTTCTTGAAAAGTTTTTCAACCCGTGTGCGAGTGCCCGGTAGAGTCGCGTTGTAACTGAACATTCTATCGTTCTATTCTTCTTAATACAAAGAGTCAATATTCTTCTTAATACAAAGAGTCAAAAGTTAAAAGCTTCTCTAAGTTTCGACTTTTTACACAAACATATGGCTTTTGTACGCGCGGCGGTACAGAGCATCCAGATCAAAGTACTGAGAAGACACTAGCTATGACATGACCGTGGAAGCATTCAGCGAATGGGCTGATCATATTTGTCTTTCCAGCCATGATCTTTTGTCAGAGATTCGTTCTCGCACACGCACCATCAATAATTGATTCCTTTGGATGAAAATGGACAGGTTCGCGTCCTTTTCTCTCTGGATCTCTAGGTCAAGAATTTTACTACTTTAACTGTGATGTAAATCTGCGCGATGAAATTGAATAATGCACGGCACAGACTCGGCAGGCTCTTGTGCGGGCGCCACAGCCACGAGTTCCACGCGCTGCCCCCCTCCTTTCCGCTGTGGGCGAATTGTGCACAATCTTATCGAAGCCGGCAAAAGGATTCGGCACAATCTTAAGGCCTGATGGTTACTCTACTTGCGAATCCAGGCTGCAAAATCTGGGGTTGGTATTGGTGCCGTTACAGACCGGCTAGTTACGGGCGGGTATTGTATTCCTCACGTCGGTTTCAGATCCAAGTTAGTAGAACAAACCATGCAGACAGTTAAGTCTAATGCTAATCTAATTCGCAATTCAGAGAGGCCTAAATCATTGCAAATGCACACCTAACGTCACCCTAGTTTGGTTGTTTGTTGCTACCGTTTCGTTGGGACTTGGAACTAGATACCGATCGAGGTCGAGGCGTCCAAGTCAAACTCTCGCGGAGTAGGAGCGGAGGCGGGGTGACACGTGGGGAACGCACCTGGAAATCCTTGTTCACGATCATGCCCACGGTGCAGAACGCGGTGGCGAAGAACCCCATCACCAGCTGCATCTCTATCACCAGCGCGTACGTCACGGCGCGCCCGCCGCCGGCGGCGCGCCTGTACGCGAGCTCGACCAGCGGCAGGACCAGGCCGTAGAGCGCGGCGGCGCCGAGCGTGAGGATGAACCCCAGCCAGTACTGGCCCCTGGTGACCCCGGGGGGCCGGTCGGAGGAGACGTGCAGCCCCAGCACGACGGCGCCCACGGTGAGGAGCGCCACGGCGTTCACGGACGCGGCGGTCAGCCGCTGCCGCACGATGAGGAACGCGAAGAGCACCGTGAACGCGAGCTGCGTCGAGATGAGGATCGCGGAGGTGGACACGGGGAGGTACGAGAGCCCGTAGGCGTAGATGAAGTCGTCCACGCCCGTGGCGACGCCGAGGCCCACCGCGGCCAGCAGGATGCGCGGCGGGGTGAGGAGGGCCGGGGCGGCCCGGTCGCGCGCGCGGCGGGCGACGTAAGCCGCCACCACGGGGACCAGCAGCAGCGGCCAGCCGGCGGTCTCGAGCCACGCGGACAGCCACTGACGGTGGCCGCCCTTGCTGAAGTAGAGGCGGCTGAGGAGCGGCCCGCCGATGGCACCCAGCGCGAGCATCCCGCAGTTGAGCGCCACCAGGAGGCGGCGCATCGCCTTGCCGCGCGCGGGCGCCGCGTCCTTGCGCGCTTCCACGTCCATGGCCGTGGCGAGCTGTGGACCGCGTCTGTCTGCACGAGACGCAGTGACGCACACCAGGACGGCTGGCGTGTGGCGTCTGCCTGCCTAGTTGTGGAATCTAGCACGACGGTGGACGCTTTGGATACAACGCTGACGCCGGCAGCGGATGATTTCGCTCCTTCAAGATGTGAGCTGTGTGCACCGCATGCTACTAATATAGTACTTTGTGCAAAGCACGCACGGGAAAGTGGTGTTCTTGTGGCGATGATTGACAGGGTCGTGTTTCTCAAAATTATGTGAATTTTTTTGCCAGATATCTATAGCTAGTAGATACATCCGATAAAAAAAAACAGGTTTTGTCCTCTTCTCATTCCAGTGTTCAGGTCTCGAATCAACTGGGACCGAATGCAATCTGGCCTTAGTATTAAATTAAAATTATGAACATGTGCACAAAATAGAATATGAATTGAATCATAAATGCCCAGAGACCCAATCTACTCAATGAATACGACTGAATTCATGTTCTATGATGTTGCGCATATTCGTAAGTTAATACGAAGAACAAATAATTTACTGGACCAACAATCCACCATCTAACTGATCTATTGAACAATATTTTGGCTTAATTTGCTCTTCAAACTATTTCAACTGGTTCCATTCTATCCCCTAAAGATTTATCTTTTTTCTTCGCATATAAATTGAGTTTAACTTGAATTTTTGTACGGTGATATATGATTATGAATGATATCATATATTACGAAAGTTCTTTAAGAAGCTTTCAGCATTATTTTCATGTATTTTTGTTTCTCTAGGATTAATTATGTATTAGACGGCTCCTAACACTGGTGGAAAAGTGAGTATTAGTCCCGGTTGTAAGGGTCATATCTCTCAAATGCTCAACTGGGATTAATTTTTGGAGACAAAAGGGGGTTCTTTAGTCAAAGTACCTGCGCGGCCACCCGGCCGCCCACACCGCTTGCCTCGGTCCACCCACCCTCGCCCGCCCGCCGCGCGCCTTGGCTCCACCCGCCGCTGCCCGTCGCGCCTCCCGCCTCGGCTCCACCCACCTCCGCCCGCCGCCGCTCGGCCGCCAGCCGCTCGGCCACGCAACCACCCTACCCTCGGCCCGCTGCCGCTCCTCACTGCCAGTGAGGGGCGAGCAGAGGGAGAAGGGGAGGGCCGTTGGAGATCTCCAGTGATGAGGAGAGGGAGGAGGATGAGGAGAGGAAAAGAAGCCTGGGAGGAGGAAGAGGATGAGGAGATAAGTGGAGAGGAGAGCCTGGGAGAAGCGGAGAGTGTTGCCTTGAGCCGCGCGATGCCCCCCTTTTGTCCCGGTTGGAAATCCCAACCGGGAAAAAGGGAGGGCTTTTGTTCCTATTGGAATTTCCAATCGGGATAAAAGGGTGGGGAGGATAAGGAGATAAGTGGAGAGGAGAGCCTTGGAGAAGCGGAGAGCGCTGCCTTGAGCCGCGCAACGCCCCCCTTTTGTCCGGTTGGAAATTCCAACCGGGACAAAAGCCCTGCCTTTTATCTCGGTTGTAACCGGTAATTCTAACCGGGGCTAAATCTTTTATCCCGGTTGGACCGGTTCGAATTTCCAATCGGGATAAAAGGGGTGGTGTCAGTGCTAGATCTTTACAACCAGGACTAAAACCTCTCCCGTCGGTATCCTTTCGGTGCCTCATTTTTGACCCAGGACTAAAGCCATTTTAGTCCCGGGTCCAATGTTAACCGAGATAAAAGGGGTTGGATGGAAGTCAGTTCTCTACTGGTGTAACTTATGAAAAAAACCATGAAATATTTTTAGCATATTATTTTTAACATAATTCATGGTGCTCGGTCAAAATCTCAAACTTAAAACTCACCTTGTCATGAAGAAGAAAAAAGAGAAATCTCATTAGAAGCATATTTCATCGATTGAAAGAGTTTGAGTGAGTAAATTGAACCAAAATTTTATTCAGAGGTAATGTAAACAAAGTACACGGTTCAGGATAGTAAAATTGATTTCTTTCTCTCTTTTTTTATCGAATATAGTTATTGGCTGAAACCGTTTAGAGATTCCTACCTATTACCATGGGCACCCTTGAATTCTGCTGTCCATTGCTTATCTAAGAAGTGGTTTCATCGGACTCTTTTCTCGACACGCCAACGAACCTTCCTAGAATTATGTATCTTTTGCTCTATTGACAACTCATCAATCTCAAAAGTAAATCCAAGGACAGGACAAGGGTACCCGAACGAGATATCAAAAGTTCCTAGTCAAAGTTTTACTATATATACTAGTAGCAAATAGGAGTGATTGAAGATAAGGAGCGAGGACGCACGAGTCAAAGAATATATCCTAGGACCTTGGCTCTTAGCCCTCGGCGATATGCAGCAATACAGTCAATTTTGGGGTCTCGTCACCTCAGCGCCGGTGGACTGCTGGTAGGCTTGTAGCTTTTGACAGGTACAATTGTTGCAGCCGTCGGAATGGAAATCGCAGTCGACGTCTGATGTTAATCGGTGAGCAGTGAGCACTACCATGCGGCTTTGTATTGTACGGTTCTCCTAGTCGTAGAGCTGGTGCAGCGACGGTACCAGTGATGCGGGCCTGCTCGAGCGTTATAAACCTTGGCCGGATAGGACGCCGGAAAAAAAAAAGGCACTTCAAAAATCGTAACTAGAGACCTTGAATAAAAAAATCCTAACCATCTTAATTAACCTAGCGAACCGGAATGCGAAGCTGCGCGAAGAAGAGAGCCGTCGTGGTCCCGAAGACCGCCGAGAGAGGCTGGCGTTGCGCCCCGGAGGAGCAGAACGGCGCCGGCGAGCACGAGGGGTATTCACGCGGCTGAGAACGTGCGCGCGGGTGCCGCGTGCGAGTGCGACTGGCCCTGAACGGCCGGGCTGTGGCGGTGTCGGTGGCGGACACGAACACAATGGGCCTCGATACTGGGCTTACTCCGCGATTTTCCGTTTGTCACGCGGAGCGGAGCAGGGGAATTGGTGGGCCGGTCTGGATTGCACTAATAGAAAATTCTTTTTTTATAACTTTCTTTTTCAAACCATAGATTTTTTAAAGAAATTAATTGACAGTTAAGCTTAGAAGAACCGTGTCCTCAGCCACTTGCATCCGTATCAAAGCCAGTCCTAGTGAAAGTTTCATGGAAAGTTTCATAAGCATCAATTTTCATGCTGCATCATCAATTTTACTAACTTGGTAAGGTATTTAGAAGAACCGTGTCCTCAGCCACTTGCATCCGTATCAAAGCCAGTCCCAGTGAAAGTTTCATGGAGAGTTTCATAAGCATCAATTTTCATGCTGCATCATCAATTTTACTAACTTGGTAAGGTATTTATGAGGAGAGAGGAAGAGTTTCATAATATGTGAGAAGAGTTTCATCCTCATGACACTCAATAGGTACAGTTACCTAGTTTCCAATCTTAATAACTGTGCACTAAGACTGACCAACTAATTCACTTCTCCTTACCAATGGTCCAGTCAAGAGTCAACCGACAATGAGAAACTTCTCAATAAATAGCGTGACCGTAATATACCGTTTCTATCATTCTATCTATCTCAGACATAGAGGGAGGTCGCAAGTTGGTCATGGCGCCCATGAGTGGAGAATGGCTAAGTGGTGAGAAGGGGTAGCTGAGGACCGCTAGATGGGAAGAAGACACATGTGACCAATAATAATTCTGTGGTAGTACGGGTGTAACGACCGACCCCTAATCTCCCCCAGTTAGGTTTGATCTCAGCCCTTAAACCTCCGTCAGTTGCTCTGTTGATCGCACTTAAGTGCTCAGTGTTCCGCCAGTTCTGCCCCCTGAGATCCGACCCCTACTGCTTCGTTCCTTTTTCCCGACCCTGGCGAGTTCAGCCATCCGTCGGATCCTGTTAATCTTCCTCACCGTCCGATCTTTTCCCCGGTGGACCCGCGAGATCTTTTTCCCGATCCCCCGCATCAGCCGCACTCGAGTTGCATGGCCGCCTCAGAACCTTCCTGCCGCGTGGCTCGCCTTCTCCGACGCCACCGCTCAGTTTTGTCTCTGGCAAGCGACCGAGTGGGTTCCCGCGCCCTCTTCCCCAATAGCAGCAGAAGCCCTCTGCACCCCCTTTCTGCAGAGCCTCGCTCCCCGCGCCCATCATCGCGATACCAGATCTCGGCCCCGGAGACCGATGTCGCCCGTCTTTTCCGTCCTTCCAGCAACAGTTGCGCCGCCCGGTCGTCGCTACACGACGATTTCCCCCACCGCCAACTCCGACCGCGGCCACGACAGTTCCTTTCCCCGCCCTATCAGACGCCGCCCGACAATCTGTTGTTCCGCGCTCTCCCCCGCGCCGCGTCTGCTTGTTCTCCCACCTGTGCGCCCTCGGTCCTAGCGCCGTTTAACCGGTCGCTTCTATCACCTCTTCCGCACGGCGACGCCCGCTTTCTGCCAAATCTCAACTACCGGTCTACCCGCGCCTACGCCGCCCTGACGGAGTAGCGCAATGATCGTTGGCGTCACCCCCGGAGTTCTGTTGCACCGCCCGGTTTGCTCAATCGCTGCCACGGCAGAGCACTCCATTGCTTCTCCCCGGCCTTCGCGCCGCTTCCCTTCTCTCTCTCTCCGCGACGCTTCCGTTCCTCTGCTCCCGCAGCTATAAAAAGGAATGCCCCGTCGCCGGAGTCTCCTCCGCTTTTGTTGCCCTTAGTTCCCTCTAGCTCCCTGCTCAAGCTCCTAGCGCCATCCGCCCAATCTTGAGAAGTTCTTCTCCCAGTTCCTTCTCAGTTCATCCAAGTCACCCCGCAGCTTGCTCCCTTGTGCTGCGCAAGAGCTCTCTTGCGATCTGCAAGAAGCACCGCCGCCGGAGCACCGCCGGCCTAGGTCCCTGCTCAAAGCTTTAGTTCCGTGCCCAAGTCTGCCTCTTCCCAACCCCAAGCTTTCCTTTCAGGAAGAAGGTGAGTGCCGACCCTAAGTCCGCCTCGACCGACCCCTCCTATCCGCCCGACCCCAGTTCCGTCTCGTCCGACCCTGTCTGTTTGCCGACCTTTGTCCGCCTCGCCCGAGGGTCTGGCTGTGATCTTTTCTTCAACTTAAGGGTGTAAGTGTAAAACGTGGGAACCCTTCAGCGCTTACGTCCGAGGATCCCAGTTATCACACCCTCTAGTTCAAGGATCAGACCACTCGTTTCTTTCCTACCCTTACCTGTTGATCATCGTCCGCTCTCTCCAACCGCCTCCCACTCCTGCTCTTTGTCGCAAGTTTCTGGGCTCAGGAGAGCCAGTGTTGCGGTCAAATCAAAACGTTTAAGCTAACCTTTGCATTGCATCCGTGTAGAGCTGCATCTCGCTGACGGCTTCTACGAGCTGCACCCGACGCCCGAAGAAGAAGCTGTAGCCGAGTTCCCGCCCGCTGAAGTCGAAGCCGCCCCCGAAGTCGAGCAGTTTCTGCCCTCTTTGTTTGCAGGCAAGCCCCGGTTGCATGCAGATCCTATGTGTTCTTGTCAAACTTGCACATGCCTTCCGAATAGCACGTTTGTGCATTTACGTTTAGGAGTTGTGTGAAACCCTAGATGCATGACTTAGTGACCCTTGATAGGAGCACTAGCTGTTGGACCGAGTAGCTGCATTACTTAAATAGGAGACGGTAAAAGCCGAGTGATCTCCTGTCACTCGCGAGTTGTAGGAGTTGCATGTTTACTCTCCTATTACAACTATAAGGACGGTGGACGGGGCAGGGTTTGGTAACTCTTTGGTGGTGGGATGGTCGCCCCGTCTGTCTATGAAAACTTGCTAAGGCCCGACAGTGGTGGTGTTCGTGATCAAGTGTTTGAAAGTACTAGCCTCATACTTAGTATGGGATGAGGAAGCCTAGTACCTGATTGAACCTAGACGTGAGCGGTCGCCCCATTGTTCTTGGAATGGAGTTTCCCCTGCTGGTTGTCGCACGTGGTGGCAAAGCGTGGTCACAGGACGGCAGAGGCCGGGTCTGTGGAACCTTGCACCAAAGGAAATGGGCCCGACACGGGTTAGGGGATCGATGGGGAAGGCCGACACAGGAAGCGACCTCCGGGTGCGCGGATGTCGTGGGGCTAGGTTCACCATGCATGGTTAAAGAACTCGAATCGATTCGTCTGCCTCTCACAGTTTGAGACTTCTTGATCGCTATGTCACCCTGAGTAAATAAGGAATCTGATGATGGCAATGTTGTTGTTTTTATATATAACTTGTTTGGCCCGATGTTTGCTTAGAATAGGTTGCACAACCTAGACTGGTAAGTAAATCTAGAACCGGAGCTAAAACTTGAAAATAGGTTACTGAGTGCTTTTGGCAAAACAAACCCCTCAGCCAAGAAGCCTTGCATGTCTAGTTGGGAGAGTAGATGGCTCCTCCCCGGTTAAGTCTTGTTGAGCTTAGTAGCTCAGCCTTGTTGTGGCTCCTGTTTTTCAGGTGAAGTTGCAGTTCCCGACCCCTCCCTTGTTGGCGCTTGGCCGCCCCAGCTCCCGCCAGGCTGGACGGTCGAGTGGGACCCCTCCTCGGATGGCGAGGAGAGGGCTCCGTGATGTTCTGGTTGGCCTCGCCCGGACGTCCGACCCCGACGAAGTCTTCCGCTAGTGTTTTTCTCTGTTGTCTTTTGTTATAAAACTCTGATGTTAAAATTTTATGATCGAACTCTTAAGTAAGACTGTTTAAACTCAGTGGACTTGTTGTATTCTCTGTAACCGCTCACCTTCGTGTGGGTTTGCTGAACTCGATCCTGTTGAAAGTGGTTAAATCGGATGAAGTCCGACGACGCTTCGTGTTAGCTCGAGTTAATCAGGAGTGTCGCATGTCAGGCGGCTGAACTCTGATTAATCAAGTTAATCCGAGGTGGTTCCGCCACAACGGGGCAGATCCATAGTGACTTGGCTAAAACTAGATTCGTCACTAGTACTGTTAAAGAGCAGAATTTAGCTTTCATAGCTCTTTTGGAAACAGGAAAAAAGATTTCACCCAGTCCACTTTAAATAACTTTTGTGGGGGGTAGAAATTACATATGGTATTGGACACAACCACATGGCAGATAAGAAGGTATTCTTCTCGGAGTTGATTTAGATGAGCTAGATATAGGAAGTATAGATGAAGGAGATTTTTATGTGAAATTCAGACTGAGAACTAGGAAGGATAACTTTCAATTTGTGTTCGTGGCTGTTTATGGGGTAGCACAACCTGAATTCAAAGAGGCTTTCCTTACAGAACTAGTTCATGCCTGTAGCAAGGAAAATTTACCTATTGCGCTTGGGGAGATTTCAATATCATTAGGAACCCAAGTGAAAAAAACAATGAAAGATATGACGACAAGTGGCCTTTCCTTTTTAATGCTATCATAGATAGCTTAAATCTGAAGGAATAGAGATGTCGGGAAGAAAATACACTTGGGCTAATTCTTTAAAGACTCCAACCTATGAAAGATTAGATAGGGTGCTGGTCAGTACGGAATAGGAACAACAATTCCCACTAGCCATGGTGGATGCTTTGAGTAGGGAAATATCAGACCATACACCTTTACTACTTAGCACTGGACAGGAAAATAGGAGCAGGAAACAACCTATGTTTAAGTTTGAGTTAAGCTGGTTATTAAGGAATGATTTCTTTGAACTACTAGCTGATGTATGGAACAAGGAAAGAAAAGGATCTACTCCACTACAAAAATGGCAAAACAAAATCAGGAGACTAAGACAATTCCTAAAAGGGTGGGCAAAAAAAGTGAATGGGGAATATAAAAAAGAAAAACAAGAGCTCCTTAAAAGGACGGAGAGTTAGACAAAAAAGCAGAATCACAGCTGCTAAGTCAGCAAGAAAGTGATTTAAAACAATGTATCCAAGATAGACTAGTTCAACTTCTGAGAGAAGAAAAGATCAAGTGGTACCAAAGAGCAAAAAACAATAAAATGTTGAAAGGGGATAACAATACAAAATAATTCCATATGATAGCTAATGGCAAGCATAGAAAAACTAGAGTTTTTAGGCTTGAATAGGAAGAGGGGATTATTGAAGAGGAGGAGAACCTTAAAAAGTATATAACAAAATACTATAAAGGTTTATTTAGATTCCAAATGAGCAACAACTATTCTACGAATGAGTCCTTAATAGAGGATATTCCTCAAGTAACAAGGGAGGAAAATGAGAGGGGATTATTGAAGAGGAGGAGAACCTTAAAAAGTATATAACAAAATACTATAAAGGTTTATTTAGATTCCAAATGAGCAACAACTGTTCTATGAATGAGTCCTTAATAGAGGATATTCCTAAAGTAACAAGGGAGGAAAATGAGATTTTGACTGAAAAGTTTACAGAAAAAGAAGTTCGAGAAGCCATATTCCAAATGAAGCATAACAAAGCCCCAGGATCTGATGGATTCCCAGTTGAGTTCTATCAGATTTTTTGAGCCTCATAAAAAATGACCTAATGGCCATGTTTGAGGATTTCCAAAGGGTAAGTTACCATTGTATAGTTTAAATTTTAGGATAATAACATTAATCCCTAAACTCAAGAAGGTCAAGATGATCCAGCAATATAGGCCAATCTGTATATTAAATGTTAGCTTTAAAATATTCACAAAGGTGATGGCTAACAGATTTACTCTGGTGGCTAATAAAGTGATAAAACCATCTCAGACTGCCTTCTTACCTGGAAGATACATTATGGAAGGGGTGGTTATACTACATGAGACAATCATGAGTTGTGTAGGAAAAAATAGAATGGGATAATTCTCAAACTGGACTTTCAAAAAGCCTATGATAATGTTAATTGGCCTTTCTTACATAGTTACTGAGGGAAATGTTGGGGTCAAAGTGAATGATGATATTGGATATTTCTTTCAAACAAAGAAAGAGCTAAGACAAGGAGAGCCCCTGTCCCCAGTGTTGTTTAATGTGGTGACTCCCAGTGTTGTTTAATGTGGTGACTGATATGCTAGCAGTTCTAATATCTAGAGCTAGGAGAAAGAGCAAATTGAGGGTCTAGTGCCCCATCTGGTAGATGGAGGATTATCTTATCCAATATGCATATGACACAATCCTTTTTATGGAAAATGATATAGAATAGGCTAAAAATCTGAAGTTAGTGCTAAGTACATTTGAAAAACTCTCGGGCCTCAAAATCAACTTCCATAAGAGTGAATTGGATCGTTTTGGGGAGGCAAAAAACATAGCTAAAGAATATGTGGAGATATGAGTGCAAGGAAGGAATAATGCCTTTTAAATATCTTGGAATTCCTATGTACCACCATAGACTTGCCAATAAGGATTGAAAAGTGGTTGAAGTGAGATTTCAGAAACAACTAGCAAGCTGGAAGAGTAAATTATTGTCAGTTAGAGGAAGGCTGGTACTAATAAACTCTTTGTCATTTCTAGCTTACCAATGTTTATGATGTCCTTCTTTAGAATACTTAAAGGTGTTCTCAAAATACTGGACTACTACAGGTCTAGATTCTTTTGGCAATGTGATGAACACAAAAAGAAATACAGATTGGCCAAATGGAGTATTCTGTGTGTACCAAAGAGCGTAGGAGGACTGATCATATCAAACTTGGAAGTACAAAATAGATGCTTGTTAAGCAAGTGGCTATTTAAACTTCTGAATGAGGAAGGGGTATGGCAAAAATTACTTAGAAGAAAATACCTAAGTAATAAGACTTACTCAAGTGAAGAAGAAAAAGGGAGATTCACAATTTTGGGCTGGACTCATGGAAATAAAGGATCAATTCATGGCAATGGATAGGTTTGAAGTGCATAATGGAAAGAAAACCAGATTCTAGGAAGATGTATGGATTGGAAAGGAAGCTCTCAGGGAGAGATTCCCATCTTTGTTCAACATAGCTAGGAGGAAAGATGACACTGTGGTCAAGGTCTGTGGAGCTGTCCCCCTGAATGTATCATTCAGAAGAGCTCTTACAGGAGACAAATTAAATGATTGGCTAAAATTGGTGGCTGAATTAGTAGATCATGGCTTGGACGATTAGAAAGATAGTGTTGGAACTTAAACAAAAGCAAAGAATTCTCAGTAAAATCCATATATAGAGAGCTAATGCAAGCTGAAGGAACTCCCTCCTTGTGTGCAACATGGAAGTTAAAAATACCATTAAAGATCAAAGTATTCTTATGGTATTTGAAAAAGGGAGTGATCCTAACAAAGAACAATCTTGCAAAGAGAAGATGGCAAGGTAGTACCAAGTGTTGTTTTTGCAACGAAGAAGAGACGGTGCAACACCTATTCTTTGATTGCCACTTAGCAAGACGCATTTGGAGTACAATTTTCTTTTCATTTGGAATTCAACCGCCTGTTAGTGGTCCTAATATGCTGGTTCTTAGGCTAGAGGTTATCCTCGGAAACATAGAAACTAGATGATTGCAGGGGCTTCTGCCTGTGTTGGGCTATTTGGTTGAATAGAAATGATGTGTTGTTCAAAGGAACTATCACTAACTCTTTTTTGCAGGTAATTTTCAAAGGGATTTATTGGGCAAGGGTACGGGCAATGCTTTCTAAAGAGGAAGAGAAAATTGATTTGAAGAAAAACTTTAGCCAACTTGAAATCACTGCTTTGGATTTCTTCAATAAATATGGATGGAACTTTAGGAGAAGATTGTTGCCTTAGGCTATCTAGTGTCAGGGCTGATCTTGAAAGGTTTATGTGCTGGTGGTGTGGGTCTTCCTTCAGTTTATCTGGGAAACTGTCTCTAAACCTGGGAGCTTGGTCTGTTGTAGTTCGATCCAAAGAAGTATTAGAGACCTAGTTTAGTCTTGTTTGAACTTTGTTTTGGAACCTGAAGTTTCAGGAGCAGCCTAAGAGCTGTATGTATTGTGTCCAGGTTGTAAGTTGGTGGCTGTAGATATCCATTTGGGGATGATCGAGCCGGGCAATGTTCCTTGATCTAAAAAAATCGTGGGGTGCCGCTAAAGATGAGAGGAGGCAGAAGAGTAATGGAGCTGCGTCTGCACGAGGAGAGGAAAATAATCTGCCGCGATCGGAGGGTAGAAGAAGGCATGTTGGCCGTCCGATTTTGATTGAGGGGACAAGGGACAGTATGATCCTTTGACTGAAAAGATTATTTTGAGAAGCATGTTGTAAGCATCACCCTTTTCGGCCTTTTGGGTACACGTAAAGCCTACGGATCTGCAGCCAGCTACCGCGCGGGAGGCAGCACGCTGTCGGAGGGGCAGGGCTCAGGAGAAGGAGATGTCCCAATCAGGTGAGGTGTGAGTTGTGACCGTCGGACACCGAGCACCCACTTCACTGGGCATCAAACTGCAAGCTTCCTGAAGGATCCTCCAACAAATAAAGAAACCGAACGATTGGACGGATTGATCCTGTAATATTGCTCGATGTGCATGGCCAGGCTAGTGCAGAAGTGAAAGGGGTAGTCGACACGTGGCACGCACATGGAAGTCTTTGTTGACGATCATGCCGACGGTGCAGAACGCGGTGGCGACGAACCCCATCACCAGCTGTATCTCCACCACCAGCGCGTACGTCACGGCGCGCCCGCCGTCCGCGGCGTGCTTGTACGCGAGCTCGACCAGCGGCATGATCAGCCCGTACAGCACCGCGGCGCCGAGGGTGAGCACGAATCCCAGCCAGTACTGGCCCCTGCTGACGCCCGCGATGCGGTCGGAGGACACGTGCAGGCCCAGCACGACGGCGCCCGCCGTCAGGAGCGCCACGGCGTTCACGGTCGGCGCCGTCAGCCGTTGCCGCACGATGAGGAACGCGAAGAGCACCGTGAAGATGAGCTGTGTCGAGATGAGGATCGCGGAGGTGGAGACGGGCAGGAACTCCAGCCCGTAGGCGTAGAGGAAATTGTCGGCGCCGATGATGAGGCCGATCCCCGCGGCGGCCAGGTGTATGCGCGGCGGGGTGGGCAGGAACCTGGCGCCCCGGTCGCGCGCGCGGCGGCCGGCGTAGGCGGCCGCCACGGCGATCAGCAACGGCGGCCAGCCGGCGGTCTGGAACCACGCGGCGAGCCACTGCCGGTGGCCGCCCTTGTTGAAGTAGAGGCGGCTGAGGAGCTGCCCGCCCGTGACGCCGACCCCGAGCATCACGCAGTTGAGCGCCACCAGGAGGCGGTGCATCGCCTTGCTGCGCCCGCGCGCGGGTGGTGAGTCACTCCCCGCTTCCACGTCCATGGTGAAGGTCGTGCTGCGGCGAGCCGTGCCTGTGTGGCTGTGTCTATATATGTGTATGTGCACGAGACGGACAAGATCGAGGATGGCTTGCGTCCGCCTCAGCTCGTGGTAGGTTTGGTCGTTTCGAGCAAGGCAACTAGCACTAGGCAACGGTGATGATGGCACCGGTCAAGGATTTATAATCCCACTCTCTGAAGATGAGGGGCGTAGTGCACAGGACCGTGTGTATTAATTATAATTAGCAACTGTCAAGATCACATCACACACGGGATGCCACTTGAAGGATGACCTGTACAAATAACGTGGCTAATAGCCTAATAGTGTAATGTTTGCACCTGTTAGAAGTGTCTGGACCATGTGCAAGGAGATTAATTTGGTAGATTACTTGTACATGCACCTATACGATTGTGGGCCAATGATTTGTTGTATGGGATCGCACCTCGACCTCTTTCCTGTCAGTTTCTTCATTCATCTTATCTCTAGGCTCATCTACCACAATCGCGAACCATGAACATAGTAGTAACTAGGGTTCCCTAACTCTTGTTGTGCCAAGATCAATCAAATGCAAACGCACGTTTTCACACTTAGCACATGTTAGAGTTCCCAACTGCACGCCTGCTATATAAGAAGGGGTTCTTAATTGGTTAAACCTGGAGCAAGAATAGGCACGGGAGAATAAAACCACACCCCAATCTTACGGATCAAGGAGGGATGTGGAGATTTGAAGACCACCGTCGACCACTGCAGGATCGGATCACCATCGGTCATCAACACTGACACAATGACATCTCGCGCTAAACGAACTCATCTGCGGTGTCGAGCAGGCACATGAACATCAGTGGCCTAAGCGGCATCTACATCTCCTCTGGTCAGTTAATTAAGTGCTAATTAGTTGCAATTAGGCTAGATGAGATCTTACGGGGATCATGAAATCAGTTCTAATAGAGGTCTTCAGAACGAACATGTCTAAAGATAGGTTCCTCTTGATCATATTCCTCTATTGGATAACATCGAGATATTACTACTGTACTTGAAACTACAATAGAAAGAAAATTTTATGTTCATTGTCTTAGCACCGTTTGTGTCAGTGGGGAATTTTCTTTAAAACGGGACCTCTACACTACTCATAGAAAATCTGGAGGCACTTTTACTAGGCATCAATCTAGCCACATTTTAGTATTGGAGGGGTATCTTATATGGACTTTTATGTGAAATTTCATCTCCAAAAGAGACAGCAATAAATGGATTTTAGAGTCTATTATATATGGTGCTACTCATGCAAAATCTAAAATGCTTTTTGTCTGAATTAGTCCACTCTGGCTACAAAGAAAATTCTGTAGATAATGATCGAAGGGGAATTAATCATTATTACAAGTCCAGTCGAAAAGAATAACGACATTTGGTAACATTTGTCAATTCTTCTTCAACGCCATCATTGAATGATTGGATGAGAGAGGTGATAGACCTGTCAGGTCACAAGTTTACTTTGCTGGGTAGTTCGTATTCTTGTGAGCTTAGAATGGAGCAAAAAATTCCTATCATGGTGCAAGCCTTTAACTATAAATAAATTTCTCACTACACTCCTTTGCTACTTATACTAGAACATCATTGCATAATGCCAATCAACCTTTTGTTCAAATTTATTTGAACTTTGTTGGTTAGCATGACTTCATTTCTTTGGCAAAATGGGTGATACAGAAAATACAATTTATGCATTGCATTCCGAAGTTTAAAATAAGGCATTTTGAAGTGAATTAGCTAAGAAGAATTATTTTGGTGCATGGAAAAAAGAAGTAAGTTTAGATGAACTTGATAAGAATTGGAATACAATCTGTTGCAACATGTTGATAATTTAGAGCCTAAACACTTCCTAAGAAGAGATTAGGTCGATTACTAGAGGGGAGGACTTTAAATGGTTCCAATGATCTAGAGCCACACGCTTAAGGGGCAATGATCTAGAGCCACTGACTGGGATAGTGAAACAAATATATTGGTATACTACTTAGAATATGATCGATGGTAACCAAGAGAAATGTATCACTTATACATCTGATTGTTATTAAAAACAGACGCAAACGGATGTGATATGCGTGCTAAGGAGGAATGATATCACGACTTCCTTAGGATATCTAAGTCACCACTAGTTGGTTCAACTCCAATATTTTACCCCACGAAATCAATTATATATGCAGGGAAGTGACCTACACTCAAATCACATTACTTGACACAAGAAACCGTAACCAAATCATACTTTTGTGCACAAGCCCCCAATGGTCTAGGAGTTTGGGACCATGTCATTTTAGGTTAATTTTGTTATAATGCTATAGGTGTGGATAATTTGGAAGAAGGTATTTAAGCTCTTTGGGTTAATTTCGTCATAATAGCAGAACTAATAACTTATAAGTAACTATTCGGGTATTTTTATTAGTCTTTTCATAGAGGTACATATAGGTGGGTATTAATCAAAATCAAGCATATATTGGGGTAGTTGGCTTAATTTTTCATAATAGCAAAGCTGATCATGTAGAACATGTTAGATCAAATAGCTTTTGTTGTCAATGGTAATTAAGTCTATCAAATTAAAAAATATGATGTTTGGCTCTTTTGTGAATTTTAAGGATTTCTTTTTATTTGAGTGCATCTTTGACCTAAGTTTGGGATATTTGTATATCCCTAAATTTGAAGTTATGGCAACTCATGAATCTCAAAGCAAATTCAACCACATCCAAACGAAACCTTGAAAGTTTGTAAGTACTACTACTTGGTTGTAATTTGGTGACACTTCCCCCTTCGCTTTCTAATATTCTCTTTGTTCTAAATTGTAGGTTATTTTAGCTTTTTTAGTTCATAGATATTATTATGTATCGAGATAGTCTAGGTGCATAATAATATCTATGAACCTAGAAAAGTCAAAATGATCTACAATTTAGAACGGAGGGAGTATGTAGTAGGAGTGTCAATCCCTCCTTTTTCATGAAATAAAAGTATCTGAAATATCCAAGTGAAGCAGATAAGATGCAGCCTATGCTCTTGGCTCTCCGCGGATCCAGCGTTCCAGCCGAGTGTGGTGTCGTTAACCGATGGTGGACGTCTTGAATGACATGTCGGCTTCAGGTGTTAATGGAGCTATCGCAATGCGCGGTGTGGATGTCGACCGGCCAGAGGCGTAAGACCAACCGTGCACGGCCGATTTTCTCCGTTTTCCGTTCTCCTGATGTGTGCGGTCACAGTACGGAAGCAGTGGCCAGTGAGTATTATCTGCTGGGAGCACACACTGGGGCATTGTAAACAAGTGGCTCGGCCGAACGTCGTCAGAGAAAATGCATGCCAGATGCTGACGATCACAGGCCCATCTTACAAAGGAGTACAATAGCCAATCGGCCTCTTGAAAGCCCAACCACAGGACTATCAGCAGCTCGGTAGATCAGATGCAAAAACGCAATCAGTGGGAAGGACGAAGGAGCGAGTGAAGGACTGTCCATAGGTGGACGCACCGACCGAGCCGCACAAGAAGGGAAACGGCGTGCGTGCTCGTGTTAATGGCAGACTGCACTAAGTCAGAAATGATTTGTGGTGGCACGTTGAAATTAACGTGTTAGCAGACGGATTTTTTTTAGAAACAGAAGAGGTGCAAGCTCCCTACCGGTTATATATTAAAAAAGTTGCAGAAGTAATATAAATTAAAATAAAAAATACCAAAAAAGGAAGGAAAAGGAAACGAGATTAAGAAGATGGGGAGGGAAAGAAAACATTGTACCCCTGCTAAAGGGGGGTAAACGCTTGAAGCCAAATTTCCATTTGTTGTAGATTTCTTGGTTTTGCTCTCAGCAAGATATCTTTGAATTCAGAGATGAATTTGTTTGTGCATATCCTTGGAGTTGGTTCCAAGTTGTTGAATAACCAACCATTTCTTGTTGTCCAGATGCTCCGTGCCATCAAAGTGATGATTTCCATGTAGAAGGGTACCTGTAATTTGTCTTTTATTTGTGAGATGATGTTCGTAGCCGTTCTTGTCGAGATATAAGTTACCCTATACTGTTCCAGCAGGCTTTGGCAAATCTACAGCAAAAGAAGAGGTGTTTAACTGTTTCTCTTTTCTGCCAAATACACAATTCGCAAGTGTGTGACTCCAGTTGCATGTGTCTTCTCCCCAACAGATCCCTTGTGCTCAGTCGATCTTTGAGTAGCAACCAGAAGAATATTTTGTGTTTTTTCTAGCATTTTGACCTCCATAACCAATTAAAGCTTGGATGTACAACTCGTTGGCCAATGATTGTTTTATAGGCTTTCTGTGTCGAAAAATTCGTTGTTCCCCATATATAAGACCAAATATCATTGCTTTCAGCTGGCATGCTTCGATCAATAAATTGTTGCAGGTCTAAGAATTGGCTATGAGCTTCTGCAGAAAGAGGAAGGTTGAAGTTCTGAATGAAAGGTGTCCTTCCAGTTGCTGCCTTGTATGTGCTATTAGTTTCTTTGGCAAATGAAAACAGCTCTGGGTATGCTTGGCTTGGTATTATTCCATTCCAGAGATCATGCCAGAAAAAAACCGTTGATCCATCAGCTATCGTAGCCGAAGTAATGCCCTTGAATTTATCAAGAGTCTTAAGAACATCCTTCCACCCGAAAGACCCTTTAGGTTGTGTACCTGGTAATGTACCATTATTATAGTAGCTGTTCCAGAGCAAATTGACCCATGGAGTATCTGCCTTTGTGTAAAATTTGTGCAGAAATTTCATTAGGAGTGCCTCATTGTGTGCATTGATGTTGATAATTCCAAGACCCCCACAATCCTTAGGTACACACACCATTGGCCATGCTGCTTTTGAAGGCTTTCTAGAACTAGGGTTCGCCCCCTCCATAAGCAGTGTTTTCTAAATTTATCTATTTGTTTTACCACACCTTTATGCAGTCTGGTGGTGGAGATGTAGAACACAGCCGACGATGATAACACTGAATTGACCATTTCCAGCTTTCCCCTTGACTTAGGAACATTGACATCGAGTTTAATCTCCCTTCAATTCTCTATAATAGCGGCATGAAGTGTTCAATGTTTGGCTTGGCCGTTCCCAAGGGCAATCCTAAGTAAGTGAATGGCAGTGTACTATGTTGGCACTCAAAGATGTTTGCTAGATTGGCTAATCTTTCATTTGTGATATTCAGGGGCATCATTGTCGATTTCCCATGATTAACCCTCAAACCTGTTGACAAGGCAAATATATGCAAGATTTCTTTCAATTTTAATAGTTGCCTGGGACAAGCTTCCATGAAAAGCAGAGTGTCATCAACATATTGCACTATTGGAAAATCTGCTCCTGCTCCCTGTGGTATGGGAAGTTTGAAATTTCCTAAGTCTTTTTCATGATTCACTATGGTTTGAAGTAAATCGGCTGCCAAAACGAAAAGGAGAGGAGATAGAGGATCTCCTTGCCTTACTCCCCTTTTGCAGTGGAACACTTTCCCTGGGGCTCCATTTAGCAAGACTGAAGAGGTTCCTGTTCCTAGAATGTCTTGGATCCAATTCAACCATCTGGGCCAAAAGCCTTTTTGCTTTAGTACTTCCAATATAGCCTTGTGCTCAATTCTATCAAAAGCCTTCTCAAAATCCAGTTTGAGGATGATTAGCTCCCTTTTAGACCTTTTGCAGATGTGCAAGTATTCATAAGTCCATGCTAGACAGTCCTCAATGCTCCTAGTTTTGATGAATCTATATTGGTTTTGGTGAATCAGACCCATGATCACCTGTTGCAGCCTTGTCGCCAGAAGTTTAGTGATTATCTTTAGGGTCGAATTGAGAAGGGAAATGGGCCTGTAATCTCCCACATCCATCAGGCTTTGTTAGCGGACGAAATTAGCACCCGTCAGCATAAAAGTGATCGGGATCGCTGGGTCAGTACCCACCAGCACAGTGGCCTCTGTGCTGGCGGGCGCTTAGGTAGCCCGTCAGCACAGAGCCCACTACACCCCCTTATCTTATCTCAGGGCCTCCCATCCTTATCTTCATTTTATCGTATCTCCTAGCCTCCCACCCTTATCTCCAGGAGCCAGCGGGAGGGGCGGGCGGTGGGGCGGCTTCGGCGGGCGGTGGGCGGGCGGCGGCGTGGCTTCAATGGGCGATGGCGGCTTCGGCGGGCACGGTGGGCGCGGCTTCAGCGGCAGGCAAGCTTCGACAGGCGGTAGCTTTGGTGGGAGCGGTGGGGCGACTAGCTTTGTCATCTTCGGCGGGCGCGGTGGTTGTTGTCGAAGCAAAGATAGTCGTCTTTAGCAGGCGACAACGGCCGGTGGGGCGGGCGACAGTCGGCAACGACCTGATTGCGACAGGTATGCATTTTTTAATCGAAAAATCAGCTGTGCTGGTGGATGATATAACTGCCCGCTAGCACAGAAAGCCTCTGTGCTGGTGGGTGGCTAATGTCGCTCGCCAGCACGGAACGATCTGAGCACCCACCAGCACAGAGCGTCATTTGTGCTAGCTCAAAGTTGCTACCGGGTACTCGATCTACCATCACGGAACCTTTTAGCCGCCAACGCAAACCTTCTATGGCCTGGCGCTGGCAGTACGGCGATGCCGCATGCAGTGCCAACTCCTTCCCGGCTGTGTTAGGCCGGCGACTCGATCTGTAGCCACGAGGCCACGACGGGTCGACGGCACTCGCCATCACGCGGACCGCGTGGGTTTAATCATTTAATGGGCGGTGCTACTATTACTGGATGCGGTGCAGAGTAGAGTAGGGTAGTAGGCAGGCTCTCATCCCAATATTCCATGGCGTTGGAATGGCTGAAGATGCATGAATAGGGAGTTCCGCAGTTGTCATTGGGCTTTGACTGGTGTCAGTGTCAAGCAGAAGTGCAGAACACACATTTTTTTTTATTAAGGGGGCGTGGAGCCATGCACATCGATCGGCAGCTACTCTAGTATACAGAGGCTAGCCGAGTCCCAACACGCTGTGACCGTATGGGACTGAACACCAACACCGAGCACTCACTCCACTGGGCAACTAACTGCACTGCAGTCTGCAGTTGCTCTTAGAATCGACAACTCCACGTTATCGAGCACAGAACGGATCGACCGGATCCTCTCGAAAAGAAAGAAAGGAACGAATCGACTATCGATAGGATGCATGGAGGGACTGATCGCTCCACACGCTATGCACTACGCTAACTGTGTGCTCCTCGTCACGTTCCAACAACATATATGGTATTGCTAGCTCAATCAACGTGTGCATTTGCGAGCGGCTAGCGGAGAACGAAGAAGTAGCACGTAGGCGTAGGCATAGGCATACGCAACAGTGGCGACACGTGTGGCACGTACCTGGAAGTCCTTGTTGACGACCATGCCGGCGGTGCAGAACGCGGTGGCGACGAACCCGATGACCAGCTGCAGCTCCACGGCCACCGCGTACGTCAGGGCGCGGCCGCCGCCCGCGGCGCACCTGTACGCGAGCTCGACCAGCGGCATGAAGACCCCGTACAGCACCGCGGCGCCGAGGGTGAGCGCGAAGCCCAGCCAGTACTGGCCCCTGGTGACCCCCGCGGGGCGGTCGGAGGAGACGTGCAGCCCCAGCACGACGGCGCCCACCGTCAGCAGCGCCACAGCGTTCATGGTCGGCGCCGTCAGCCGCTGCCCCACGAGGAGGAACGCGAAGAGCACCGTGAACACCAGCTGCGTCGAGATGAGGATCGCGGAGGTGGAGACGGGCAGGAACTTGAGCCCCCAGGCGTAGAGGAAGTCGTCGGCGCCCGTGATGAGGCCGAGCCCGGCGGCGGCGAGGAGGACGCGCGGCGGGCAGAGAAGGACTGGAGCGCCCCGGTCGCGCGCGCGGCGGCTGGCGTAGGAGCCCGCCACCGGGATCAGCAGCAGTGGCCAGCCGGCGGTCTGGAGCCACGCGGAGAGCCACTGCCGGTGGCCACCGTTGTTGTAGTAGAGGCGGCTGAGGAGCTGCCCGCCCGTTATGCCCACGCCGAGCAGCACGCAGTTGAGCGCCATCAGGAGGCGCCGCATCGTCGTCGACTTGCTGCGCGCCGGCGGCGAGTGGTTGCGGGCTTCCAAGTCCATACCTGCGGTCGTGCTGCGGCGGCCGTGCCTGTGCCTGGTGTCAGCGTCGTGGTAGCCTGGTAGGTTTGAAAGCTACTAATAGCAGCCTACCACTACGCTTTGGACTTTGGATGCAACGGTGACGCTGGCCCAGGATAGTTTCGCTCTTCAAAGACACGTGCCTCTTAAAGGAGAGATCACAGGAGCGGATCGATCATTGGAGGGAGGACCGAGGAGACGTGGCACGGATCACGTATCACGGATCCACCGACGCAGGATGGCTGATGCATGAGTGGGAGTGTTGGGCCTCTCTGTAATTTAATAGACTAAGGGGGTGTTTGGATACGAGGTGCTAAACTTTAACAGTGTCACATCGGATGTTCGGATGCTAATTAAATGGTCTAAACATGAGCTAATTATAAAACTAATTGCAGAACCCTATGCTAATTGGTGAGATGAATCTATTAAGCCTAATTAATCCATCATTAGCAAATGGTTACTGTAGCACCACATTGTCAAATCATGGACTAATTAGACTTAATAGATTCATCTCGCAAATTATACTCCATCTGTGCAATTAGTTTTATAATTAGCCTATGTTTAATACTCCTAAGTAGCATCCAAACATCCGATGTGACAGGTGTTAAACTTTAACACGGTGTTCCCAAACACCCCCTAAACTTCGTATTTGATGCACTGACTAAAGAAACGGACTAATATTTCCTTTAGTCAGGAACTAAGTTTAGTCCCTTGGTTCCCGTGACTTAAGGATATTAAATTAGTTGAACAATGATCAACTTACTCCTAATTATTGCTGCTCCTGACTTTTTCCTTCTCTGCCTTCCCACGCAAGCATGCATAGCACACGCGAGCAGCGGTGCGGGGGTACGGAGGCAGTGCAGGGGTAGGACGGCGGCCCGGCAAGCGGCCGGCGGGCCGGGGCGGCAAGGGCCGGTAGCGGGGTGGCGGGCGGGTGCCGAGGAGGGTGGGAGCGGCCGGCGAGGAGCAGCGTCGGGCGGCGGGGACCGGCGATAGGGCAGGTGGCTGGGGGGTGGGTGCCGGGCGGGCGGGAGCAGCGGCGGCCGGATGGCCGAGGGCAGGGGAGGGAGGCTAGCAGCGGGCAGGTGGCCGAGGGCAGCGGGGGCCGGTGGCGGGACGGGGGAAGCTGGTCACGGACGGACATTAATGAGGAGTACTGTCCAGGATACCTTTTAGTTCCCATAAGCAATCCATTAAGGATTAAAGAGCTAAACTGAAAGTTTAGCAACTTTTAGTCACCCTATTTGACATTTTAGGGACTAAAAGGAGCTAAACTTTAGTCCTTAGACCCTTAAAGTTTAGCAAGGCCAAACCGGCTTAAGACTAAAGGGCTAATTTTACATTTACGGGCTTGAGTGATCATGTCATCACGACCAAGTAACTCACGTGATCATGTAGTATTTTATTAACTACTACTGCCACTACGTGTGTGGACTACAGTAGTAGGCTTGTCTATCAAAATTTACGCGGACAAAATGTCTGTGTATGAAATACCTAATCTTTTTAGTATTTTTCATTTATTTTGATAGGCTTTTTCGAGTTAATGTTTGTAGTTTTGTTGTAACACACATTATTAATAAGATTACAATTTAAGGAATATTATTAGAGAGGCTATCCACATCACGCGATCCACATAATCAACACAGTATATTGTTAGACTATTAGATGTGCGCAGCGGACGCACGGTACCTTCTAGTTTTCTCCACATTATAATATGTCCCCGTACCTGCCACGCACATGAACTCAAACATGGTTCTCAGTTGTTCAAATATACGGAGTATGCGTGATCTCCTCATGAAGTGTCAATTAATGATAGCATAATCATCAAATTTGATGAATCCGAGTGAAGAAAAACTGTTTTTTTTAACTTAAGTCGTGGTGCACTTAAATTGTTATCGGTAGAATGGTTTTTTTGTCCTCGTATCAAATGCTTTGGATGTGTACTAAAATACTTTGATTTGGAAGGGTTTTCGTAATTGTTTCAGTAGATCTTTTGTGGACTATAATATTACGATTTCTATTGTAGCTTCATTATTAACAGAAATTACAATATATGTCACGCTCTGAAATTTTTGGATTTTAGGATGTGATTAGAAATTATAATTAAATAACAATTTTCTCATAATTTTAAAATTTTTCCTAACATTTATTTTCTTGACAGGTAATTTAGTATAGGGAAAAAATAATTGGTTGTTTTTCTGAATTAAATAAAGTGGTTGTGTGTGTTGCATTCATGCTGGTGCATTCTGATATTTCTTGAGTGCAAAAGTTTTTAAGGGGGTGTTTGGATATGAGGTGCTAAACTTTAGCAGGGTCACATCGGATGTTCGAATGCTAATTAGGAGGATTAAACATGAGTTAATTACAAAACTAATTGCACAGATGGAGTCTAATTCATGAGACGAATCTATTAAGACTAATTAATCCATCATTAGCAAATGGTTACTGTAGCACCACATTGTCAAATCATGGACTAATTAGGCTTAATAGATTCGTCTCGCGAATTAGACTCCATCTGTGCAATTAGTTTGTAATTAGACTATATTTAATACTCCTAATTAGTATCAAACATCCGATGTGACGGGTGCTAAAGTTTAGCATGGAGAGCCAAACAGGCCCTAAAATGCGTTTATGCGTCTTTCAAAAAAACAATTGGTATTGTTTTTGTGAATTAAATAAAGTGGTTGTGTGTTGCATTTATGCTGGTGCATTTTGATGTTCTTGAGTAAAAATTTTTAAAATGTGTTTATGCGTCTTTTAGACTTTTTTGAGAATTTATTCTCATATTTCTAGAGCTTAATCCAAATTTTGGAAGGTTATAGATTCCTTTTCATGAGCTCCAAACATTTTATTTGGATTCATCGTGTCCCAATATATCTTTGAGTCGCAGTACTCCCGGAGCCCATATGCGCCATGGCCGAACCTCTTCGAGCTTATGCAATTTGGCCCCCAAGGAACTGTAATTTCTACGAATTCCTTGAGTCTATGCTCTTCTACAGCTGAAAGCCATATATTCTTACAAATTAGACCCAAGCCATGCTCAATTTCCTTGCTCTCTCTCCCGGCCCATTCTTTTCTTTATTTCAACCCGATGCCAGCAGCCCAGATAACTCTAACATGAATGGTGCTGTGTCCAGTTGCCAGGCTAGGCCTGCTTGCAATCAGCTTGCCTCCTCCGCAAGACGAAGATCCAACTCGAGGTCGACTCGGACTCCAACACAGCCACACCTTCGATTGGAGTTGTGCACGTCCAAGCCGGCCCAAAACGGGGTATTGTCCCGCCACGTCATCCTCTCCTTTTACCCAGTTTTGCACGGCAATAACCTGTGCCCTAGCTCAGTACCTCCAATCCCTAAGCTGGCGCCGCCGTCGTCGTGTCAAACTCTGTACCCAAATCCTTCACGCCCTGATGCCTGAGCTCCAAACCGTCGCTGCAAGAAGCCCGTCACGAAGGCCATCCCGAGGTCACCGTTACCGAGTTGCTGCTGGAGGAACACGTACGTCCAAGCTGAAGGTCAAACAGTAACCGTCCTCATCGAGATTGGTCTCAAGCCGTCGCGTTCGTCGCCGTCGTTCATCGTTTGCCTTAGGTGAGAACACCAGCACGTTGCCAATCTCCTCCTTAGTTTCGTTTTGCATCTTACCCCACTGATAAAAAACTCGGCATTAGTCACGGTTGGTAGGTCTCAAATCTCTCTAAAAATCATTCGGGATAAAATTTTCGAGATGAAAGTGGGGTCTTTAGTCCCGGATTGTTCAACCGGGAGTAAAGACCCCCTTTAGTCCCGGTTGGTAGGCCTCAAATCTCTCTAAAAACCAACCGGGATTAAAGGGGTGGCCACGCCAGGCGCGGCACGTGCCCATTTAGTCCCGATTTATTTTTCCAACCGGGACTAAAGGGCATCCATGCATGTGCATGCATACACACCTGCATGGCGCATGACGTATCCCTTTTGTACTTAAGACTTTTTTATAATAAAATCAAACTAGTATTTATACAGATCAAACTAGTGTTTATACAATTACTATATATACAATTCTTAGTATACTGTACAATTCTTAGCATATTATATAGATCAAACTAGTATTTATACAATTACTATATATACAAAAATTTATCCCGATCATTTCTAGGATCCTCCCGTCGAGGTGTTGCTCGGTGCGTCTAATGCTCGTCCGCTGTAATAAAATTCTCCTTGTGGATTTATCACCTCATCCACTAGGAATCCTACGTGACCTTCACATATTGCCCCTATTCTATCCTTCTCCAAGATGCTAAATTGAATACTCCACATCTGTAATTTGGAAATATGCGAATGTTACACGAAAAATTAAATATAAGGAGCTAGAAAACAATTAACTATTAATAGTTTTATTTTACGTACTTTCATCTCATGCGGCGTCGTCACGCCCTTGGATCCCACAAAACTGTACAGGTGCTCACAGATATAGTAGCCGCATAGATTATTCCCGGGTTCCTGTATTAAGCACTTCAGTGGGGAAAAAATAAGTTATGAAATATTCGTGTTATAAAATGTACAAAATATGCAAACTTCATACATACCGGGAAATCTGTTTTGAATGTAAGTTTTTCTTTGAACGGACCTTTGTGTTTCTTGAGGAATTGTTTCCATATGCTGCGGATTAAAATAATGAATGATACAGTGGTAGGTGAAAATTTAGGAAACAAACTTTTGCATAGAGATAAAGGACCAGAATTATTACAAGTTTAGAATGTCTTGGTAGTCCGTCGGTGGTTTACTCAATGAATTGAATACAGTGACATGGCTTCTATCAGTCTCAATTATTAGGAGGATCCAGTGGAAACTAAGTACGTAAATGTTCATATTAGAACTAACTAATATTAATCAGGTAAGAAAAAAGAAAATAAAAATAGACGGTACCACACTTACTCAAAGTTGTATGGCAGTAGTATGTAATTCTTGTAATGTTGTTTGTCCACGGAATTGTATACCGTCTCCAACATTTTCTCTAGCTGCTCCCGTATCTGCTTTTGGTTAACTAGGGATGGATCCATGAAGTCAACATGTAAGTACGCTTCTCTGCGGCACGTCTGAATTAGCATCCTACATAAAATAGAAGACGAAGTTAGTAGGACGATCCATGGACAAAAAATAATGATATGAGCCAAAATTTACATATAGATAAACAGACACTTACAAAACCCAGCTGATGAGAGAGACATCAAGGACATCCTGATGGTACACTTCATATATATCCTTAAATTCCATCCATAAGACTTTCTCGCCTTCGCCGAAAAACTCTACCAATTTTACCCAAGACCGAACATTTCCCTCTCGTCGCCAGACTGCTTCATGTACCTTTTATGGAATTCGTACACCTTCGTGGATAGCTTTCGTACCAACTCAGACCTTACTAGAGGTTTGCCTAGCTCAAAGGTCCATTTCGGTACAACTGGCTCTAACTAGCATATCAACTCGGCCTAGACATTCAGCAAGAGGCATATCAACTTGCCCTAGACATTCAGCAAGAGACATATCTGTTTCTTAGATGAATTTCACGATATGTATTTGTTGATCCAAGGGTACTGCTGCTATCTTTTTAGTATTTTTTCTGGTAGATCTCCGAGGTGGGGGACAATACCACTTGAAGACGACTTTTCTTTCTTTTTTTTCCTCTCATCATCCTTGACTAATACCCGGTCGTAGTGTGGCATCGTCTTCTTGGCTCCTTTTGACATCTTAATAAAAAATTGTAATTTTCTTGGATCTACTAGTGGTGGCTCCATCTCCTTTGCTTTTCTTTCTTCGGCCCTTTTTCTGAACCACTCCCTGCATTCTTCTCTGACTGCCTCCCATCTTTCCGCATCAGTTATATCGGTCGCCGGCTTCTCAATGGGTTCATGCTTCTTTGCTTTCTTCTTTTGCTGACTTGGCTTGGAAGGTGGTGGTCCCAACTTCTTCAGTGGTGCTGCAGGTTCCTTGCTTGATGCGGGTCTTAGTCCCCACGATGGTGATCGGGGAGGGGTGTTGTCATCATCGTCGCTCGCACCACCAGGATGTGCTGAAGATGGAGACCGTGATCGAGCAAGAAGCGACGGTCCCGGTGATGATGATGGTCCTGGAACAGGAAGTGCTGGAGATGACGGTCTTGAGCTTTGAGGAGATGGTTGCTGCGGGGATCTACGGGGAGCAGTGATGCCTCCATGCCGGGGATGATGATGTAGTGTTTGCGCCATAGAATGATCCCATGAAGCGTATCTCCTAATGTCCTTTCCCCGTCACCTCCTGGGAGGTCGAGCTCTAGGCCTTCATATTGGCTATCAATGAGCTGCTCTAGGCCGACGCTGGCGTAGCCAGGTGGAATCTCCATACCATGGCTTGTCTGTCCTGGCAGGATCGGTAAGGCACTCCCGTACGCCACGTGGACATATAGCAGAAATAAAGAAATTATTAAACTCCCGAAGCGTGGATGGATTGAGAAGATTGCATAAATTATGTATACGTATACCTTAATGGTGATGTTGCCGAACGGTCTATGCAGCTCACATGAGGTGCGTTGCGTGATGACATCCACAGGGTACCGTTGGTCATCCACGGGTAATCTTAGCATCTGCTTTCGGGGACCCTTGTGGAAGCAGAACTGCTCTCGAGGCGCTGAGAAGGGCTGACGACGTTTGGATCCGGCAGTGCTCCAGATTGGGCCATCTCGGCAACTGCCAGGGCCACTCGACGATTGATTTCCTTCTGCATTCTTACTTCTTGTGAATGCACTTTGGCTTCTAACATGCACCGCTAGCTCTCCTCTTGTTGTGCCTTTCTTCACTTGTGGCTTCTGTATGAGTCGATGTCCCCTCGGAAAGCGTACTTCCACAGAATAGCCCCATACCATCAGCAATATCATGGGTGCTCAGGATTCCCGAGGGCCAATGTGAGCTCATCATTCTCTCTATCCACCTTCAACCTTCCAGCTTTAGCATCTTCAATGTTCTTGATAAGCCTTTCGGCCTTCTGACGTATTGTTTCATTGAAGACCAGTGTCCCATCCTCTTGGCTCAGGTTGCCTCCATGAGCGTAATACCAATTTTTTGATCGATCGGGTCAGTCAAGAGTTGCTATTACGATACCTCGATTGATTAGGTCTTGTTCCATCTTGCATCATTTGGGAATTGTAGTGCTGTAACCACCTCGCCCTAGACGATGATGGTACTCCTTGTTAGCATTGGCAACGTTGATGCGAACCTTACTCGCACCGCCTTCGCTCATCTTGTATTCGACAAATGACTCCCAGTGGTCCCTTAACTTTGGTCACTCATCTAAATCCGAAGTTCGGCCCTTCTTGATGAAGTTGGCATCCAACACCTTCTTGAATGTCTGAAATTGGGTGGCCATTTTTTTCAGTGTCTATACTTTCACATCTTTTTCAGCACGTCCTTCGGGAAATGTGATGTGTTCCTTGACATCTGCCCACAGCATATCCTTTTATGTATCCAGGGGCGCGTATGGATCATTTCTTTTGCCCTTCCATTCCTTGATGCTGATGGGCACATTGTCCCTTACGATTGCCCTGATCTGACTCACGTACTTTCTTGCCACGTGGTCGGGAGCAACCAGTTTGCCCTCTTCTGTGACTTCCGTGATGTGAAGTCTTCCCTCCATTATCTTTGTACGACCTTGGGGCTTATTTCGGTTTGTCGATCCAGAGGGCTAACAGTTCAAGATTCATTAATTAGTACATAGTAATAATGAATATGGAATTATAGATGGGGTAAAACAATGGAAATGATATATACCTCGCCGGAACCTTCCATCACAGCAAGGTTTTGCTCGGCCTCGGGCTCGGGCTCTTCATTGCCTTCACCGGACATGTTGAGGAACATGTCCGTCTGGCTACCCTCTTCATCGGTGTACGTTACGGACAGGTTGGAGCCACTACCACCATCAATAATCTGCTCCATTAAACACACATGAAATCATAGATACATGTACGTTAAGGTATATACATGAAATCATAGAACAACCATGAATGGAATCATAGATACATGTATGTTAAGGTATATATACAACACCTCTAACAAATGTCTTGAATGAAACTTACAAGAAATTTACATAAATGTCTTGAATGAAACTTACATGAATGCCTTGAATGAAACTTACATGAAAACTTACAATAAATTTAACATTAAAAAGAATCATGCAATTTTCTAAGAATTTCTACAAATCTGTACTAATTTCTACACATTCCTACAAATTTCTACTAATTTCTACAAATTCCTACAAATTTCTACTCATTTCTACAAATTCCTACAAATTTCTACTCATTTCTAAAAATTCCTACAAATTTCTACTTATTCCTACAAATTTCTACTAATTTCTAAGAATTTCTACTAATTTCTAAGCATTTCTACCAAATTTCTACAAATATCTACTAATTTCTATTAATTTTTGACGCATTTGTACTAAATCATAGTAGTGTACTAAAAATTATACTAAATATATATAAAATTATACTAAGCATTTACACTAAATTATACTAAGCATTTATACTAAATTATTCTGATTTTCTAAGCATTACTACAAATTTCTACTCATTTTCAAATCATTCCTTCAAATTTTCTAAGCATTTCTACAAATCTCTACTCATTTTCGAATCATTCCCTACAAATTTTATAAGCATTCCAACAAATTTATTTTCATCGACTTTTTTGTTTTTAGCCCTTTTTTAAAAGATTCTCACAAAATAGACCCTTGGCGGAAACATTTCAAAATCTGGACCCTTAGGTCGGTGGCGCCAATCGTACACGTCTCGGCGCTAGAGGTTCTGCCACCTAGGTCATTGTTGGTGATGTGGACACTGACATGGCGGGAGTTTGACGCCAGGGTGGATGGTGCCAAGCTAGGTTACACAGCGCCAAGCCAAATTTCGTTCCTGTCATTAGCTATTTCCCCGTCTAGCCACCGCTCCTACACGCCCGCCGTTGCCCGCCACTCGTCCCCGGCCGCCCGCTGTTCCTCCACGCGCCCACCGCGCCACGCCCGCCCACCACTCCTCCACGCGCCTGCCGTGCCAGTCCGCTGCCCCATCGCTCCTCCACTCGGCCGCTGTGCCGGTCCGCCGCCCCTGGTCGCTTCCTCCGACTGGAAGGTAATAGATATAGTTAGATAGGATAGTTAGATACAATTTAGCTAGCTAGATAGATAGATAGAATTTAGATAGAATAGTTAGATAGAATACTAAGAATTTAGATATATAGGTATAATAGTTTGATAGAACAGTTAGATAGAATAGTTAGATAGATAGTTAGATAGAATAGTTTTGGATCAGATCAAAGATGAACAAAAGGACCCTATGAAGACCAAGATTACGCCAAACGAGGCCCCATCGAGGTCTTCGCCAAGGAAAAATCCTGCCACGAGGAGAAAGACGATGACAAAGAGATGGAGAAGAATATTTGGTTTGTACTTCATGAGCTCTATCATTACTGTACTGTTTCAACTAATCATTGTTGTTCTAATCTCTTACACCTACAATTTTTTTACCTTAATTTTATTGTAATGACTAAACATTATCAACACATTTACTCTATTTTTTCTCATACCTAATATTGATCAAGTTCTTTTAACTAATACGAATCATATATAACAAGCTAGCTACCCATCAAATTCTAGCTCAAAAACATGTATAAATAAAAATCCTCTCCATTATCCCTCATTCTAAAAAACTCATTTTTCTCCCTCTCTAAAGCATAAAACAAACAAATCACAATAATAAATGAAGAGAGAATGAAGTAGCTAACCTTCACAACACTTTGGATGAGTGAAATCCCATGGAAATGAGGAAAAAAAATCAGGCAGCACCTCCACTAGGGTTGAGGCGTTGCTACGAAGAGGAGGCTGAATGTCTCTGGTGGATTGGAGTGGCTCGGGCTGGAGGAGGAAGACGAGGTCTCTTACAAAAGGGTGAGGCTTTTGTCCCGGTTGGAATTTTCCAACCGGGACTAAACCACCAACCAGGACAAAAGGAGTTGTATTTTGTCCCGGATGGAGCTTCCAACCGGGATAAAAGGGGGCGGCGTCGCTGCAAAATTTCTAGCCATTACAACCAAGATTAATGGGAGGCTTTCGATGGCGCGCTACTTTTAATCACGGGTTAAATATTAACCGAGAAAAAGAGGTGAATGGAAACCTCTCATGATCTGTAGCATTGCCGGTCATTCTACCCGTAACCCATCTAGTTCCTGTTTTGCCTGTCACGCGAATTGTTTTTATATTGCTGTTTCCTCCAGCTGCTTTCCGTCGTGGTGAGCTATCTCTGCTCACCGCTGCAAGCCACTCCGTGCTCACCTACCACCTGCGTTGCCGAGCCAGCGTCGAGCCCGTCGTCGCCGCTGGTGAGAGGACCTGCGCATGCACTCCTCCGTCCATGTTTTCTCTCTAATCCATGCGACCTGCAACTCATGCTGCCTACGGCCGTGCTGTTGATCCATGCCAACTCAGCTAAAGCCACCTCCTGTTTCTTTGCAGCCGTCGCTAGCCATCAGGTGCAAAGCACAGGCCATGGAAGTCCGAGCAACAAGATGGTAGCCATGGAAAGCAAGCCACGTACGTACGAAGCCATCTGCCATGCAAGGATGACAGCTATAGCAAGAGACACGTTTGTGCAGAAGCAAACTAGCGATGCATCATCATGCATCTTGCTCTTGCTAACAATGACATCTTGGTGGCGTCATGCCTATGCGCACGGGCGGATTCAGAACGGGGCTGCGCCCCGGGCTGAGGTGTTGAATCATGTCCAAAACAGTCCAATCTTGTGTCCTAAGCTTTATTTTGTTAGGTTAAACACCACATATGTTAAAGGGACTCCATGGTCTTGCCCCGGGCTGCAGCCCGGGCAGCCTGGGCCCTATATCCGCCCCTGCCTATGTGGTAATTAGGACTTCTCGTTTAGCAAAATAATTAGAATGTTTGTTCTGTGTTTCTTTCCCATATATTAAAACTTCATATATCTTGTAGCCTCGACCAAAAACTTGTGATCTTTAGGCTTTGACTATCTTTGATCTATAGAATAATCCTTTATTTATCTATAAAATCCTTGCTAATGTAAGAACCAGTTTATCTATTCATTTTATTTCCTTTCTCGATTATTGCTTCAAGGTAACGCAATCATGTTTAAATAGCTATCTTTTTCTTCTTAAAACCAATATCTTATTTGATTCAATTCCAATTTCAGCGATTCTTACACTCACGTGATCGTAGTAACGTGTAGAATAATTTAAAGTGTTTTACTTGTTCTGTTTTTTATGATTGGTATACTGTTCTTAGTTGTGCTTATTTGTTTGCCTGTATACTTGCATCTGATGATTGCTACGAGCAGAAGGATCGTCGTTCGAGAGCTTTAAAAAACAAGAGCTGAAGATAATATAAGCAGCTATATCTTTGGAGAAAGGCAAGTGTGTCCTTGTGCTTTTATCCTAATAACTTTATTTAATCACTATTGCATATGCTTGCATTTAATATTGATGGGTCCTATTAAGGTTTGTCTAGTTTTCATGATCATTCCTTGTCAACTTGGATTTATCTTTCTGTTGGGTAGCCATGCTTAGTTGCTATACTTAGGTTATGGTGATTTTAATGAACTTATTTTATTTATGCTATATCTTTCACTAATACAAGATCACCATGCTTAATTGGAACATGGAGAACCGCCTAGGAAAACAGTGCAACCACAAGGACTATATAGCTCTGGTCTTGGCTAATTAATTAGAGACTCTAGTTTGAAGCGGTCTTACCAGAAAGGCAAGAGGGGTGGCGACAGATGGGGTATAGCCCGGCCCTTAGACTAATCTGCTCTATGGTAGTTTCGCAGTCTTGAGAGAGGTTTATGCTCTACTACTGATCCGAAAACCTTAGTGGGCTACTTCTTATTAGGGAATCTTTTGTAAATACCTCGTAGCGTCCCTATGCAGTCACACCTCGGTAGTGTAATGAGTGCTTGATCAGCACATCATGGTTGGGTCTAAAGTTCTTCTAAACTTTTACGCGACTTGTGGGTAAAGGTGTATAACCTCTGCAGAGTGTAAAATTGATATATCAGCCGTGCTCACGATCAAGGGCGGCCTGGACCCGCACATGATAATTGAACTTGAAGATGGACTTAAATCGTGGTTTATGTTATGGTTATGTTTCTGCCATATGCTTATGGCTTATGTTTCTATTAATGTGGGTTGGTATATACTTATACCTTAGTAATCAGGTGCTAATAAAATTGACCAATTAAAATTGCTTGTTGCAGTAAACCAGTAAGCTTTTCCTTGTTTAAGCCTTACATTCATATTTTCCCCACACTTGCTAAGTACAACATGTGTTCACCCTTACTATAACCAACGTTGCTCAGAAGAAGAAGCTGCTATGAAGTTGTTGTGAAGATGATGCTGAGTTCAAGGCATACACAGCCCCCAGTCAATTGCCTATGAAGTTTGGAGCCTTCGTTTCCAAGATTAAGTTGTACATCTCTGATAGACTCGTAAGTCATAATTTATAATCCTTTACGTGATACTGTTGTTGTTATTCACTTATGATGTCACTATATGTATGAAACTAGATCTTGATGTACATGTACATATAGGTAACACTTAGTTTTGTTTTAAAACCGGGTGTGACAATATAAGACACGGAATATAACTACATGAAAGTGTTTTTGGTGAAACCCTGTCAAGGAGCCACATACTTGTGATCCAGTACCACATCAAACTCAAAACTGAAAAGTTCACTTTTAGCCTTTTTTCTGAGACTGAAAATCAATCAGTTTATAACTCAACACTTAATCAAAAGTTTGTTGAGCTATCCTTTTCATCAAGTATATAAAGTATCAATTTACACGTAATCCTCAGATTTAGGCCCCGTTTGTATCCGCTTATAAGCGGCTTATCGGTGGAAATAAGCGAGAATCCCGCCAAACGCTTTGCTTATTTCCACCGATTCTCGCTTATGTGGTAAGCCGCTTCAACGATTTGAACTACGAGAAGCGAAAAGCGAGAAGCGAGAAAATCTTCGCTTAGATTATAATCTAAGCGTGGCTAGGAAAAGCGTATACAAACAGGGCCTTATTTGGTTGGACCGTCACCCCTCCTCAAGTCGTCATGCAAACTAATTGCATGATCATCCCTTTTCTCTTTTAGGCTTAATGCTTCTAATCCGCTCTACATAAACCCCTTTTATGTTCATGTATATAAAAAAAGATTTGTTCCTTCTCCTTGTGATGATCGATCTTCTTTTCTACTGCTCCGGGTCGTCGCCCTCGCACCCCCCAACACGACATATGACATTACTTCCGCCACCGTATCCGCATTTTTGCCATAAGGCCTGCGCTGCCAGCCATCCAGAGTTCGTCTACCACCAGAGCTGTCTAAAATCTGTTGGTAACTTCTGACATGAGTAAAATGCACCGGTAGTTCCTAAGCTTGTGAGGGTGTATCATCTGGATCCATCAACTTTGAAAGTGCATTTCTGGTCCACACCTATCCACATGTGCACCTATCGCTGACAAAGTATGTTGACGTGGCTTGGTGAGGCATCTCACGGCTGAGGCATTTTGTCGAGCAAGTCATGGGTGTTACTGGGAAGGGCGAGCTCGAGCTCATGCACCTTCGACGCGCTCGTCTAAACGGCGGCATGACCATGCGCTTCACCGACGTCGCTCGGAACCTCCAGTGGTGGCGATGCAGAGGCGCCGGAGCCAGGACCAGCGGCAAGGCAGAGCACATCATGGTGCCGAAGGCGTCGCCGCCTGGCAGTTGCGCGAGTGCGCGATTGAAATGAGCCGGGAGCCACACTTTGGAGTCGTCGAGCGCCTCAAGGTCCAGCCGCAGCGAGGTACTAACCTCCCCACATCTCACGGATGACGACGACGATCTTTGCGGCAGCTTGACCGCAGAACGCAGGCGCGCAGCCATGAACAGCAGCGGCGCGCGGCGACAGCTGCCTGGGCCACTCATTGACGGCGCACTGGAGCTCACACCAAAAGGAGCCGAGGTCCATGAGATCAGCGACCTTGTCGTCAGCGGCGCATGGCGGACGTTGCCAACAATAGGAGATGCATGCCAAAGGTGTCACAGCCTCGCTACCTGCCGGTGCCATCAGAATGCATGACTCCTTCCTGCTTGAGCTTCTCGGATTAAAGTTTCAATTCGCATCTTCAACTCTAACTACTCAATCTTGGTACGTACCTCCTATAGTTTATTGCACATTGAAGCTTCAAGTCATATCTCCAACTCAAATGCGGTCGATGGTCTGCGCGGCTGCGCAGCGCCGATTCGCACCTCCCAGCCTACGAGCGCGCCTAGCTAGGAGAAACTGCGGGACCTCGAGGCCAACCTCGTCAGCCACCCATGCGCTGACAACCACGACTCCACGAGTCTCCGTGTTGACTGTTGAGTGTGGACTATTGCGAGCGCCGCGAGGGGCTTGCCCCGTGGTTGGCAGACGGATTTGGCCGCAAGGCGCTTGCCCAACCCCGCGGCTACGCAGCTCCGTTCCAGACTTCCAGCGGGCTTGAGGATGACGCCGGCGAACACTCATAACTTGCTCGACAAAATGCCCCAGCCGAGATAAGCTTCACAAAGCCACCTCAGCATGCCATGTAAACGGTAGGTGCACATGTGGATGGACGTGGACCTGCGATGAATAACTTTAAAAGTTAAAAATCATGTACGAAAATTGGATTTTCAAAATTGATGGACCTAAGTGACACACTCACGCAAGTTTAGGGATCGCGTGTGCATTTTACTCCTGACAGCATGCATCCGTCACAGTGGAATGATCCGCTTTCGTGATAAGGTTTAAATCGGCGAGCATTACTATGCTTTTTTTTTTAACACCGGGCAGCCAGAAGCTGAAGAAGACCTATACTGCTTTGCACAGTTCTGCACTTCTGCTAACCACGGCAGCAGCTGAGGCAATAGTAGCGACAGTGTATCGTTAGAACTTACGGGTGGAAAAGGTCGAACAACGGCTGGGCCTCCCACCTCGCAGACTATTGCAAGCCAGCACGAGAGACCGAGATGCCATCCTTTCGGCCCATTAAAGCTTCATGATCTGTTTGCTTGAAAAACCAAAATATACTACTGTAGCACCGCACCTCCATCCTCCATGCACCTTGCAGATGCAGTACAACATTGCCCACACAACTGAACAGAACTACAGAAGAGAAGATTGTAGATCATTCCTGCTGATGACTGACGCGACTCCATCCACGCGGCCACAACCAAAGCATATACGTACAGAGAGTATAACGGGAACACATCAGAGCCTCTCTCATCATCGTCCACAGTTACTGACTTAATTACATTACACGAATCAAGAGGCCTGGGCCTCCGCTACGGCCTCGGTGTTCTTCTTGGCCCTGGCCTCGTTCCACTCGCCGTAGGAGTAGGACGCAAGGCCCCAGAGCGAGAGCACCAGCGCCACGCCCTTCTCGCTGCTGAACTTCTCGTGCAGGAAGATCACGGCGGCCACCTCGGTGACCGGGATGAAGACCGCGATGAGGATGCCCGCGAGCAGCGTGTGCACGCAGAAGATGACCCCCACGGCGCCCAGGAAGAAGAACTGCCACAGCACGGCCGCCCACACCAGCACCGTGTAGTACCGGGCCTCCCCCAGCTCGAAGCGCTTCGCCTCACTTGGGATCGCCTGCAAGCACAACGGCAGATTTGCTCAGGAAAAATATGCGGAGCAGACGTTCAGTAATCACTTGCAAATTCCAGCATGAGTGTAATTAAGCTCCCTCATTGGGTGCATCATCATGCAGCCGTGTGCAAAAAAGAAACAAATAACATAAAGAGAAAGCGGAAAGTGTGTTCCACAAAAGCATGAGTTTTTTTGTACTTGTAAAAAATCTCACATGCGCCATCTTTTCAAAAATAACAAGAAGTGTTCATTATGAACTGGCAAATATTTCGCGCAAGATGCCCTTTTGAATATATGCTTCAGAAATGGCCTAGATTATGCGAACAAAAGGTATCCCGGAAAGGAGAAGACGGGAACGATGACAATCTGCTCGTCCTTGAGAACAGTGGATGATTCGTTGGGCAACTCATCGCCGGCCAGTCAACTATGTACTCATTTTCGCTAGGTACAAGGCAAATCTTGCATACTGTCAGTTCAGAATCAAAAGTTAAAAGCTTTCAAGTCCCGATCCCACACAAACATAGCATTTATTCGGTGGTAAAGGGCATCCAGAAGACAGTATGCATGAGCCTGTTTGGGAGGGCTTCATTGCCTTGGACTTCACCTGTTTTGTACAAATTGAGGTACTATAACGCGAACCTGTTTTTGAAACTGAGACAAAAATGATAGAAAGCTAGGTGAAGCTATTTTTTTTTTCCTTCACCGATGAAGACATTTCGGTATAAGTCCTTCCAGATAGTAGCTCCTATAACATAACAATCGAGGGTGGAAGCATTCAGCGGATGAGCTGATTTGTCTTTCCAGCTATAATATTTGCGTCTTTTGTTCTCTGAATGAATATCTCTACTTGAAGAATTTTACTAGCACTAATTTTGATGTAAATCTGCGCGATGAAACTGAATGCACAGCCCAGACTCGACAGGCTTTTAGACCGACGCTGCAGCCACGAGTTCCACTCGCAACTTTCTACCACTCGCAATTGCTTTGTGCCGTGAAGAATGGACCAAGCACAATCGTATCTGAGGCTTCTGAGCCGCCAGAACGATACGGAAAATAAGTGCTGATGCTTACTCTTATATGGGAATCCCGTCTGCAAAAATGTGTGGGTATTGGTGCCGTTCGAGATCGGCCAATTACGGGCGGGTACGATTCCTCGTATAAGTTTAGTACTCCCACCATCCTAAATTATTATTTATTTTGAATTTTCCAGATATATAGCTTTTGATATGTACTCCTTCCGTTTTTATTTGTAAGGCGCACACGCATATCGACATGGTCATCCAAGCAAGAGAAAGATTTGGCTCAACTATCTTCAGGGAGATGGTCATTGTGACGGCCTGGTGTTTATGGTGTCATCGAAATAGCATTGTCTTTGATAAAGAGGCTCCGTGTCTTTTGCAACTTGGAGAGTGAGCTTTGTGGAGGAGCTACAACTTGGAGAGTGAGCTTTGTGGAGGAGCTACGGCTGGTCCCCCTAAGGGCAAAATCAGCGTTCAAGGAGAGGATAAATACTTGTTGAGTAGTCTCTCGTAGAATTCCACCTTTTTCTTTTTGAGGCTTGAAGCCTTTACCTCTATAAATACTCCCTTTTTATATATATGCAAAAATATGGGAGGGGTCTCTCCTGCCGTTTTCGTAAAAAAATAAGTAAAACTTTACCATCTTTGATCAATAATTTAACTATCACTTTTTATTTTTTATAGTATAAATTTGAAATTGTTAGATTTGTAATCAAATGTACTCTCCAATGATCATAAGTTTATAACCATAAACAATATAATATAAGATAAATGGATGGTCAAAGTGTAATTTGTAAGACCGTGAGTCGTATTACGCTTTATAAAAATAAAGGGAGGGAGTATAATTTGGGACGGAGAGATATACAAGATCAAATTATGCAAGACCATCTCCAGCAGGCACAGCTCGCTCAAAGTGTGTCACACAGGGGTGTGGCTGTCATCTGCGGTCTGCCTAGGTGTGGAGTCTCGCTCGACGGTTTGGATACAGCGACGACGCAGGCACGGGGGAGTGATTTTCTTATGCAAAATAAGATGCACGGATGATTGCTACCCACGCTCATTTCAATAAAAAATTGTTCAACGTGCGCATTGGCGAGGCTAGTGGAGAAGTGGCACGTAGGCGTAGACGCAGGAGGCATGTTGGCACGTACCTGGAAGTCCTTGTTGACGATCATGCCGGCGGTGAAGAACGCGGTGGCGACTAACCCAATGACCAGCTGCAACTCCATCGCCACAGAGTACGTCAGGACTCTGCCGCCGCCCGCGGCGCACTTGTAAGCGAGCTCGACCAGCGGCATGAGGACCCCGCCCAGCGCCGCGGCGCCGAGGGTGAGAACGAAGCCCAGCCAGTACTGGCCCCTGGTTACCCCCTCGGGGCGGTCGGAGGAGACGTGCAACCCCAGCACGACGCCGCCCACCGTCAGCAGAGCCACGGCGTTCACGGTCGCCGCCGTCAGCCGGTGCCGCACTATGAGGAACGAGAAGAGCACCGTGAACACGAGCTGCGTCGAGATGAGAATCGCGGAGGTGGAGACGGGAAGGAACTCGAGCCCCCAGGCGTAGAGGAAGTCGTCGACGCCCGTGATGACGCCGAGCCCCGCAGCGGCCAGCAGAAAGCGCGGCGGGGAGAGCAGGACGGGAGCGCCCCGGTCGCGCGCGCGGCGGCTGGCGTAGGAACCTGCCAGGGGGATCAGCAGCAGCGGCCAGCCGCCGGTCTGGAGCCCCGCGGAGAGCCACTGCCGCTGGCCACCGTTGATGTAATAGAGGCGGCTAAGGAGCTGCCCGCCCGTGCCACCAAGGGCGAGCAGCGTGCAGTTGAGCGCGACCAGGAGGCGTCCCATCGTCGTCTTGCTGCGTGTGGGCGGCGAGTCGTTACGGGCTACGGCCGTGGCTGTGTCTGGCACTGCGCTTTGGAATTTAGATGCAACGGTGACGCCGGATCCAGGATGGCTGGATGAGGCCAAAGGGCCGGTGTGTTGTTGGGTCTCTTGTAGCAGCAAGGGGCAGGCAGAAAAGTAGACAGACAGTATCTACGGCAGCAAGCAGCAAGCAGCAGCAGTGCAGAAAAGTAGTCTCAAATCTCAAACAACGGCTGGGCCTCAGAAACTCGATCGCGCACGAAAGCCGGAGATGCCATCCTTTCGGCCCATCATTTACTGCCTGCGATTGTCGTCGTCTCTTTGGCGCCACGCGAACTATCCGTCGCCCACGGCCCATTTGTTCTGCGATTGATGGACGGCCTCGTAGGCGGCTCCGCGCCGGGCCCGCGACTATACATCGCGTATGCAATGGATATCGACTTATCGTCTAAAGGATCTCCGCGTGGGCTGCCCTATAATCATTTTATATTTGCTTTTTCTGACTGTTTCAGTCCACCAAAAGTAGACGAAGGAATTTTGATGCAGGATGGACTACTACATACTATTGGTGAGATGATGGTCTGCACTAAAAATAGCCTCTTTACGAATAACGACGAGAGGTACGGTATCTTACAGTATAGGCTGACTTCACTTTCACTTGTTAAGCATCTTTCCTGTACATTGAAAGCGACTCTTCTTCGTATCAAGAGTAGTAGAAAATTGTTAGGTAAGTTTAAATGCTTAAAGCATTGTATGTAGCTGGTAACTTTTCTTCTTTATTTATTCTGTGTTCTTATTTCCTTTATATTTTTCCATGCTTATTTTATATTTGTTTATATCTTTTCTTTCATAATATTAAAGTGTTCTTTTCTTCTTCCTTCTTCTTTAAATCATTTACATTATTTTTGTTTTCTTTTTACTTTCCCTTACTCCCCATCTCATGTTTTCCTTTTTCATCCTCGTATTTCTTATTCTATTCTTCTTTATCCATTCTTTATTCACTTATTGCTTATTATGTTTAGTTAGTTTTCATCCTCCTTTACTTGATATATAATTTTATCTATTTAATTTTTCATATTATAATATTTATTTAATGTTCCTTCTTGACTACCTAATTTATCTTTCATTTTTTCTTTTTTATTTCCCTCTCTCTGTTATTTTTTGTTTTTACTCTTTACTTTTTTATTATTTATGATCTTGCGTATATTTTTCTTAGTACATAATTAGTGAAAAGGTGCTAATTTTATATTTTAAATTACTCCACTGGAGAATTTTGGCTACTACTTAGTATAGTTAGTTGTTCTATATATGTATTCATAATGTATTTGTTCCAAGTGTGCAACTTTTGTTCGATGAGTTGATATATTTTGTTCTAGGTGTGTAAATATTTATTCTGTGAGTTTCTACAATTTATTCGAGGTATATAGATTTTGTTCCATAAGTTCATATAATTTGTTTGAGTGTACAACTATTTTGTTTTGTGGGTTCATATAATTTGTTTTGGGCTTATAATTTTTTATTCCATGAATTTATATAATCTGTTTGATAAGTACAATTATAATTTGTTTGATTTATGAATCTTCCAACTTAATGTTCATTCTACTGTTTTGTCCTACACGACCAAATTTTCAATCTATCGTTCACGTCACACAATCACTTATTTTGATGTTCAATATTTTATTCATTATTTATATTATTTGTTCGTCATGTTAGTTTTTTTCATGAAACAATCATTTGTTCTAGTTACTCAAGTACTTGTTCGTTGTAATCAAAATTAATATTTCATTTTAAAAATATATTTTTTTAAAATTTCACCTAGATATAGTCATGTGTTGTCTTGTTTTGAAGATCTTATCATAAGAAATATAGTGATGCAATCAGAATTTTATTTTGATGATTAGTTTGCGATTTATAGCTTTTTTAGGTTCGGATATGTATGCATGTGGATGATGTCATCATTTTTTTTTATCTTCTATTGCATGCATGCACACCAGCTGCGCTGACATCTCATTATTTAATAACGCATCGAATGTGTTGTTGGTGCCTGATAGGCTAAGCTGCTGCCGCGCGGACTACTTTTTCTTTAGATGACAGTTGTCAAATCTGTCGCCTTCAGTGACGCATAGACACACCCCCGCGCCGGAGGGTGCAGGAGAGCACACGACAGCGGATTCTTCTATCACTTGTGCGACATCTAACTGCAAGTGCGCTATGGATGGAACTACCACTGGTTTGTTCAAACTTTCTGGTAGCTTTGTTAGCGTGAAAAGCTGGAACATCGAATTTCTAATGCAACTTTCAGAAAGCTAGAAATTCAGAAAAATTAAGTTTATACAGAAAGCTGAAAAGCTTGGTTTTAGGAGCTTTTCATAACTTTCTTAGCTCAGAAAGCTAAATACATTTTTTAAAAGATAGTGTTGACTTTCAGAACAAAAGCTAGTAGCAAGTTAAAAAAAATCAAAAGTAGTAGATCAAACAAATATGCTCCAGTAGGCCGTAGCCTCACCCTCACCCTCGACGACGCATATTCTCGTGTTTCTAAATGACACCCTCGCCCAACACGACCAGCATGGCAGGAGCTTTGCGGCCCAAATCATGCGAGAGTAGGTCAGGTGGGCGGAGCCATAGTGAGATAGTTTTTTTTTTCTTACAAAAACTTTTATAAGTATCTAAGATAAGGTGAGCGAGCTACCCAACCATATATACTACCTGATCCTCGTAATTAAGTTAGCCTATCCGAAATGTCAAGTCATGATTCATCGATTGTTAAATCAATTGTAAGAAAAGGGAACAAGCATGCACACTATTTTATGAAGATAAAAAATTAAATTAGCTTATTCAAAACTTGAATTATGGTTCACTAGTCGTCGAATCAGTTGTAAGAAGGGAAGGGCACGACGTAGGTGAGGTGGGAGAAGTAAGCATGTATACTATCTGATTCTTATAAATGTTTGAGATAGAATCCGTAGATTGTTGAATCGGGTGTAAGAAAATGTTGAATATGCATCAAGCGGGATGGCAATCTAGGTAAGGTGGGGAACAAGAATGCACGCTATCTTATCCGGTGAAGTATTGAATTAGTCTATCTAAAATATTGAGTTAGTGTTCGCTGGTTGTTGAATTAATTGTAAGAAGGGACTAACCTTGGCGAGGAGGGGGAAGTAAGTATGTATGATGTTGAATCAGTCTATTCGAAATGTTGAGATAAAATTTGCAGATTGTTGAATTGGGTGTAAGAGAATCGGGTCGGTGGGCTACAATAGTTAAACTATATGGGTTTAGTAACTAGCTAGCTACTGAAAAGTGAAAAGCATGTATCCCATAGAATAATGTAGGAACGGGCGATCGGATCAAAATATTTTTCCGCCAGTGCTGTGCTCACCCTATATACAAAAGCTCTCGAAGTTCTTCTACAGTTGAAGACTAGAAGCGGCAAGGGTGCAAGACGTGTCCGCGCACCTGGAAGTCTTTGTTGACTATCATGCCGACGGTGCAGAAAGCGGTGGCGAAGAACCCCATCACCAGCTGCATCTCCATCACCAGCGCGTACGTGACGGCGCGGCCGCCACCCGCGGCGCGCTTGTACGCAAGCTCGACCATCGGCAGGATGAGCCCGTACAGCGCCGCGGCGCCGAGTGCCAGGGCGAAGCCCATCAAGTACTGCCCCTTGGTGGCGCCCGCGGGGCGGTCGGACGAGACGTGCAGTCCCAGCACGGCGGCGCCCGCCGTCAGGAGCGCCACGGCGTTCACGGTCGTCGCCGTGAGCCGCTGGCGCACGATGAGGAACGCGAAGAACACCGTGAACGCGAGCTGCGTCGAGATGAGGATCGCGGAGGTGGAGACGGGCAAATACCGGAGGCTCAACGCGTAGATGAAGTTGTCCGCACCCGTGGCGACGCCGAGCCCCGCGGCGGCGAGCAGCACGCGCGGCGGGGTGAGCAGGAGCGGGGCGCGCCAGTCGCACGCGCGGCGGGCGGCGTAGGAAGCCGCCACGGGGACCAGCAGCAGCGGCCAGCCGGCGGACTGGAGCCACGCCGAGAGCCACTCCCGTTGGCCGCCCTTGTCGTAGTAGAGGCGGGTGAGGAGCGGCCCGGCCGTGGTGCCCAACGCGAGCATCCCGCAGTTGAGCGCCACCAGGAGGCGGCGCACCAGCTTGCCGCGTGTTGGCGAGGAGTCCTTGCGCGCTTCCACGTCCATGACCGTTGGGCGTTGGCTGGCGTGAACGTTGTCAGTGGGCTGCCCTGGTATGGAATTGGAATCTTGCCACGCCTCAGAAAAACTGTTGCGTCACAACTCGCAAGGTTGATTGTCAATCCGCGCTCTGGGCGGTGCCAGTGTGTCACAACTCACAAACATGCGAAGTAGGCACGCTTCTTATCAGCTAGCCCTGCTGGTCTCTGCAGCCTCGTCCCATTTCGCCGAGCCGCCGCCAGCCGCCATCACATGAACAAGAAAATCATGACGAGACTTGAACGCTGGGTTCAGATCCCAACAAGTCTGCGGTCATGTTTGATCATCGGAATCGCAGCAAAGAAGAGTGTCGTTTTCCCCTGAAACTGACAAGATAGAGTACGAGCGTTTGCCGCGGGCGGATTTGGCGGATGCAACGATGCAGCGGACTTCGAGGGCGTCGCGTAGCCATGGAGGTAAGCTCCGTTGACTGGCAGAATTGTTTTTAGCCGTCTGAGTGGAATGAGCCGTCATCGTCACGCATCACGCTGCGATTCATGAGCACTGCCCTACAGAAGTAAAACAGTGGCCAACCGACAAATCCTTACCTACAGTACGCACTGATTAGTGAGCGCTCGGCTGCTCCGCACACCTCTGCTGACCGGCGTGCCAGCAGAGCCAGATCGGCGGCGTCCCGCAAGCACAGGGCGCGCCATCAGATGCTGAAAACGTACTGCACGTGCGTGCGCGGGAGTGCGAGGGGCGTGGCCGACCAGGCGTTGGCAAGACCAAGACGTGGTGGCGCTAGCAGGACGCCCTCGCGAGCATCGCGATCGCGAAAGGCCTGGGGTAGTGGGGTGCGTCGCGGTCGCGGTCGCGGTCGCGGCTGGGCTCTGTCGATCCGTCATCCGTAGCATCCAGATGATGCGAGGGTCGCTGGCACCCGTGGTCCTCGTACGCGGGGAGGCCCCAGCCGCTCCCTAGCGGCGCCGCGCCGCGCCGAGAGCATTGCCAGCGACAGGTGTGGCGCAACGTGCCCCAAGCACGCACCCATCACGAAACCCTTATCGAGCGGGGCGGGGTGAATTGATTGCTCAGCACGTACGGGCTGCACCGTTTGGATGCTTATCACATCAAATATTCGGAGTCTAATTAGAAAGACTAAATATAAGTTAATTATAAAACTAATTACACAAACGAAAGCTAATTTGCGAGACGAATCATTAAGCTTAATTAATCCATCATTAGCACATGTTTACTGTAGCATCATATTATCAAATTATGGACTAATTAGATCTAATAGATTTGTCTCGCAAATTAGTCTTCATCCGGATCATTAGTTTTATAATTAGTCTATATTTAATACTCTGTCTAAATATTCGATGTGAAAGGAATTTTAGAAAGGATACGAAACCAAACGTCACGTGAATCCTCGATCGGGACTTCCTCGTCATATCTCCCCTAATAATAGTTGCTCAGCGTGCGGCACACATGCTGCCAACAAACAATATATGATCGATGGCCTAATGCAAATGAGGTCGTGGCGACTGGTGGGCATTAGTTGCTCCAATACGTGTCGATCTGCCTCCTCTAGCTGGCTGCTTTCAATTGCGAGCGACTGACTTCCCGAGCATGGAGAGCCAGAACGCGGCGGCGGCCCCGCTGCTCTCGGAGCTCCCGCTGCCGGAGAAGTGGGGCGGCGGAGGCAAGATCCAGCAGGGGCGGCGCCTGGGCCTGGCGAAGGAGGTGTGGGAGGAGTCCAGGAAGCTGGGGGAGGTGGTCGGCCCGGCCGTGTTCATGAACCTGGTGTTCTCCACCATGAACGTCGTCAGCCAGTCCTTCGCCGGCCACCTCGGCGACCTCGAGCTCGCCGCCTTCTCCATGGCCAACACCGTGGTCGACGGCTTCAACTTCGCCATTTTGGTACGTACGTGCATACATACTCTCTTCTCTTGGCTGCAAGCACTCTCTCGTAGTAGGGTGTTCTTTAGTAGATCCAAACCCATCCAACACGTTGACCTCTCCGGTATCCAATGAAGGCATGGGCTTCTCGGGGATGGAGAGCATGCCATTTTTTTTTTTGCAGAAGGTGGAGTACAAGATAGCACATCACATACATAATACATTTGGCCCACTGTTAATACTAGGATTCAGAGTGGTATTGTCATCGAACTGCATATTCGAATGTATCCACGCAGTTGTTTTTTTTTGTTGAAAACTCCACGCAGTTGTGCAATTTGTAGTTTTTTTATGTAGGAAAAATTTGGGGCTAGAAAAAATTTCTTAGGAAATCAAACATCTTGGCTATTGAACAGGCTATTCCATTTACACTTTACAGCCCATAAATACCACATGGACAACTGTAGTATTGTAGTACTGTACAAGTGATCCCACTAACTGCAGTGATCTTCTTCAGCTTGGCATGGCGAGTGCACTGGAGACGCTCTGCGGACAGGCGTACGGGGCGAAGCAATACCACATGCTGGGCATCTACCTGCAGCGCTCGTGGCTCATCCTCCTGGCCTTCGCCGTGCTCCTCTCCCCGATGTACGTCTTCAGCGGGCCGCTCCTCGCCGCGCTGGGCCAGCCCGCCGATCTGTCGCGCGAGGCCGGCTCCGCCAGCGTCTACTTCCTGCCGTCGCACTTCATGTACGCCGTGCTCCTGCCGGTCATGACGTTCCTGCAGTGCCAGCTCAAGAACTGGGTCACCGCGGCCGCCGCCGCGGCGGTGTTCGCCGTGCACGTTGCGGCGACGTGGCTGCTGGTGAAGTGCCTCGGGCTGGGGATCTTCGGCGTGGCCATGGCGTTCAACCTGTCATGGGTGGTCTTCGCGGCGCTGCTGGTCGCGTACGCTCTCGGCGGCGGGTGCCCGGAGACGTGGAGCGGGTTCTCGACGTCGGCGTTCGTGGACTTGAAGGAGTTTGTCACGTTGTCTGCGTCGTCGGGTGTCATGGTGTGGTATGTACTATGTACTGTACTAGCTAGTGCATTGTGTGCCTCAGTTCTCATATCTTTGATGTGAGGAATTTATGGCAGCTTATATCGCTCCTTTTCGTTTTTCTTCTCTTCTGCAGCTTGGAGAATTGGTACTACCGGATATTGCTTTTCCTCACGGGTTTCTTGAGGAACGCCGAGCTATCTGTGGATGCACTATCTATCTGGTAGACTGACAATCTCTCAGCCAATTTTTTTCTCGAAAAAAATCTCACACTGGTTGATTACATAAGGTGCGATAAATCTCACAAAGTACTTTTTAATATTCCTTTTCTCCATTTTTTTTGTTTTTCTTCGCTTGAACAGTATGAGTTTGACTGGATGGGAGATGATGATTCATATGGGATTTTTAGCGGGCACTGGGTAAGCAACTGAATGACATATAAATATAATTGCAATCATATTGAAAACAACACTCACAACACAGATATTAATCGAGTTCAATCTTATTGTGTTTACAAGGGTGAGGGTAGCTAATGAGCTTGGCGCGGCCAATGGACAAGGTGCAAAGTTTGCGACAATCGTGTCGACGACAACATCCTTTCTGATCAGTCTCTTTGCTAGTTTGCTCGCGCTGATTTTCCACGACAAGCTCGCGATGATCTTCTCATCAAGTCAGGCCGTGATCGATGCGGTCGATGGCATATCCATTCTGCTCGCGCTCACTATTCTCCTCAACGGTATCCAACCTGTGCTCTCTGGTAAGTTCCCCAAAATACAGTACATGGTGGCATGGTTGCAAGATGGAGACCAATTTCTTCAGTGTGTTTTCTCTTGCTATTTTCTTTCTGAAGATAGTCTTAACTTCTTGAATGTTACATTTCCAGGAGTTGCTATTGGTTCAGGCTGGCAAGGACTTGTTGCTTATGTGAACATCGGAAGTTACTACTTGATCGGTGTTCCTCTTGGTGTTCTGCTAGGATGGGGTTTCAACTACGGTGTTCCTGTATGCCTTTGCAGAAAAACATCACTTAACAGCACGGTGTATTTATTATTTGTGTCCTATGCTTATTTAGTTTTACATTTCTGTAGGGAATATGGGCTGGAATGATCGGCGGCACAATGATGCAGACTTTAATTCTGGCATTGATCACCCTTCGATGTGATTGGAATGAAGAGGTTCAGTTTTATTCGTTAACATTTGAGCCATCAAATCATTTTGTATAAAATGAGTGATCATGGCATCACTCATTTTTCCTTATGTTGCCAAATGTGCTAAGGTTTTTCAGTTTTGCAGGCACTGAAAGCTGGTAACAGAGTGCGGCAATGGAGTAGCGCCAAGTGAGCTAGGAGACTTTATATATATCAAGATAGAGAACTAGTGGCATCAATTCGTTGTAGTTTATATCTTAGTTTCTATGATCACAAATATGTAATGTTTTATGTAGTCTATTGGTTCACTTCAGGTGTAATTGATTTAAGGAAGTTGGACCTGGTCGTTTTATGAGACCAAAGATCAAGCACACCATAAAATGCAATGGAGGTTTAGGATTTAGAGACAGTACATACTCTCAATTTGGCGATGCTAGCAAAACAAGGTTGGAGGCTGATCCACAACCCTGACTCCCTCTGTTCACAGCTCCTGTGTGCGAAGTACTACCCGCAGGGGGGCGTGCTTCAGGCGAGACCAGTGTCAGGAATGTCATACACTTGGAGAAGCATTTTGCGGGTGTTCAGATGCTAAAGAATGATGCACTCGTTTCAAAAAAGACAATGCTAAAAAAAAGTGTCAATGGTTTAATGGAATTCTATTCCACGCAAAAAGATCATGCACAACGATTTGGGGGGTCATCAGTGTCAACTGTCAATGACAGAACGAAGATATAACTAAATATAGGCATATTCATATAGTAGGCAATCTTGCTTTCGTTGCATTCCATAACATAATTCCCAGCGTGATTCAGCCAGACATTAAACAAATGAGTTTGAAGCGGCTAGTATTGCTTGTACGTGCATTCTTCTATCCAATTTATCCCGGTCCAGCAGGCAGGCTGGTTCCACTGCGGTGCCAGTTGTGAAGCATGGAGAGTCAGAGCGATGTCCCGCTCATAACCGAGCTGCCGGAGAAGAGGGAAGGAGGCAGGGTCCCCGGAGTGGCGAAGGATGTATGGGACGAATCCAAGAAGTTGTGGGTTGTCGGCTTGTCGCCGGCCCGGCCGCGTTCACGAGGCTGACGTTCTACGGCATGCAGGTGGTCAGCCAGGCTTTTGCTGGCCATATCGGTGACCTCGAGCTCGGCGCCTTCTCCATCGCTGCAACAGTCATTTCCGGCCTCAACTTTGGCTTCTTTGTGAGTACTGTTCTTTGTTGTCCAATTTGGGGGTTTTCTGTGAGATACACATGAACATGAACAACTGCATAAACACTAATCACGCCACTAGAATACCTAAATCCTAATGATGGGAGTAGATGCATTACCATTGGGGATAGCAGTTGGGGTTGAGGACGACATGTCGATGTGCCGTGCCTGCGTGATGCAGGCGTCGATGGAGCGGATCGTAGAGTAGCAGTGCACACCGTCGGTGCAGGGGCTTGGCGTTCCCGCCGGCTCCCGCACACGTGTGATCGGATGGCTGAGGGATGTCGGGTAGGGCACTAGTCTCCGCGAGAACGTTGGTCTCGTGAGTTTGCCGACCCTCCCTTTTATTTTGTGCGCGGGGCGACGGGGGACCGAACCAGAGTTTGGTTTGGCGCCCCCGATCAGAGCGCGTGACGTTAGTCGTGGACGCGTCGTCCCGTGAGACTCGCACCGACGGGCTTATCCCGTTTTGGCCGCGAGATCATCCCAACATTTTCCCCCAGAAGAAACGGGGTCAAATTGGAATAGAAGAAAATGGGAAACAAAACGAAATTGGGCTTGCCGGCTCGTAAATGTTGATAAATTCGGATTGTTTCTTTCTTTAGAAAAAGGAATTCAAAATGCATGGTTGAATTTGAATTTTGTGGCTGTAAGCCAAATCAGTAAAGCTTACTTGAGTTCAGCTCGAGTAAATTTGCTGCAATTTCGCAGGTTGGCATGGCGAGCGCAATGGAGACGCTCTGCGGCCAAGCCTATGGTACAAAGCAGTACCACATGATGGGCATCTACCTGCAACGATCGTGGCTCATCCTCCTCGGCGTCGCCGTGCTCCTAACTCCGACGTACAGCTTCAGCGGGCAGCTGCTCACCGCGCTGGGTCAGCCCGCCGAGCTGTCGCGCCAGGCGGACCTGGTCAGCATGTACATGCTCCCGCTGCACTTCGTCTACGCCATCATCCTGCCGCTCAACAAGTTCCTGGAGTCCCAGCGCAAGAGCTGGGTCGCCGCGGTGGCCACGGCGGCGGCGTTCCCCGTCCACGTCGCGGCGACCTGGCTGCTGGCTGCTGGTGCGTTACTTCCGGCTTGGGGTCTTCGGAGCCGCGATGGCGATCAACTTGTCCTGGGGCCTCGCGACGGTGGGGCTGATCTCCTATGCCTTCGGCGGCGGATCCCCGGAGACGTGGAGGGGATTCTCGGCGTCGGCATTCGTGGACTTGAATGACTTCGTCAAGTTGTCCGCGGCGTCCGTCGTCATGATCTGGTATGTGCCTATGTGTACCTCGTTTCGTGGATGTTGTGCATGCTTTTCTTAGCTTATTTACATGTACTCATGTCGTCAAGATAGGGGTTGTCCAAATGATCTAACTACAAAATAGATCAGTTACTTACACAGAGACACTTTTCGATGTCTTGCTTCTGTTCTACAGCTTGGAGAATTGGTACTACCGGATATTGGTTTTCCTGACGGGATACGTGAAGAACGCCGAAATTGCTGTGGATGCTCTGTCTATCTGGTAGAACCACCATCTCTGGATTACAATATTTCCCCTAGTAAACATCTCACGTTGGTCGATAAACTAATGGATAAAAATTCGGACGACGTGCTATTCCCTTTTCTTTTCTGTCTCTCTTCTTAAACAGTATAGGTTATGCTGGATGGGAGATGATGATTCATTTGTGATTCTTAGCAGGCACTGGGTAAACAACTGAACGACACAACTTTGCTGTCTATACACACTTAAACAATACAGTATCCGGAAAGTTTAACTTCGTCCCTCCAAATGTTTGCAAGGGTGAGGGTGGCTAATGAGCTCGGTGCGGCCAATGGACTAGGTGCAAAATTTGCAACAATTGTGTTGATGACAACATCCTTTCTGATCAGCCTCTTCATTAGTTCGTTGGTACTGATTTTCCACGACAAACTCGCGATGGTCTTCTCGTCAAGTGAAGCTGTGATCCGTGCAGTGGACAACATTTCCATTCTGCTAGCTCTCACCATCCTACTCAATGGAATCCAGCCTGTGCTATCTGGTATACCTGTGTCTACCGTCTTTCAAAATGCCACAAATGTTGTAGGCTTGTAATGCAATACCGTGGACAACTTTTTCGCTAGGTCTTCCCCACGTCTTTTTTTTTCCTAAAGAAAACGAAATAATTTCTCTTTTTTAGATGATGGAAAAAGATCCGGCTTCAAACGTAATGATTTCTTGGCTGCTATGTTTTGAGGAGTCGCTGTTGGTTCAGGGTGGCAAGCACTGGTTGCTTATGTAAACATTGGAAGCTACTACTTGATTGGTGTTCCTTTTGGTTTTCTGCTAGGATGGGGTTTCCACCATGGTGTTCAAGTATGAATATTCATTAGTGCATTACTGAACAACATTGTATTTATATGCATTCTGCACTTACACATACATTGTAGCTTAACATTTTTGTAGGGAATTTGGGTTGGAATGATCGTTGGCACAATGGTGCAGACTCTAATTCTAGCATATATCATTCTACGATGTGATTGGAATGACGAGGTTGAGTTTTCTTCTTAACATCGAGCCATGATATCCTCTTTTTCTTGCTAACTATGATTGAAAACCTCGAGATGACTCCATGCCACTATGCTCTTTGCCACCTAGTAGATTCTACTAGGTCGAATCTACTTGGGTTTTCTAGGCCTTGCCACATGTGTTAAATTAATTCATTTTTGCAGGCATTGAAAGCTAGTAACAGAATGAGGAGGTGGAGCAGCCACAAGTAGTTTCATGCCTTCATCTTCCATTTATATCGGCAAAGAGCATTAAGTAGAGCACATATTGCATTGCTATATAGACTTGTAGGAACTCTGGGCACTTCAAAAGAAGGTAGAGTTGTAAACATGCAATGCCGAGATTGTTGTTATGCTCTTTTGCTTGTAAGTTATTCTAATTTATTGTTCAAGAAAAGGTCGTGTTACAAATTAAAATTCTACCATACATTCTGGAATTCTCCATTTTGAGCCTGAGTGCATGGTTGAGCACAAATTGCCTCAAGAAATTATTTCTTATGTGAATTGGTCCTGATATGCCTATCGAAATTTATGGATGAGGGGTGTGCAGTTGTTGACATGTGGTACACATTGCCAAGCTCTTATTTTACAATGGTGTCATATAGGCTAAAATTGTTGTCAAAGCTGTTTAGGGGAAAATCGGACGCTTTTAAAATTGAAGGGGACGAAAAGTAACGCTTTTGAAGATGGAAATTCGGACTACAATAGTTGGGCCAAATAGACTTCTTCTTTTTTCTATAATGGGTGTGGTAGCGGGCTCCTATTAGTATGGGCCGCGGCATACTGATAGATAAGTTTTTGGGCTTCGAGTCCTACCAGTGAATCGTGAGTGAGGAGGCTAGCAGGGGCTCTATAGATACATTGGTATCGTCTAATAGACGCAGTGCCGGTCCTAAGCTTTTGAGGGCCCTCTGGCGAACTCGTCGCGAGGGCCCTCTAAACTATATATAAATCTTATAATATATATAAGTGCTAATTTTTCTTACAAAGCGAAACCAAATCCAATAATATATTTCTAATTTAGCATGTTTGATAATTATCAAGGAATAATATAGACTAAAACTAATATGATTACCTTAAGGAAGAATAGAACTCCATAATATACATTGCTTCTCATAAAAAGATAGTTCTTCGGGCATTTCTTGATGCAAAATCATCAAGGACGGTATTGAGATCAATAGTGTCTAAGATATCCCTCTCGATGGTGCACATAGCCAATCCATTTAACCTTTCTTGTGACATAGTTGATCTCAAATAGTTTTTCAACAACTTCAATTTTGAGAAACTTCTTTCTGCCGAAGCTACAGTCACAGGTACAGTTAACAGGATTCGATAGGCAACTGAAACATTTGGATAGCAATCTGCAGCTATAACAAACTCCAGAATCTCAAGCGCTGACATCAAAGAATCGGGCAAAGTCACTTGTAGCACCTTTAATTCTGAAAAAAAATCATTGATCTCAACATCGGATGAGTTATCCTGAGAAAATGTTTCCACAAAATTCTTGCAGTGCAGCCAAAGATCAGCTTCATCCAAAGATTTCAAATTTTTTGAGTTGAACAAGAACCCAAAAATGTTATCAAATTTTTTCATCTGCTCAAATCTACTAGTCAATGAAGCAATTGCAGCATCAATCATAACATTGAAGTACTCTACTCTAAATGAGTCCACAGCAGATCGTTGTATTTCCTCATCTTGGTCATCTTGTTCATCAAATTGTTTCTTTCTCTTTCCTTGACGTTTTGTACGAAATTTTGGCTCTATATCCATTTCAGATGCAATGTTTTTTGCTGTATTCATACTAGAAGTGAAACCTTCATCTCTATACTTCTTAAAATATGATATGACACCTTCAATATGTTTGAGAGTATCATCTATACTCACAATTTTAGACTGCAACTTCTTGCTCACCTTATTTATAGAGAATAAAATATCGTGCCAAATAACCAAACCAACTAAAAATTCAAAATTCTCTAGTGCACTCACCAAAGATTGACATTCACTAACTGCCATTGGATCATCAGTTGAAGCCTGCTCTAGCGCTATTAAAGCTGATCTTATTTGAGGAGTTTGGAATCTGATAGCTTGAACACTTTTTATTCGACTTTCCCAGCGTGTATTAGACCATGACTTAACTGTCAATCCTGGAACATTGTCCACTAAAATCTTCCACCTTTTAGTAGATTTTGCAAACAATGTGTATATACGTTGGATGAGACAAAAAAAGAAATAGCTTGCCTGCAAGATTTAACAAATAGTAAGTTTGAAAGTTTTCCCAAAATATGACATTATATGAAAACAATGTATAATAGAAATAATAGTTTACCTGCAAGATTTTCCCATATCACAAAGAGTAAGATTTAGACTATGACATGCACACGGCATGTATAGTGCTTTTCGATTAATTTCAAGCAAGCGCTTCTGAACACCTTGGTGAGAACCCTTCATATTTGAACCATTATCATAGCCTTGTCCTCTCACATCATCAATATTCAAATCAAGAGAGGCCAATACATTCTTTAGTTCATTAAAAAGACCTAATCCTGATGTGTCATCTACCTTCAAGAACTCTAGGAAGAACTCCTCTACCCTTGGAACATTCCTTGATATATTGACACACCGAATAATTAGAGTCATTTGTTCTTCATGGCTCACATCTGGAGTACAATCTAAAATAACAGAAAAGTACTTGGCATCTTTGATGATCTTTAGTATAGTTTGTTTCACACAATCTGCAAGAAGAGAAATCATCTCATTCTGAATTTTATGCCCAAGATAATGATGATGAATCTCACTATTTTGAATCCGCCTAATATGGTCTTGCATCACGGGATCAAATTCACCCATCATTTCAATTGTGCCCAAAAAGTTGCCATTGCTATCTTGATATAATTTCTCATTTTTCCCTCGAAAAGCCAAATTATGTTTAGCAAGAAACTTGATAGCAGAAACAATTCTTACTAAAACTTGTCTCCAACGCTCTCTCTCCTTTGCAATTTCTCGTTGCAAATCATCATCAATTGTTTTATTTTTGCTCAACCTTAGCCTAAGTTCATTCCAAGTATTCATGTTTGTTATATGCTCAACACTATTCTCATGTTGTTTGAGTCTCAAACTAAGATGTTTCCAATCCCTCAATCCATCATGTGCTAGCAAACTTTTGCTCTGACTTGATTTGAACAATTTGCAGCAAAAACAAAAAACTTTGTCAATATGTTTAGAGTAAACCAACCATTTTCTATCAACCACCTCACCATTGCTTAACTTTCTGGAGTAGTAAGCATATGAAAAATGTCTATTAAGAGCATCTGCAGGGAACTCAAGATTCAATTCTCTCACCGGTCCCTTTTCAATCAATATATCTCTACCTTTATTATCAAGATTTCCCCAAGTTCTAGGATCAAAGATATCATGAATATAAGCTTCTTGCACATCATCAATTGAATTTTCAGGTTCACAGGAAGGCTGTAAATTTTCATTCTCTGTAGCATCATCAATGTCATCAACTTGCTCACTTAAATTATCATTAATTTGTTGATATTGCTGCCCTTGTTCTTCAATATCAAGTGCATCTACAGTATTATCATCAGGCACAACACTGCTTGAAGCTAAAAAAAACTTATGTATAGCACCTTTTTGAGATTCAATAAATTGATCTTCTACTCTTTTCCGTTTTCTTTTCTGAGACCCCGACAAATGTTTCTTAGGTAACATTCTAAGTTTCTAGCACCTAAATTAGAAGAAAGATACGACTATATGAGTACCGAGTACTAGAAGTACGAAGTAATTAATTTAGATTAAAAAGTAACATTCTAAGTTTCTAGCACCTAAATTAGAAGAAAGATACGACTATATGAGTACCGACTACTAGAAGTACGAAGTAATTAATTTAGATTAAAAATGATCAAGAAAAAAAACCTAGATCATATCTGTGCGGCTGACCCGCTGTACGCCTGTCAGCCTGTGCTGCACGCGCGGTGCCGCGTGCCGCGCGGTGTGCCGGTGTCGCTGTCAAACTATGCAGTGCAGCCACGCAGGCCGATCCCCTCCGGCGGCAGTCGCCAGTACGGCACGGACGCACGGTAATCGCCTAATCAGCGAGACGGCGACTCCGTGACTCACGGGTGGACGGCGTGCCGCGTGCCGATTCGCGTTCCCGAATAATGGACCGACGGACGACTGGACGAGCGTACGCGTTTTGGTTTTGGCTTTCTCACGCTAAAAGCCTGGACGCCTGGTGCTGGACTGCTGGTGGCCTAGTCCGGTTGTCAGCCTGTCAGGTTGTGGCCTGCAGTACCGTATACATGGGTTCCTGGCCTCCTGGGCTGGCCCCCCCTTTCTGTGGGCCCTAGGCCATCGCACCCCGTGCCCCCTCCCAGGGCCGGCGCTGAATAGACGCGTTGACACATAATCTTAAGACGACTCAACAAACAATCTATACAATGAATTGTCTTATAAGTTATCTAGTAGAGCTACATAATTACTTAATTTGTGCATATGAAAAAAAGAAATATTATGAGTTGCATGATAAAAACAACTCATACCAGGGTTGTTGAGTTGTCTCGTAGTCCTAAAATTTAGCTCATGAGGTGGTTGTTTCGCAAAACAACGACCTCTTTCTCTCTCCTCCACATCATCAAAAATCCTATGTGGCACTGCATAAGACGACCTATAAAACCGCTGATGTGTAGTAATGTACTTGCTCTTACGAAAGTTAGTTGAGCTATGTAACGTCTAGTTAGCATACGACCCAATAAAACAACTGAGAGCAGTAGTAGTAAATTCAATAGTAAAATATATAGACGATCTCTTGTCTTGTGGTATCATCCGGGTACCTAAACTCTCAAAATGCATTTTTAGGTTCCAAACTTGTCTCAAGGTGTTATATGTGTTCCTAAACTCTCAAAGTGCATATTTAGGCCCCCAAAACTTATCCTCGGGTTTCATTTGGGTCCCTAAACTCTCTAAATATATTTTCAAATCTTAAAACTTATCACCTATCGGTGATGACAATGCTTCCTCCTAGTGCTTGATTGGGGAATTCTTAAATGTAATTTGAGAGTTTAAGAACTCGGATGACATCCTGAGACAAGTTGGGGGACCTCAAAATGTGTTAAGAGTTTAGAGACCTGGATGACATCTTAATACAAGTTCATGGATTTGAAAATGCATTTTGAGAGTCTAGGAACCTATATGACACCCCACGACAAGTTCAGTGTATTTTACTTGAAATTCAATATTTCAAAAAAAAAACTAGATTCAATATTTTCTCAAACCCGGTTCGATATTTCGTGCAAACTAGTTTAACATTTAATGCAGTACTGAAATAGCATAACAAAACTAAAATGTTGTTCCTACATGCTCCCCCACCACTATATCCTCATAGATCCGTACTTGCTGGCTCACTCTCCCATCTTTAGGACAAGTACATTGGTGTCATCTAATAGCCGGTCTCATGCATTGACACGTAATCTTGAGACGATTTAACAGGCAACCTGTACAATGGGTTGTCCTATAAGTTGTCTGGTAGTGGTATATAATTCCTTAATTTGTGCATAAGAAAAATAAAATATTATGAGTTGCATGTTAACAATAACTCGTACAATGGTTGTTAAGTTGTCTCGTAGTTCTACAATTTAGCTCATGAGGTGGTTGTTTCGCGAAGCAACGATCTCTTTCTCTCTCCTCGCTCTCTCTCCTCCACATCATCAAAAATCCTATGTGGCACTGCATGAGACGACCTATGTGTAGCAATGTACTTGCCCTTATTAATTGGTTCCCCCATCTCATCTCAGCATCTAGCATAGCATAAATTTTAAACACCCAAGATTTAAGCTAAAATCTTGCGGAGGGCAGGATTTGAGGCCAGCCGGCAAACCCCGCAGGGGACGAGCAGCGAGTTTGCCGGCCGGTGCTGCTGCGGGTGGCTGATGAACGCCGAACACACTCCGCATTTGGATCTGACCTGCAACCCCTGCCCCGTCGAGACGACTTAGCGCAAGAAAGAGGTGAAAGGAAATAGTCCATTACTAAGTCGTCTATTTCCTTTCGAGCAAACCAAGAAACGACCTACGAATTAGATACTAGAGGGTGCTCATCGCGTCCCCATAACATATTGCCCATCGTGCTGCATCCGCGCTGCAAACAAATGGATTGGATCTGACAATTTCTCCAGCCCTGCTGCAACTGCGCTACAGACAAATGGGGCTTGAAGTCATCCATGCTTCACTGTGCACCCTTCCCTCCGATATATCACCGTGGCTACCCAGCCGGTTTCCTGCTCCTGGTCCCGCGGTGACTTCTGAGCCAAAGCATGGAGAGTCACCAGAGCGACGTCCCTCTCATCTCGGAGCTGCCGGAGAAGAGGAGGGGAGGACTCGCCAAGCAGGTATGGGAGGAGTCCAAGAAGCTGTGGGAGATCGTCGGCCCGGCCGTGTTCATGCGCCTGGTGCTCTACAGCATGAACGTGATCAGCCAGGCCTTCGCGGGCCACCTCGGCAACCGCGAGCTCGCAGCCTTCTCGATCGCCAACACTGTCATCTCGGGCCTCAACTTTGGCTTCCAGGTACGCGCACCTCTTCTTCGTGGTTCGTGCTTCTCTGCTCTCGCGTGGCTCATTTCCAGCTCCAATTTGGCGAGTTTGGGAGCTGTTCATGATTAAGTTGCGAGTTGCACATGCGCTTGCAGACCTTGGTCTCTTTTAAGTTGCGAGTTGCCACCAAGATAGGCGTGGATTTAGTCGTCGTCCGATCCTTCTGTATTACACATTTACACTGCAACCATCGCATTGACTTCTCGGGAACAGAAAGCATCCAGTTCCTGATTTTTTAGACTCCCATCAATTTGATACTTCATATTACAGTTTAAAGTTATTACCAGGAGTGCTAACCATCAGCTGTACAAAATAATCTGCTTCTAGAGTTTAAAGTCATTTCCTTCTCTCGCATTTCGATCTGCTTCTATATTCCTGCTATGATGGCAGATGGTCATCTTCTCTGTGATCGGGGTGCAGTAACGGAGGCTGCCACGAGAGCAGCCTGCCGTCGGTTAGGCGACCTATCTGTAGGCCTGAGTAGCAAGTAAAATTGTGGAACACAACAGATAAAATGGGATCCCTTTGGTAAAAAAAAAATACTTGACGTACGTCTTTGACCTTTCATTTGTTTTCATGTGTGATTTCAAGCACTATTCTATCATAATATGTTTATAAGATTATGAAAAATATTGAGATCTGCCGGCTCAGTCTTTCGGAGGTACTCATATATAGAGGTAGGGTTGTGTACATATATTTGTAGAGATGAGTATGCATGTGTATATGTGAGCGTCTGCATATGTATTATGTTTTGCAAAACAAGTTTATATTTGCAAAGTAAATATTTAAAAGTTATTACAAGCAAAGTAACTTTTATTTAGGGAAAAGAAAAGAAATAAGCTGCATTTTAGGCCTATATAAGTCAAAAGGATATTTTTAGATAAGGGTGCATATGTTGCACAAAATAAAAATTACTATAAGAAATTATCTATTTTCAAATGAATTTCTTGTTCAGCATTGAAAAATTTTGAATGTACGAAAATGAATTGTCCCAATCACCTTAAACTATAACTATACCTTAAACTGCAATATTCCTGAGTTGACTGTGTTGACCAAATTATTCAAGAATGGCTGAAGGTAACAAATTTCAGTCACTTGAAATTATCTTTTCTTAAACATAAATAATAGCTTCATACATGATACATATACCATCAAGCAATGAACCAATCAGCGAATACCCAAATAAATACTTATAAGGTAGAAGATCTAAAAAATCAATAGTTTGGGCATTCTGCTTCAATTCAAAGCTTCATCACATTAGGAAGTAATGCATACATGCGTTGCTTGTATTTGCGATTTTTCAGTATGGCATGGCAAGTGCACTTGAGACGTTGTGCGGGCAAGCCTATGGTGCAAAGCAGCAGCACATGCTCGGCGTCTACATGCAGCGTTCGTGGATCATCCTCCTAGCCTTCTCCGTGCTTCTTGCTCCGACATACATCTTCAGCGGGCAGCTGCTCGTCGCGCTGGGAATGCCCGCCGAGTTATCACATGACGCGGGCTTGGTCAGCTTGTACTTCCTCCCACTGCACTTCACCACCGCCATCGTGCTGCCGCTCAACAAGTTCCTGCAGTGCCAGCGCAAGAACTGGGTCACGGCGGTGACCACGGCGGTTGGGTTCCCGGTGCACTTCGCCGCGACCTGGCTGCTAGGGCGATACTTCCAGCTCGGGGTCGTGGGTGCCGCGTTGGCGATCGACTTCTCCTGGGCTCTCGTCGCGGGCCTGCAGCTCGCGTATGCCTTTTGTGGTGGATGCCCGGAGACGTGGAGGGGATTCTCGGCGTCGGCGTTCGTGGACTTGAAGGACTTCGTCAAGCTGTCCGCGGCATCTGGTGTCATGCTGTGGTATGTGCGTCAATTTGAACTCAGCTTAATCTGTTCAATGCATATCTTGTAGACTTGTACTATCGTGGATGGAGTTTAATTTTGCTACAGTTCAGTCACATAAAAAATTGCCTGTTTCCAATGGCATTGTTTGCTTGTCCTGCAGCTTGGAGAGTTGGTACTACCGGATATTGATTTTCCTCACAGGCTACATGAAAAATGCCGAATTAGCTGTGGATGCATTGTCTATCTGGTAGACCCGTCATCTCTCACAATTATTTTCTTTCCAAGAAACCTCTCACATTGATTAAAAAACCTAGGAATGATACAAAATCTTACAAAGTTATCTTCTTATCCTCGTTGAACAGCATGAGTTTGGCTGGATGGGAGCTGATGATTCACTTGGGATTCTTAGCAGGCACAGGGTAAACGATAGAATGGCTTTACTGTAGCCACTCTTAAACAGCATTTAGGAAGAAAATCAAATTGACTAACTGACTACCTTCATATTCTTTACAAGGGTGAGGGTAGGCAATGAGCTCGGTGCGTCCAATGGCAAAGGTGCAAGATTTGCGACAATCGTATCGACAACGACATCGTTTATAATCAGCCTATTCATCAGTTCACTTGCACTGATTTTCCATGACAAACTCGCGATAATGTTCACCTCGAGTGAGGCTGTGATCACTGCAGTGGACAGCCTTTCCGTTCTGCTGGCCCTCACCATCCTCCTCAATGGAATCCAACCAGCGCTTTCTGGTATGTTCCCCCAAACCCAATAAATGAAAATGATGTTGCAGCAAGATGAAGCAAAATTTCTTCGGTAGGTTTCAGCTCTGTCAATTTCCAGAAGACAACAGTTATGATTCTTGGTTGCTAAATTTGCAGGAGTTGCTGTTGGTTCAGGGTGGCAAGCACTGGTTGCCTATGTAAACATTGGGAGTTATTACTTGATTGGTGTCCCTTTCGGTGTTATACTTGCTTGGGGTTTCCACTGTGGGGTCCTTGTATGAATCTTCAAAATGCTGCATTGATAAATAACATGCTATTATATGTTTTCCACACTTATTCAGGTCGCCAATTCTGCAGGGAATTTGGGTTGGAATGATCAGTGGCACGATGGTGCAAACTCTAATTCTTGCATATATCACCCTACGATGCGACTGGAATGAAGAGGTTTGGTTTTCTTCTGTAACATTAATCGATCAAATCGTTTAGCAAAAAACATGACATCATAATTTTGAGATGATTCCCTGCTTTCTAGCTCCTCGCTTTCCTAAGAGGTTCAATTTTGCAGGCACTGAAAGCTAGTAGCCGGATGCAGAGATGGGGCAGCTCCAAGTGAACCTCATCCTCTATGAATATCAGGGAAACGCCGTAAAAAATAATGCAATTCATATCATTTCAGAGTTCATTATATTATTGCCTTCATTTGTAAATTAGAAATCCCAGCCCCTAATAGATTATCATCAACAGCTGTACCAGTTCATTTGTCAGTCCTTGTACAGCATGTTATATATGCTTCTTATACAACTTCTAAATTTTCCCACATAAATAAGAAGTTGTGCGACAGCTACAAAGTAGGAATTCAATAAAAAAATAGAATAAGATATACAAACAAGAACTAATCCCAGCGAAAAGGCAGAATAAATTGATCCTATTCATGAGGATTCCGTAAATATCCCATTCCAAAAATCGAAACAATGGTACAACCGCTGATGGTAAATGATTGTGTTCGATTCTGAACATGTTCTCTCTAAGGGTGACCACAATGTTGCAAAAAAGTAGTTCATAGAGAATAAATAATATATGCAACCCAACTGTAAACATTGTGCAGCCAGTTCATAATGCTACCCTTAGTTTCAGCTACCTATAGTGCTATGGGCTGCCCATATAAATAAAATATAAATTTCTCTCTTCTTCCTCCCTCTCTCTCACACACTCCCACCTGTACTATTGCTGGGATGGTTCGGTTTGATGTTTGTTTTATTTACTTGTGGGTCCTACCTATATGGTCTAATTGATCTTTACGTGCACAATTCAACAACTAAGGACTATGAAACCATTTATTTGGACCAACCAGTCCAAATACATTGGGTTGCCCTTATCTCTTTTCCCGAGAAAAGATGGAAATGTTGTCTGACATGACTGAAACGGGTAACTTGTCAGTATTTACGCACGCTGGTTGTCTGGTTGAGAACGCAGCACGCTGTTATAGAACATTGGCTTTTGATTGTGCATTGGTCCCTGCTGTGTGCTGTCTAACTGGCGGTATTTCGGTATTGAACGCTGAATCAGTCTCTGAAAATCTCCGAGTCATCAGTTACTCGTACGCTGTTTTTTTTAGCAACTCGTACGTTCATTGCCGTGGAGATCGTAAAATCAGAAGACAAATCCTGGATAAAGCCCAGACCAGCCGAGCCAAGTGGGAAAAGCTAATGGGCCTGGTTGCTTTCAGGCTACTCGAAGGTGGATCGGCCCAATAACAGCCTGCCTTGTCCTGCTGATGTGTTTGACACGTCCGCACCTAAGGTCTCGTCCTCGACTCCTCGTCAATGGTCACATGCAGGTTGCACTCAGCCGTGAGCTGATGCTCCGTTTACTGAATACTGATTATTCTTTCTTCCCTGAAGTTTGTGGTTGGCCGGTTGCTGCTTGCTTAAGGCTTGATGCTGTCTCCCCTTTCAGAGTCAATGGTTGCCTGTACGTACATAGCACCCAACCACCGTGGGTTTCAACGAAAAACTAAATCAATTAGAAGCTGGTGATCCGTCAAGGAAAATGTTTAGAATCTAAACAATTTGTGTTTCAGTGGTTAGTGGTAGGAGCAAAGTACAGTTCTATCATGGCATGATGTGCGTCAATGAATACATACATCTCTAAACTACGTACCATTTGCACTAGAGATCTAAAAAACGTGCGACTTGCACACATGTTTAAAATTAAATAGGCATCGAGATCGCTATAAAATGGATCTGTAGATGAGGCACTGGCTATAGTTTACAAGTGTTGTCCAGTGGAGAAATATAAGGAGAAAATGATATGGCATATTTAGATTATTGTCTCATTGCAAACTCATATGAGAAAAACCTTGAAAAGGAAAACTCATAAGTAAGTTTGGAGATCAATAATATTATGATATGAGGATCATATTCGAATAATCTTTCCCAAAATCCAATGGAAAATATGAGAAGGAATTGTATTTAAAAACTCTTGTAGTGAAAACAGAAGATATGACATATAATATGTCTTGAATACCACCTTTAAAAATCCCGGTGGGGAAAAATAGGTGATGACATATATTGTTGTATTAATATTATCTTATTAAAACCTTTTATGAGAAACTTTTGTGAGGAAAAACTTATATAGGTAAAAGAGTGCAATATGATATTTGGATAGATTAGAATTTCAAGAGACTCTCCCCTCAGTCTTGCAAAATTTAAAGTTGTTACCCACCTCGTCCCACCTCGTCCTCGTCAATGGTCACATGCAGGTTGCACTCAGCCGTGAGCTCATGCTCCATCTACTGAATACTGATTATTCTTTCTTCCCTGAAGCTTGTGGTTGACCGGTTGCTGCTTGCTTAAGGCTTGATGCTGTCTCCCCTTTCAGAGTCAATGGTTGCCTGTACGTACATAGCACCCAACCACTGTGGGTTTCAACGAAAAACTAAATCAATTAGAAGCTGGTGATCCGTAAAGGAAAATGTTTAGAATGTAAACAATTTGTGTTTCAGTGGTTAGTGGTACAGTTCTATCATGGCATGATGTGCGTCAATGGATACATACATCTCTAAACTACGTATCATTTGCACTAGAGATCTGGAAAAACGTGCGACTTGCACACATGCTTAAAATTAAATAGGCGTCGAGATCGCAATAAAATGGATCTGTAGAGGATGCACCGGCTATAGTTTACAACTGTTGAAAGTAGAAAAGAGAGACTAAAAGAATGATCTGAGGATTATCTCCATTGATTGAATGAATAATCTGATCACATATTTATAAAAGGGAAAGGGCATACCCAATGGGCATGTACCTTGGAAGTTGGCCCTTCACGAAAGGTCCACGCCCTTTTACAAAAGATCCTCTACAATTATTTTTAATATTAATTGATCACTAATTAAATTTTTTCACAACACTCCCCCTTGATCAATTAGCTCCTTGTAATCTTCATGTAATCCTTGTTCAATCATCTTTGATTATCATATGAGTAAAACTCCTCCAAAAATCCTATGGGAAAAATATTGAGGAGAAACCAACTTGTATGTCCAATACCATTAAAACTCCTTTAAAATCCAGTGGAGAAATACAAGGAGAAAATGATATGGCATATTTAGATTATTGTCTCATTGCAAACTCATATGAGAAAAACCTTGAAAAGGAAAACTCGTAAGTAAGTTTGGAGATCAATAATATTATGATCTGAGGATCATATTCGAATAACCTTCCCCAAAATCCAATGGGAAAATATGAGAAGGAATTGTACTTAAAAACTCTTGTAGTGAAAACAGAAGATATGACATATAATATGTCTTGAATACCACCTTTAAAAATCCTGGTGGGGAAAAATAGGTGATATGACATATATTGTTGTATTGATATTGCCACATTAAAATCTTTTATGAGAAACCTTTGTGAGGAAAAACTCATATAGGTAAAAGAGTACAATATGATGGTTGGATACATTAGAATTTCAGGAGAGTCTCCCCCTCAGCCTTGCAAAATTTAAAGTTGTTACTCACCACTTACCATGAACACCATTCTATGATGTAGTGGTGGATAAGTACATTAGTGATATTTTGCAAGACGTTTAATCCCTCACTTTGTAAAAATGAGGATAAAACATTTTGGGTAATAAATTAATAATATTGCTCATATGTAACATGGTTTCATCCAAGCAATACAAGTTGCATTATCATTTATGGAGAATATTTAGTGATTAGATGGAATCACATTTTATCATTCACCAAAGTCATACATATACATGTGATACTTCATAATGACAAATAAAAGTTTCTATTAGAGTCTATTTTGATGACTCACATGTAAACTTTATTATCTGTATCAGTCTATGATCTGGCAATATGGGGCTGAGTTAGCCATTATCTTGATATCCCACTTTGTCATGTCTTGAGATTAATCAAGATCTTTTGGTACCATTTAGATATATGTGGATATCCGTTTTTGACTCCCACCAGTATGGTGTCGTTGGAGTTGTACTATAACAATTTGTATGATACACAAGCGCTTTGTTGGTACTAAGTTTATCATCCCAGTGTCTAGATGGATATTGATCCATCTTTAGGGATTGAATGACCACAAGTGTTGATTGATATGCTTGCCCAATATTATTTGAATATTGGTATATAATATCAATTGAATATTGATAAACTGATATATATGCATAAGTTGTAAACTTAAACATAGTTTGGTTTTATCCAAATTTTCATCTCAAATACCGTCACAAAATGATTGCTTCTTTGTTTTGTGTGTTGAGATGATGGAAAATACAAGTCAGATTTATTTATGAACACACATGGAATCATAGTGACTGGAGTAATCCTTCTATGGAAGATACTCACTTAGTCAGTTGTACCACAAATAACTTGACTATTTAAAGTCATGGAGTGACTTGAGTAATACACAATATATGTTGCAATTTCTATTTAGATTTAGAATATGAAGTCTATTGATGACTTGTATATCCAAATCTATCAAAGTCAATTGATCTGCCAATGATTAAATATAGGAACATAATTTTCACACATACCATGAGGGTATGTTGCTCGGTCTCTGTGTGAAACCATTGCTACAATCTCTCATTATCTCACCACCTTACTTTCATAAAGAATGCATTTGTGAGAAGATGATATTATTATGGTAAATACTTCTCACCAGTGAATGAGAGAAATTCTCCATAATTGCCACCTTTGCTTTTACACAATTTGAGTGTTGATACACTCTGCCTAGGACTTTTGGTCTGGATCCAGTTTAAGGTGAATATAAATTTTGAGGAGCACATATTGACAATTTGTAGTCTTTGTATAATTGATTCAATGGAACCAATATAGCATGTGAAATATTAACAGTTTAAACTCTTATCTCAATTCCCACGATGAAAGAGTTAGGGTGTTCCAATGACCCAGTTATCGGGGATAGATCCCTAGTACCCGCAAGGAAGAAAGAAGACAGACTCCTACTAGAATTCCCCTGTAATCCTACTAGATACATTGTAATCCTACAAGGGCTCCTACCTTATAACCGACTAGTAATCCCACACCCTGAAGTATATAAAGGAGGGTAGGGTCCCTTAGATTGGTATGCTAAGACCTCATATAACCACAACAGAGGACCAAATCCTCAACACCAAACAACTCCCAAGTGTAGGGCACAATATACAACACCCCAAATAGGATGTAGGGTATTACGCTACTCTGGCGGCCTGAAACTGTATAAATCTGTATCTTGTGTCCTCGCTTTTACCTTCGAGTTTCAAATCTGACGATCCCTCACCAACCAATCTACTATCTCGAGATACCCCTTGGTAGGTTGCCGGGTATAAAATGCCAACATTTGACGCGCTAGGTAGGGGTGATCGTCGAGATCATCGGGCAAGCTGGAAGGACCTCATCATCAAAACCAAAAGTCGTTGCTGCCTCCGAAAGTCGTCGAGTGCGAGAGCAAGTCGGCGCCTATCATCGATATCACCGGGACTCGTTGAATCCGAAAAGAAGTCTCCACGTGTTGTTCCAGATCAAGGCAGAGGCACAACAACAAGGCAATCCAGGACTCGTCGATTCCAAATCAAAGTCCATCGCAGAATAGCAGCACTCCGCAACAAATCTATCCATCTCCAAAAGTTACAGCACCGCATACTGCTGACGTCCATATATAGGAAGCGGAATTGAGTGTCAGCACATACACCGAGATGGAATAGAGCGTCCAGCGACTGCCCCTGTTCGTATGGCACAAAATTCAAGTTGCTTTGTGCTACACGCACACGGAAGACCACCGCAAGATTCCAAGATCTTCATTCAACATACGCAGAAGACATACGTGAACATTACTACACCAACGTCCGGTCGCATCGGCTCGTCGATGACTACTTCAACTTCACGAGGATGGTCGGTGACCCGCCGACGACTATCTCGACTACTCATCTCGACTAGAAAACTAGTCGGGGCGGGCCTCACACCAATGAAAACTAGTCAGAATCTACTTCAACTAGTCGGTTTCATCAACAATTGTCGCGGCTTCATCGACGACCGCCACGGCTTCGTCGACAATCATCCACGAATCAGGCTAAGTTACTTTTTCAATAATTATTTTTTCTTTGGCTTGTTTTCAGCATGGTTGGCCAATGCACTAACTACTTATTTGTGTACGCCTCTTGACGGAAATTACCCTCCAGAGCTACACTTTGCCAATTATTCCTGGGGCATGTTAACCGATAGCTATGGACTTGGTACACCGAATTACAGAGGCTATAGCCACGGGTTGGGTGCACTGAGTTCTAGAAGCTCTACCACAGGCTTGGTACACCGAATTAGGAGGCTCTACCATGAAGTTTGGTGCACTGAGTGCTGGAGGCTCACAGCAGCTACACCCTAGTGAGGCACAAATCCTATGCATGGCAAACACGCGCTCTCCTCGCCAAAAGGTAGAGAAGTCTTAAAGACAACATTACACGCAATCGCACAGTCTTTTTTTTTATCGCAATGCCGCTTACTTATTTTAAATGTCTTCTCTTAGCAGTTGTTAATCTACTCGAGCAGAACACGCCTCAATTCATGAAAGCCTCGGATCTTCTGTCATGCCTAAATCTTAGGACGCAAGACAAAGGTCTTTGTTGCAGCAGTGCCAGTACACGTACACAAGACAAAGATCTCACACGCAGTGGCAATGGCTAAATAGGGACTGGGAGCCTAAACGTAACAGGCTGACTACTCAGGAAAAATATAGCCAAAATAAGAACATGGCACACAACATTTACATTACATTCAGCACTGAATAAATTTTAGTAGTTTCAATATTCCACAATATGTTACATAATGTATGCATTTTTTTAAGGTCAATCTTCGGCGAAGACACTCCAGGACACTCAGCGTACCTCCAATGGCTTCGTTAGCTCCCAGGCTTGGGAGCTAAGCACCAATTACTACTCAGAATATCTCCAATGGCTCAGCTAGCTTCCAAGCTCGGGGGCTAAGCGCCAAATAACTACTCAACGTGGCTTCTACGGCTCACCTGGCGCATAAGCTCGGGGGCTGGACGCCGCAATATAACTTAGATGATGACTTGTGTGAAGACTAAAGATCCTCGGATTGATTATTTAATCATTCCAAGGCTCAGGGGCTGATAAGCTACACCAACAGTTGATTTTTTCAAGACGAAGAAAGAAGATTCAAGATTTTATTGACCCTCAGCCTGATTCTTCGATTCAACCTAAGGTTCGAGGGCTACTCCATATGGAGTGTGACTGCCGCCGCCCTCCATATTGCATTCCAAATATGAAAATTACAAAATGAAGACGATCAAGGGCTTGAGCACACCATAGCCTCATGGCAGCTTTGAAAGAATTTGAAGATTCAGCAAGACAAATTACTCGAGGAGCACTAATACTACTCGATGAGGATTTGAAAAGTACTCGAAGACTGCTGCATTTGACTATGAAGTGCTCGGGGGCTTGTCAGGGATAGATCCCTAGTACCCGCAAGGAAGGAAGAAGACGGACTCCTAATAGGATTCCCCTGTAATCCTATTTGGACTAGGACTCCTACCTCGTAACCGACTAGTAATCCTGCTCCCTGGATTATATAAAGGAGGACAGGGATGCCTAGATCGGTAGGCCAAGATCTCATAGAACCACAACAGAGAACCAAATCCTCAACACCAAACAACACCCAAGCGTAGAGCGCAATATACAACACCCCAAACATGACGTAGGGTATTACGCTACTCTGGCAGCCCGAATCTGTATAAATCTGTATGTTGTGTCCTCGCTTCTACCTTTGAGTTCCAGGTCTAGCGATCCCTCACCAACCAATCTACTACCTCGGGATACCCCTCGGTAGGTTGCCGAGTATAAAACGCCGACACCAATGATGTGCACATGTACTGGGCTTTTTGAATGCTGAACATTCATTAGGCTTTGGATTTGAATATCCATAAAGTGTCTAACAACATGCATGATGTTGATTTGTATTTACTATCTTGGAGGATATCTCTCTCTATTTCCGTGGATGCTTGTAATAAGTTATATCCCTAGTGACCATACTTCTCCCCCTCTTATTTTAGTTTGAGAGTTGAGTGATTCTTTTAGATATCTTCACTCTTTCTGGCACATTAATTGTAGGGATACTCTTTATGGCACATTAATTGTAGGGATTGGATAAGATGACACTTTTGATAAGCAAATGCATTGGCAGGTTATTTGTAATGTGTTCAAATAAAAGATGTTCTAAACTGTTGGTTCATATATTCTTTGATATGTGCGTGGATGTAAGGATTGAATATGTGTAACATTCATTTTGAATTCCTAACATTCTATGTGTGGTACTAATCCTCCCTAATGCTTGGAATTTTTCTCAGAGTGTGTTCAACATATGAGCTTGTGCGTAAATCCCCATAAGAGACTTAAGGTATTATATGAATGACGGATAGTACCTTATGTGGGTCCCTAAATGCTTATGATGTATGCTAAGGTGGTGATATCGGTATGTGAAAAATATAAGCGATACGCAGATGGGAAATATTTGGCTGTGTCCATGTTTCCACGTACCAAGTGCAACGAAGGGAGCTGTATGATTGCAGTTTGATGAATTTAGATTATGCTGTTGTTGACGCCAGATTTTGACACGTATGAAATCGGCATCAAGAAAGGAAGAAATCAGGAGATGTGGCAAGACACAGAGGTCACGATTGGGAATCGGCCGATTGGTGCTACAGTTGAGGATCGGCCGATTGGTGCTGCAGTATTTCGGCAGATGAAGTTGGTGGAAATCGGCCGATTGGGAGGATGGAGCAATTGGGCCAGTATGGGCTTAAAATGAACTATGAAGATAAAGGGGAGGTTGGCCCATGAGAGCGCGATGATCAACTCCAATACGAATCACACTTGTAAATATTTGTTTTCGTTTAAAATTAGAGATAGAGTCCTAGTCGGTTAAGAGATTGGTTGTAACAGGCTATAAATAGCCACTTTCATAGATATGTAATCATCATCAAATAAATACAACAAACTACTATTTCCTCGCACTTACTTTCGAGCAGGCGACTTCGCCTACTTTTCTTCTTTTTACGAGTTCGTACGGGTTGGCCGGGCTGCATCAACTTGATCTCCAGCCGATTCTGTAAGTTCCGCTTATCGAGTAATATCTAAGCTTTAACTTCGGGCGCATCGCTGTCGTTTCGTTTAGATTTATTCACTAGTTATCGATATTCACTAGAATTCTAGGTTTTACCTGTTGTTCTAGTTTTATCACCAGTTATCCAGCTTGGAATTGGAGCTTTCGGCTTTCTTATACTTCGTTACTTAATTTATCGCTTTCCACATAGCCGATTCAGATCTATTCCTAGTGTTGTTATTGTAGCGTTGTTTAGATTACTCTAGTAGTTTTCTTTACCAACGTTGCCTGGTAATCGGCTGCATTATAGCCGATTTCTTTATTACAGCAAATCGGCCGATTCGCTGATAAGCTTTCTCGAGATCGGAACCTTAGATGATCGCAACCTCTGGGATCTAACATGTTTCTTTCCTTGCCAATCAACAGGTCAGATTGGCTGCCACGCCGCGCGAACCGCACCAGGGCGATCACTCGAACATGAGTTAAGCAGATTCTCTCGGGTCGTGTGTTCGATGCTAGAGATTCGATCGGCCGATTTCTAGTGCCAACAGCTGTGTGTAAGTCCGCATATTACCAACTCGATGTTGATAAATTGAATTCTATTTGATGGTCATACAAATGAGTTATCTCTATAAGAGATTCAATTAAGCTATAATTGGTATGAACATTGGGACTTAGTGATTTATTTCCCAAAATCAAATAATTCCATATGAATGGATTTGATCCTGTGTCCAGGAAAATTTGCTTTAAGTTGAAAATTGAGAGCAATGAATTTGGTAAAAATTTTGATGCCTTATGATTGGTAAGGAACACATGTGGGACTATTTGCAAATGCATTCATGAGCACTTTAAAGTGCCTATATAGTCCATAAATGGCTGAATGTGGCCAACTTATCTGGAATGTGTTCAAGAAATGTACTGCCTCATTATTTAGAATTTTAAGGTAAGAGAACCTTAAAATTAATTCTCTTGTGACACATGCGGTGCATAAAATCTGAGGATTTAGAAATGTATGCTACGACCAATAGAATTGATAATAATTTTTCTTATCATCCATGAGTCAGAATGACCAAGGTTATCATACCAATTAATGATATGACCAAGATTGAAATTTAATTTATACGCAACATGTCAAACAGGATTGATGTATGTACAAATGAAATGATTGTTATGAATATTTAATTTCCATATTAGCATTTTTCTTAGTAACAGGTTTCGATAAAACATAAGAATGGATGTCATGAAAATATATTGGGGTATTTGTAAAATACATGAGTGTATCTATGATTAATAATTGAATAACTGTAAGGATATTATATATCTCCCACAAATGTGATAGTGGTAATTTGATCCACTAAATAAAACTCCTTTTCTATCTGGTTTGATCCCGAATGAATACCATGTAGGAGATACATAATATTAATAATGGACAATATACTACACATATATAGTAGTTTAATATTCAACTAATGATGATAATTCTTGGGATAATATGGAGACTTTTGGATGTCTCATTTTTGAAGTGAGTTTCAAATTGATCCCATGAATTCGCTTGCCTCCAAAGAAGTGGAGGTACTGTTGAACCAAATATTTGATTTGGAAATAATATGTACTTGAAATGTACAACCACATTTTAGACAAATGTGGGATTTGTCATTATGGTCACTTTTAAGAAAAAATAATATTTTATGTGTGAGATCCATTGTGTTGTGCCATTCCCATGCATCGGCCGCCGGTTGTCGGCCTTTGCCGGCCGTTAGCTTAGGTCGGCCATTTAGAAGTTGGAGGAGAGGCCAGGGCCGCGGCGAATACCCGGGCGTTGGTCTATAGCTGCAACGCGGCCGAGGGGTCTAGCTGCCGAGGGTGGCGATGGCTGGACCATGGCTGGGGGTTTGTCGTGGGTGCCGTCGCCTAGGCCATGGCCGCCGCATGCCCGAAGATTCGATCGAGCGGGAGTGTCGCTGCTGATGCGGCCTTGGAGGAGCGACGTGGTGCCCCTAGGCAGCGAGTCCTTAGCAACAGATGACGGTGAGGGACTCCTCCGCTACTGGTGGTCGTCACCACTCTCTGTGGTACCAGTGTCGCTGGGCTAGGCTGCTAGACTTGTCCCATTGGTGGAGAGAGGAGTCGGCGTCCACGATGTGGAGTCTGATGGCGAGGTCCCCATCAATCCCTTCGGGCGAAAACAGTGACATCCGCGACCACCGCAGAAGCAACGACCATGCCATCCGCGATGTCCGGTAGGACGACGGCCATGGCGTTGTAAAGATCGGCCACCTCTTCTGCGGAAGCAAGAACTAGGACGGCGTCCAATGCTCCAACGCCAGGACAGTTCAGAGGAATGAAACGGAAGTCATTCTGGGATTCATCTTACCCCATGGTGTTGAGGCTTTCTTGCCCTGTCTCCTTCATGCCCAATGGAGAGCAGAGGTAGTGCAAGGGAACTACCATTGTTGAGGGCGATGAGGCCTTCATGTTTCTGTCGCCGCCAGCTTCCAATGGTCTATGCGAATTCAGTGGAGAGCATACGTGTCTGATAACGTGCTGAAAATAGAAAAGAGAGACTGAAAGAATGAATCTGAGGATTCTAAACATTGATTGAATGAATAGTCTAGTTACATATTTATAAAGGGGAAAGGGCATGTCCAAAGGGCATCATGTTCCTTGGAAGTTGACCCATTCACGAAAGGTCCACACCTTTTCATAAAAGGTCCTCTACAATTATCTCTAATATTAATTGATCACTAATTACATTGTTTCACAATAACAACCAAGACTAGTTGGTAAACTAGTACTAAGGCCCTGTTTGGCATGGCTCCAACTCCGGGTGGAGCTGCTCCACTCCTGAACTCCACATGGAGCCAGCTCCGCTCCAAAACTCCAGAACAAAAATGAGGTGTTTGGCTAGATGGGTGCTTTCAGCTCCAAAAAAGATCGATTTCAGTGTGGATTGCCATTGTTGCCCCCCAATTAAGGCCCCACTTGTCATCCTCTCTATCCCATCTTCTTCTTCCCCTTTTTCCACTGCACTGTGCTGCACACGGGAGACCCTCCACAGGCGGCGGGGTGGGTGGCGGGGTGGGCGGCGACGGGGGTGACGCTGGGCGACGACGGGCGGCGGGGTGGGTGGCGGGGTGGGCGGCGACGGGCGGCGGGGTGGGCGGCGACGGGGGTGACGCTGGGCGACGACGGGCGGCGGGGTGGGCGGCGGGCTCGACGACGGGCGGCGGGCGGCGACGGGCGGCGGGTGGCGACGGGCGACGACAGGCGGCGGGCGGCAACGGGCGACGGGTGCGGCAACGGGAGGCGGCGGGCGGCGACGGGTGACGACCGGCGGCGGGCGCGGCGGCGGGCGGCGATGGGCGATGGGCGCGGCGGCGGCGGGCGGCAACGGGCGGCGGGCGCGGCGACGGGCGACGGGGGCGGCGGCGGTCCGTGGCAGGCGGCGAGGCCGACCGGCCACGGGGGCGGCGACGGGCGGGGCTCGTGGGGCTCGAGAGAATGGAAGGGAGAATAGAATGAAACGTTTTTTTGTGTAACCAGTGGCATTGGTGGGTAATTACCCACCAACTCCACGAGGAGGTTCAAAAGAGAGGTTTCTGGAGCAGCAAAAGAGGTGCTCCAAAACTCCACCTCCATTTGCACTACAGCTCCATGGAGTTGGCAACTCCATGAAGTTTTGGAGTTGGGGTGTTTGGCTTAATTTTTTGATGGAATTGCTGGAGTTTAGGAGTGGAGCCATACCAAACAGGACCTAAATCCCAACCCAAGCAAGTAATGCTCCACACATGCCCATAAAAAACGGAAGCGCGAAAGCTCCTGAACAACTGATGTGAACACTCAACTACACCTACGCTGCGCAACCAAGTCAAAGTTTCAGAGAGATGCGGATGCCACCAAATGCTAAATTAATTATGATTATATCTTAGATAAGGCAGCCAGGCGGACATCAGAATGCTAATTGTGGTTTGCAACGCGCGTCTAGTGGAAGATATCGACACCTCGAGTAACAGTTACATTTGCAACTCTTGCACATCCATCACGCCATCACTCCTACGTGGAACAAGAGTACACGCCTGGGCCTCCAATGGTTCCGTCTTGCAGAGCTTTCACCAGAGTCATAAGAGAGCAAGACCGAAATGATTTTTAACCGCGCAATCATCTCATATTAACAAGCAAGAAGCACTTCAATCCAATCACGTTTCGCATGATATTTACACCACTGCATTTCCGATCAAACAAACCACACCGCAAACACAACAAAAGACTTGCCAAAACTTCAAATTCAGAAATTCGAAGTGCTACAGCTACAAAGATAACTGCACCAAGTAAAAGGAAAAATGAGTAAACCAAGAGCGAGCATATACACATTCGCTACCTCCATGCAGGAACTGTGCCAGCCCACCGTGTGGACCCGAACCGGATGTCGTCGCTGCCGCGGCCGCCGCGGCCCGGCACGAGGACGCGCGCGGACGCGCTGCCACCTGCGTCCCTCCGCACCAGGCGCCTCTCCTCCACCGTCCGCAGCAGCACCACCCCCTCCGCGCGCTCGCGGAGCTGCCGCGCCGCGCACACGACGCCCTCGTCCAGCCCCGCCCACTTCCATTCCGGGGCCGGGGCCGAACCGTCCTCCACCCGACGCAGCACGCACACCAACTCCACCGCGTCGGCCAGGGACAGCGTGTCGAGCCGCTCCCCCATCTCCTGCACCCGCGCGGCGATGTTCCGCTCCGCCGCCACGCGGTCCTCCTCGGCGAGCCTGACGGCCTCCCAGACGAGCGCGTTGGGCTGTGGTCCGGACGACGGGGGCGGCGGGGCGTGGCGGACGGAGTCAGCGACGGCCACGAAGGCGGCGAGCTCGGCGACGAGGTGCGGGTTGGGGAGCGCGACGAGGTACTCGGCGTCGGCGGAGGCGTCGGGGAGGAGGAGGATGAGCTCGAGGAGGCGCGCGGAGAAGCGGACCCACGACGCGGCGGCGAAGGAGGAGCGGCCGAGCGGGAACGCCGCGAGCGCGAGCGGGTTGCGCCCGGACGCCGGGTGCCGGGCCAGGGCCGCGAGGAGCTGGTCGCGGAGGATGAACGCGCCCCGCGCGAGGAGGACCCGCAGCGCGACGAGGCACTTGAGCGCCACGGCGGCGTCGCCCTGCCCCGACGCCGCGGCGCGGAGGCGGTCGACGAAGGCCGCCGCGAGCGCCGCGGCCAAGAGGCGGGAGCCCCGGCCGAAGGCGAGGAGCGCGTCCATGTGGTGAGCGGACGGCGGGGCCGTGGAAGGGTGGTGCGCCGTCGCGCGCGCCACCGCGTGGTGCGCGTCGGCCGCTGAGCCAGGGGAGGCGAGGGCCGGGGAGAGCAAGCTGGACGCGAGCCGCCGGAGCTTGAGGCCACCCATGATCGAGGAGACGGGGAGGGTGTGAACGGCGAGGAGGTTGGGATTTGGGAAGTGGAAGGAAGCTCTTGCTTGGCTTTCTCGTGCGGGTGGGCTAAGACACGCGCGAGGGGTGATCCAGGCTGTCGGATTCGTTTGACTCGATCAATTAGGTCCTTCCGATCGTGCAACAGAAGATTCTAGTGCAGGGTTCGCTCATATGAGATGAGATGAGGAGACGAAGAAAATGTCAACCTTTGTCCCCGTCCACTGCTTTCAAATGAAAGATTGTTTGACCTTTCAAAGGAGGGGTCAACGCTCAACAATACAAAGGTTACCGTTGCATTCATGCCGACATACCTTCATGGAGTGTGACGCATGTGTGTTTGTTTGTTTGTTTGTTTGTGTTTGTCTTTAATTCTAATTTCTAAGTCTATAACCCCTAAGCCAGGATGTGCCCTCGCCGGTCCATGAGGACACAAGTTTGTCAGGGTTTATGTTCTAGGAGTGCCCATTCATCACCTCTTCAGTCTTGAACTAACTTTGCGGTACGTAGGATCCTTTCCAAACCTAAAACGCACCTCAAGATGCTAGTAAACAACTTTGCCACTTGACGCATTACACTCGGCTACGTGGCACCTGCCCTACTCCTAACCAAAAAGCAAACACACTGGGTAAACAAGCAATAAACAAATTACATCGTGAACGACGTGAGCTGGCTAGCTGAGCATTCGCACGAGGTGACTCATTGAGTGAGAGTTGGTGGGGGGTGTCGATGTCAGCAAATTAATGCGCTGTGTTGCTCTCAGACGGAGCAACTTCTTCAAAGTGGATGAGTATAGCCTAGAAGCCTCCCTGAAATATCTCACAACGAACACAAAGGCTTACCGGGTCTTAAAAAATAGCTAGGAGCTCCCGCTTGGTTCATCCAGCAGCTCAGCTGATAGAACGAAGCAGTCACATTCTTTGCACTAGCGGTGATACTCCTGCAGGCTGCAGATAGCCATTTCTCGGTCAATTGATTAGAAGTGTACGTACAGGAGCAGCGGAGAAAGGAACAGGGCATGTTTGGTTTGTGCCCAGGTTTGCCCAGCTAAAAATTGATCATGATCGAATCATGGCAATGCCAAAATCTAGGTGTAGTGATCTTACCGAACATCGTATATAATGCGAGGATGACACGTAGGTTCCACATGTTATAAATTTTTTTTACCTCTAAATATAGTCAACTAAGATCTTGTTTTATAGATTTAATTGTAATAAGTATTAATATGCAAACAGATTGTGAATTAGATTTACCATTTAGTATATATTACCGATCAAAGCCTATTAATCCTTGTTTTTGGGTATTTGTGCAGCTTTAGAGCAACTCCAAGAGTATCCTAAAAAATTCTTCCCCAAAATTATGTATTGGGGGTTCTCCTAAAAAAAATTTCCCCCAAAAACATATCAGTCCACAGCAGATCGCTAATAAATAGCCCCCAATATTTCAAACACAGGCCACGTCATCGTATTGGGCCCATCGGAAGGGACACGCGGGCGTGCGGGGATCAGGATTGGGGGAGGAACGCCAACGCTAAAATATACATGGTGGTAGGCTGTTTTTTAGCGTCGCTAAAAAATTGGGGAAGGTTTAGGTGGATTGTTGGAGTTCATTTTTTCTCTCTTTTTTTCCTAAAAAAAGTATTGGGGGTAAGATTAGCAGCCTCTTGGAGTTGCTCTTAAGCCACATAGCTCTTGGAGCTCCCGTTGGCTGCCAAATTGTTGGCGAGCGATTTGGCCGCCCATGATTTCGCCGTGTTCCAACTAGTAGGAAAGTTGGCAGCCGATGATTGACAGGCAACCAAACCTTAGCCAAATTTCGAGGGCGCGCCAATTTTTTGGAAGGGTCACAATTGTTCTCTTGTCTACTCGTCGATATGTAACGCCGCCACGCCAATGCCCCTCAGCACCAGCATATCGCTTCCTTTCAGTTTTCACTTTCGGCTGTAGTTTTTCACTTTTCAGTCATTCGAGCTTTTCACGGAGCATGTTCAGTGACTCAGTCAAGAATGTTCGGTAGCACTCCACTATAGAGAAAATAGCTCCACTCTACTAACTTCACAAAATTCCCTACCAAATACGTCCAGCTTCACCAATTTCGGTTTTAGAAAAAAGGTGGAGCTAGGGGTCAGATCCACATTTTCCATGGAGTACCTCAAGGGGTGCTCAAAAACACTCATTTTAGACCTCCTCGTGAAGTTGTGGGTATTACGCAACTTACCGGTTCACGAAACAAAAGAATCACTCACCTCCTCCCGTCGCCCCCTCCCACCGTGGCCGCGCCGCCCCTGCCCTCCACGGTCGGGCCACCGTCGACGGACGACCCGTGCCGCCCTTGCCCACCGCCAACGCCTCTGCTGCCCGCTGGCCTCGCGGAGCCGTGCCGACGATCGTCGGGGCTGGGGTTCACGTTTATCATTTGGGTAAGGACAAGGGCGCTGCCGGCGGATCTCCGTGGATCTCGTGGCCCGCAGCCGCGGCAGGGACAAGGGTGCTGCTGCCCGAAAGAAGGAGAAGGAGCGGGCGGACGTCAGCATTTCGGTCTTCGTCGACGGCGAGCGCGTGCTCTATGTGGGGCGGTTGCGCTGAAGTTCCGCGGCAGCGAGCAGGTCGACCTCGACGGCAGGTCTCCTGGGACATCCGCAACTGGCTCTTCCCCCACGTGATCCGCCCCCCGCGGACGCCTCGACACAGGTGCAGGCCCACGTGGTGCTCGTCTTCCGGTTCGAGCTCACCAGCGGCGGCGAGGAGCGCGACGCCGATTTGGGGAAGGATCCCTCCCCGGACAAGGCTGTGAGGAGGAGCACCGGCGTATGGGGAGGCTACCTCGCACGGTGGAGGCAACGGGACTGGAGCGAGACGGGCAACAACAGTGAGCGGAGGAAGGGGCGAGCGTGGAGGCTCGCCTAGGAGAGCTCGGCGACGGTGGCGTCCGTGGTGTCCTCGATAGCGTCGTGGGCCAGCAGCTCCATGGTGATGGACTGGGCCAGCCCTGAGGAGGTCGAGATGCAGCGCGGTGACGGATTCTCGCTGCTGATCTACGCCTAGCTAACACCGGTGAGTGGCGATGGCGGCGGCATTGCTCGGATTGGTTGCAGTGATGGTAAATTTTCTCCGGATTATTGTAGTAGGTTGCGATGTTCTTGTGCAGTTAGAGCCTTGAGGGATTGAAATTGAGCTTGGACTTGGATTACAGTAGCGCCATTGCTGAGTGAAGTGAACAATTAGTGTTGATTTTTTTTCCATTGTTAGCAAAATTCGCATCTCTTGATAGATTAATGAATGGATAGTTTGAAGCCAGGGGGGACGCATTCAGCACAGTACAGTCTGGACAGTTTGAAGGCAGCCCACCCAAATGATAAACGTGAACTTTTTTTGACATTGACGCGTGGGTCCCACGAGGGTATAATAGACAATGCACATCAAATCCTCATATTTCCGGAGCTGGAGCACTACAATCTGTCAAATACGTACAACAACTCTATATTTTTCTGGAGTTGGTGGAGTGGAGCTGGGAAAGTGTGGAGCTGGTGGAGTGGAGCTGATTTTTGTGAGGTGGAGTCCTGCCAAACACCCCCTAAGTTACTCAATCGGTTCCTAATTATTCGTTTGATAATGTTATCTTTTGTACAATTCGTCATACTCAAAAAGTTATCTTATTGTTTTTTATTGTGACTTGTTTCATTGTTAAAAGGTATTTAAAACATACCTTATATTTTTCGTATTTGCACTAATTTTTCTAGATAAGATGAATGCTAAAATATTGTGATAGAAAATCAGCAATGTCAAATATTTAAGAATGAAAAAAAGGAATACATATGCCACTTATGCTAACAATATAGACAAACTCTCCAACAATTCAAGTCTTGGCACATTACCATAAATTATCAGTTTTTTTTTCTTGAATATGGAGGAGAGATGTCCATCCTCACCAGTGTCGTCTGTCGTGGGTGAGGGAGTGTGTCGATCGCAACATGTGAGCCCCGCTAGCGTTGGGCCATGCGCTAGAGACCATCTCATCCAAGAGAGCTAATACTTGAAAGAGCACCAGCGCTATTTCGTAACTAAAAGAAATAAAAAAACAACAACTAAGTCTGCTTAAATTCGTGAGTTGGCAACTGCATCCGCACGTGCTGATCGGCTCCAGTGGAGTGGTTGAGCGTCGACGTCAGCACACTAATGTGCTATGCTCCCCCTCTGACGGAGAAACTTCTTCAGAGGATATGGCAGGACAGCTTATCAATCACGCTAGCCTCAGGCCGGGGCTGTCACACCGATACACAGGAGCAGAAGCCATCACGATCCTTGCACTAATGATTATCATGTGCAGGGTAATCATTGTTCAATTGATTGTCGTCCGCGTCTTAGGTTTCTCTTTACTCATAAATTATGCAGCGATAGAATAGCCCAGCCGACCGTGTCGCTCTCCCGCGCGGCACGGACAGACCCAACCCTAGTTCTGCCACCACCTCCCCCTCCTCCCTCCTGTCTCGCCACCACCGGAGCTGGCCGCCGAAAGTCGGTGCGGCAGCTAGGAGGGCGGCAGTGGGGCCAAATCGGCTGTTCCTGGGTGGAATCGGCCAGATTTGGCCTGTGGCCACCCCAGGCTTTTGAAGGTGAGGGTGGGCAGCGAGCGCCGGCCATGGCAGCCCGACGTGACGGTCGCGCGGCGATGCCCCGGCGCCGGGCGAGCGGCATCTGGGTGCGGCGAGGAGGCCGCTCGGCGACGACAGTGGCGCGGCGGATGCGAGACGGCCGCGCGGTAGCAGCCTAGTCACCCAGTGCAGGGTACCTTGTCATGGAGATGGGCGGCACGGCGGGCTTGCTCGTGTTGGTGCAGTGGAGCGCCTTCCCGTCTGCAGCCGTGCGTGAGCGCGACGGCAGCGCGTGGACACAGCGGCGACGACGGGTACGAGGGACAGGCGGCGGGGCCTAGATTTGCAGCAAGAGCAAGCATGGCGACAGGAGTGGTCGACGACGAGCATGGTGCCGAGGTGCAGCTGGATGCTACTACGCGATGGCCTCGGCAGAGGAGTCGCGGCGGCATGGTTGCTAGCGACCTGCAGGGCGCCGGCCGGGCGGTGAGTTTGTGGTGGTGATGGTGACCAAGGTGGGCGGTGAGCTTGTGGTGGCAGCGGGCAGGCGAGGTGTCAGGTGAAAACCTTGCTCGGCATTGTGTTGGGTTGACAACGGCGACGCCTTCGGCACCGCACTTCCTGTTGGGGATGTTGTCAAGGCACCCTCCTTGCTTCGGTGGCAGAAACTTCGGACGAAAACCTATAACACCTCGGGTGTTAATCTTAGGCTTAGTGAACCTCTTTAGTGCATAATGGAGCATCATGGCATTGCATTTGCTTAAACCCTTTTAGTTGTTGGTTATTGTCCAAATGCAACTGTTGACACCAGATTTTGACACGTATGGGATCGGCGTCAAAAGAGGAAAGGATTGGCCGATACGGCGGATTAAAAGGTTACGACTTGGAATCGGCCGATTGGTGCTACAGTTGGGAATCGGCCGATTGGTGCTATAGTGTTTTGGCGGATAGAGTTGGTGGAGATCGGCCGACTGGAAGGCTAGAGCAATTGGGCTAGTATGGGCTTAAAGTGGATCAGACAAAGAATATAGAGAAAGTTTGGCCCATGGGAGTATAATAACCAACTCTGATACAAGTTGTGTTTGTAAATATTCGTTTTCGTTTAAAATTAGAGATAGATCCTAGTCGGTTAGGAAATCAGTTGTAACAGGCTATAAATAGCCATCTTTAGAGATTTGTAAAAAACACATCAATCAATACAAACAATCTACTTTTTCCTCGTACTTTACTTTCAAGTCGGCGACTTCGCCAATACTTCTTTTTCTTTCACGAGTTTGTACGGGTTGGCAGGACTGCATCAACACGATCTCCGGCCGATTCTGTAAGTTCCGTTTATCGAGTAATATCTAAGCTTTAACTTCGGGCGCATCGCTGTTGTTTCGTTTAGATTTATTCACCAGTTATCGATATCCACTAGAATTATAGGTTTTATCTATCGTTCTAGTTTTATCACCAGTTATCCATCTTGAGATTTGAAGTGTTGGCTTTATTGTCTTTATTTTTATTTATCATTATCGCATAGCCGATTAGATCTATTTCAAGTGTTGCCTCGTAGCGTTGTTTAGTCTGCTCTAGTAGTTTCTTTACAATCGCTGCATGATTATCGGCTGTTCTATAGCCGGTCATCTTCATAGAAAATCGGCCGATTCGCTGATACGTTTTTCGAGACAGATCAAAATTTTAGCTGATCGAAACCCCTGAAATTTGACACGTTTCTTTCCTTGTCAATCAACAGGTCAGATTGACTGGCACGCCGCGCGAACCGTACCAGGGCGATTACCCGAACAGGAGCTAAGCAGATTCTCCCGGGTCGTGTGTCCGACGCTGAAGGCCATCGGCCGATTTCTAGCGCCAACACACTTTTGGCACGCCCGGTGGGACCACTTCAACATCCAACATGTCGAAAGCTGCTAAGATCTCCGAAGACAACGTCATCGAGGTAACGGAAGCAGATATCAAGGATGATTAGAGAGAAGAATTGGCAAAACACCTAGAAGACTACAAGAAGGTATACCTGCAATCTTTCAGTCGTACCAGAAGCGGGGAGGTCATCAAGAAAGCTCCTCTTCCAACTCCCCGCCAGATCACCATTGCTGAGGACTCGGGCAAGATGTCCGACATGATTCAACAGTCCGTTTACTAGGCTTTCATCGACCAGTCCTCAGTGATGACCAACACGGTATACAATGCCGTTATCAGTTCCCTGGTCAGCGGAGTAGCTCAAGGATATCAGGGGCCAGCGTACGCCCCGCCTATTGTAACTCTAGTCAGGAGCTTACCAGGCACATCTCACTCGGCTCCTCAGCCGATACTGACACAACATGGAGGATACAACACCTCAATTCCTCCAGGATGCAATGGTGCGCCATACTTTCAATCACAAGCACCGCCTCAGCCTGCCCAGATTTCCTCCGTGCAATCATTGCCCTCAAACTCAATGCGTTGGGGGGGCACCAACAGCGGCAGCTGTCCTGGACCAATCGGCCGGTTACGGAGGCTCTCCGATCCAGGCACTGCTCCAATCGGCTATCCAGACGACGGTCCCACAGTATCAGCCGACCACGTCAGAAATTGGCAGGGGGGGCAAATTGTGGCGGAACCGCCCAAATTAACCTGACTAAAATGCATATAAGTCGCCTGACACACGATTATGCACTTTAAGCAAGTCAACCTGGTCGACCGTCGGATTTCATCCGATGAACCACTTACACAGGATCGAGAAGCATCGCTCACATGAAGGTGAGTAGCACAGAGATTACAACATTCCCATCACATTGACTTAGTTCCACAAATTATTAAATCAGAGTTTGTGAAATTCAAGAAACAAGGTTCGAACAGTCGAATAAAACAAGCGGAAGCTAAACGTCGATACATGATATCATGACGAAGCCGATCATGACATCAAAAATCTCTGCCATCACCGTCCGAGGAGGGATCCCACTCGACTGTCCAGCCCAGAGGGAGCTGGGTAGGCCAAGTGGTGCCAGCAGCCAAACTATTAACATCACCTAAAAGGTTAAGTCACAACAAGGCTGAGCAACTAATACTCAGCAAGACTGACCCGTCGGGTAAACTATTTTACCAAGACCTAGACATGCAACGCTTTTCTGGCTCTGGATTTGCTTTGCCAAAAGCGTCTAAAATAGGTCCTTACTTTCAATATTTTAGCTCAAGTTCTATGTTCTTTATCCAATCTAGATTAACAACTTATACTAAGCAAGCATAATTTCCAAGCAATTAAGAACAAGCATCAAATTAATATCACCATCATGTTCCATCGTTATTCAGTGCAGAATAGCGATCAAGTAGTCCCAAACTGTGAGAGGCAGATGAATCAATTCGAATTTATTAACCATGCATGGCGAACCTAATCTCACGATATCCACGCACCACGAGGGGTCGTTTCATTTGTCAGCCGTCTCCATCGATCCCTTAGGCACGTGTCAAGGCCAATTGCCTTTGGCATGCAATGCTCCATAATCCCGACCTCTGCCATACTATGACCGCACTTGCACCCACATGATGCACCATGGGAAACGACGTTCCAAGGACAGCCAGAGGGTATGCCCCGCCCCAGTTCAATCAGGTACTAGGCTTCCCCATCCCATACTAGGTATGAGATTAGTACTTTCAAACACTTGATCACGAACGCTGACACGTTTCGACCTTAGATCAATTTCATTTAGACAAACGGGGCAATCCATCAAGTATCGAACATAAGCCCAACCCCATCCGTCGTCCTTATAGTTGCAACATAAATAAAACATTCAATTCCTATAACTCGCGAGTGACAGGAAATCACTCGACTTTTACCGGAACCTATTAAGCATTGCAACTACTCGACCTTTAACAACTAGTATTCAGATCAAGGTACCAAATTCATGCATCTATGATTTCAATCAACTCCTACAAACGTAAATGCACAGTCATAAGCATCGCAATTGGCATAAGAGTAAAATAGGGAATTCATGCACCGGGGCTTGCCTTCAGGAAAAGTTAGCGGTTCGTCGGGGTCTTGATCCGGTTCGGGCTCGCCTCCAAGTGATGAAGCTCCGCAGCGGGGTCTTCCTCCGGTGCCGGGTGGAGCTCGTAGGTTCCGTCGGCGAGATTTGCTTCTATACGACATGCACATGCAAGAGTTTAGTTGTATTCGCGCGTGTACCCAACGATGCAAGGCATGGCTTAAAGAAAAAGGAGTTGCAACAGCCACATTCACTTCGACAAGGTTTAACTTTCTTTAACTTCAAACGAGTGTGGTCGGTTTAAACTTGAGTTCGAATTTGATGGTGATTGTGTACATATATAGTTTCTTACAACTTAGAGTTGCATAAAGAGAGTGAAAGGTCGTGTTTGGGTGGTTCAAGTGCATTAGAGTAGTTACTTACTTCTGAATGTTTTTATGCACCTCTTCCAATTTCCACGTATTTGGTGTATTAGGATTTGTGTTTCCTTTTATTCCTTTAGGTCGATTAATTTAACCAAAAAGATTTCATAAACAAACAGTAGCTAAAGGTACTAAGAAAATTACAGCAACCTTACTTAAGCCAACAATGAGTTACTGTAAAATTTTGGAAGCCATTGGAAGACTCAAAAAGGAATTACATGCATTTCATTATTAAAGGTAGCATGAGCTTAACTTTTTCTACCTTCAAAGTTACAGTGATACTGAGGATGCAATTTTACCAGTATGTTAAGGGTGTGTTACAGGAGCTTTGGTGAATTTTTCATGATTTTTGGAGAAGGGCAACTATTTTCCCTATTTTCCTTCTAATTAAACATGCTTAACAAGGAAAATGTTTTTATTTCTGATTTGCACCACAACTTATATTTTTCCTGCAAACTATACAGCAAAACAAACTTAACCCAATTGGTTTCACATTTTTCTAAGCTCTGGATCAAAACTTATGCAAAAAGGAAGATTTAATCTTAGATCCCAAAAATAAAGTTAAATCAGTGTCATTAAGTTCTAGACCAGAGCCCTAGTCATTTTTTCTGAGCTTCTACACATAGAAACAAGAATCACATAGTTAGTTTTTTCTCACTATTCTTCTGTTTATTAGGATTTAAAAGGCCTAAACCATGATTAAAAGCATAGGATATTATTTACAACAGTAACATGAGCAAACTTATTTTTCTTAGGAACTAGACAGAGCAAGGATTCCAACAAAAGTAGTTTGGCATTTTTATGATTTTTCTACAATTTACTGGGCATTTACAAAGTTTAACCCTTTTTTTTTGCCTATTATTAAACTAAAAAGCCGAGGCAAACTTGCATCCTACCCCCTGCGTCTACGAGTTAAACACGCAGGCGTCCATGAGTTTTTGCGCCCAGGCCCCTGGAAAGAATGGGGAAGATGCAATGTCGTCCCCAGGGGCGTGTGCGGCGGCGGCGAGGAAATCCCCGGCGGTTCGCTGGCAGGGATGAGGCAACAAGTTGCCGGAGAGGTTCAGGGGCTCACCTGAGCTCGATTTGGCGGGACTGGGGCGACGGAGATGGCCGGCGGAGGTTGGAACGCGGTGGTGGCAACCGAGCTTGGCGGGCGGCGGTGCAGGTGGTGTTCCAGCATACCGGCGGTGTCGGGGAGGCCACGGGCTGCTCGGAGACTTGCGAGGAGGGGTGGTGAAGCGAGCGGAGAAGTCGTCGGAGTGCGGGGTGGCGTGGAGGTGTGAGCTCCACAGGAGCCTAGCGGCGGCGTAGAGGAAAAAGCAGAGGCGCGGTTGCGGGCGGTGGCAAAGGGTGGCGCTAACGGCGAGCGTGACCCTTTTATAGGGCAGCGGTGGAGCGGAGGGTCGAGGTGGGGCTCCGGTGGTGGGAGGATAAGGCCGGGGAACGTCAGGTGCGCGGGCGAGGCGGCCATTGGCCAGCGGTGCCATTGGGCTGGGGAGGCGGAGCTCCGGGCGCTCTCCTACCACAATTGGCCTCGGGCGGAGCATGTCGTGTGCCTCCGGTTTGTCGAGCGGGCGAAGCGGAGGGCCACGGCCTGGGTTGGGCGAGCGGGCGGAGGCGCGGGATGTTGACGGTGTGGCGGCTTCTCCAGTGGGCGGGCGACGCGTGGGTTGGGCGGAGCAGATGCGCGGCAGGGGGAAGGCACGTGCGCGGCCGGCGGTTGGCCAGCTCGGCGTTTGCCCCATCCTGTCGCAGGCGCGGGTTGGGCGCCGTGGCTCTCGCCCTGTCGCTGTCTCGCCGGGGATAGGGCGCCGGCGAGCTGCCGGTAGCCGGCAGCCATGCGGCATGCGGCGCGCGGGCGAACATGCTCCGGCGTGCGGGCGTCGAGGTCACTTCGGGCAGTAAGCCCGACCGGCTTTGGGAGCTCCTTTCTCTAGATCTTTCAACTAAACTTTCAAAACTCGTTTAAGCAAACTTGTTCAACTCTGGGTGTAGTTCAAACTTGGTTTAAGGTATTTGTTCAGATTTGGAAAGGATTTGGAGATACCTTAAGCCAAAGTTTGCCAAAAATCTGGAAATCCAGACAGTCGATTTAGCCGGCGAGGTGGAAAATCAGGGGTTTAGCTATTTTTGACTCAATTTTAGGGGAGCTTCTGAGTTGAATTAGACTTAAGCATTATTGAAGGAGTTCCTCTCCAAACTGAGGACTTCAACTTCTATTTAGGGTTTTTCTTGAGTTTAGTTCAAAAATTTGGAGGAACACCCTCGCCAAGTGGTGCACTCTGAGCAGTTTTCCAGACTTAGTGTTGTAGCGCCCAGCGGCTGAGTTGACTGTTTTACCCGACTTTGATCAAGATTTCGAACAGGTTTGGATTCAATTTGGACCTGGGTCAGTGTAACAAAGTTTGAACATACTCGAGGGACTACAACTTTTATTAAGGGCCTGACTTGAGTTTAGATATGAAGTCGTGAGATAACAGGTTGCAAAGTTGGAGGAGAACTTGAATTCCAGGACTTAGGTGGTTTATAGGGTTGTTTAATACTCCAGTTTTGATTCCTATTTTTGACTTCCTCCCACTCCAAATTAGACAAAGTGCCTTTAACAAAAGTTGTTTGAAATTAAAAGTTTTACAACTATTATTTGGGCAAAAATTTAATTTTGCATATAAAATCTCAAGTTTTATTTCGAACTCCAAAAAGAGCTTCTTAGGGTTAAATTGGACATTTCACTTCTTTGCTTAGTGACTAACCACTTGTTTAGATGTACAAGTACTTAATTGAGGTAGAGTTGTTACACAGATGCTACAGAAGCCCTCAGAAGTGCGGTGCCGATGATGCTGTACGATGGGACGGCGGATTCGCTACGCCACCAACTGTCAAACGCTCAGCCGGCCACGTCGCCGCAGAATCCACCGCACGCTTTGATCCATCACCCGGCCATCCCACCGCAGATCCATCAACATGTGCCGATCCCTCAACCAGTCATTCATCAGCAGCAAGTGGATTGGACAGCAAGGATAGCAGAGGTGATTCAAGATCAATTCGGGTTGAAGCCGAAAGTACAGACCTATACGTATAAGACACCGTACCCGCCTGCCTACGACTTATTGCCATTTCCCCATCGGTATAAAGTTCCCGACTTCACCAAGTTTTCGGGACTGGATGACACTTCAACTGTGGAACACGTCAATAGATTCATCATCCAGTGCGGAGAGGCCGCCACACAAGATGCTCTGCGGGTGCGTCTGTTCTCGTCATCACTGTCCGGGTCGGCTTTCCAGTGGTTCACTACGCTACCGCCCAATTCCATCGTTACTTCGGCCGACCTGGAAAAGTAGTTCCACAAATACTTCTACGTGGGAGTCCAAGAGATGAAGCTCTTAGATTTGACCAGCCTCAAGCAAAGGAGCGACGAGCCAGTGATCAATTATGTGCAGAGGTTCAGAGAGGTCAGAAACAAATGGTACACCCTAGTCCTGACAGACGCGCAGCTGGCCAATATTGCCTTCCAAGGTCTCGTGCCACACATCAAAGAGAAGTACGCTTCCCAGGAGTTTGAGATTAAGTCAGATCGTTCACCGATTGGCCGGTCAAGAAGTACGCCCTTTTGATCAGTGGAGAAATTTTCAGAACAAGGTGGCCTACTTGGAGGGATCTGAATCTGAGGAAGAAGCGGAAATCAGCCTAGCAGAATGGGTCAAAGGGAAGAAGCCGATATCATGTCCTTTCGGGAAGAAAGAGCCAGAAGCGTTCGGTTTTGATACGTCTAAGGCCGACAAAATTTTCGACTTGCTTCTACAAGAGGGGTAGATCAAGCTCTCACCTTACCATACTATACCATCGGCCAAGCAACTCAAAAAGATGAAATACTGCAAGTGGCACAACGCCACATCTCATGACACGAACGAGTGCAAAATCTTTCGTCAGCAGATACAGTCGGCCATTGAGCAAGGCAGACTCAAATTCGAGGTCCCAGCAAAGCTAGTAAAGCCGATGAAGATTGATCAGCATCCTTTCCCCACTAACATGGTTGACACGGGAAGGAACGCGCTTCAAACGAAAGTGCTGATGTCAGAATCGGCCAAGAAAAGCGGCGCCGTGGACCCCAGAAATCAGGCTACGGTTGAAGATGTCAAAGGGAAGAGACGGGTCGATGACAAGGGTGAAGGATCGGAGAGGCCACGTAGACCTATCACCTCCCAATTCTTGCTCAACAAGTATCAGTGGCAGCAAGAAAGTTCGAGACACCGCGAGGAGATGATGCACTGACATGAAGATCATTGGCGATGTCCATTCTTCATCCACTGTTGGGAAAATAACCTCAGGTTACCATCATTCAATAATTGCCCTGAGTGCAGCGGTCCATATCATGACAATCGCCCATTCAAGAGGTCTCACTCCAGAGACAGAGGATCAGAGCCAATCAGCAGAAACTGGCACGAGCAAGGGAATCGATGCCTTTCAGTGCATGATTGGCTGGGGGGCAGAGTTGACCGGTATGATCGGCCAAGGGGCAGACTTGAACAGTATGATCGGCTGGAAGGTAGGTTTGACCAGCACAAGTGACTGGGGGGTAGAGTCAGCGCACACGATTGGCTAGAGGAGATGGCCGACGCTAAGGTGTCAGATGAAAATCCCCTAGGGAGAGAACCAGACTGGGAACGTGCCAAACCGCCGGCTAAACCGGTGAACCACAGGTGGTGCGCTGATGGATTGACCAAATCTCAAAAATGAAGGATCCAACGTCTGCGCCAATGGGAACAACAAGAAGAAGAGCAGAGACAGATGGTGGATAAGAAAGATGACAGGTCTCGAGTCCGGTGCCCTAGAAGCAACAACAATGAGGAGGGCGACAATCAGGAATCGGCAGCTGATGTCAGCATGGTATTCATCTTGCCGATGGAATTCATGGCTCCCGCCCATCGCGATGACACGATAAAGATGGAGGAGCAGATGGCGCAATTGGCTTTGGAGCCAATGACAGCCACTTTTGAGAAACCAGAAGATGAAAAATGACAACATCTCAAGGCTCTATTCCTCAAGGGACACGTCAATGGGCGACCTGTCAACAAACTACTGGTAGATGGAGGCGCTGCAGTCAACATCATGCCGTATGCCATGTTCTGGAAACTGGGCAAGAGCGATGAAGATCTGACCGAGACGGACATGATGCTCAAGAACTTTGAAGGCAACGTGTCTCCCGCCCGCGGAGCACTCTGCGTTGACCTCACCATCGGCAGTAAGATCCTTCCCACTACTTTCTTTATTATTAATGGCAAAGGGACCTACAATATGTTGCTTGGCCGCGATTGGATACACACGAATTGCTGCATCCCGTCTACAATGCATCAATGCCTCATACAATGGGTCGGCGACAACATCGAGATAGTCACCGCCGATTCCGCCTACAGTGTTGCGGCGGCTGACGCACAACAGTGGAGCTGCGAACACGTCAAGTGCATATCCGGTAGAACTTGGGACACCGATTTCCCGAAAGTGTCCAATTTTGGCCTACAGCCGATCCGAGCAGTCGGCTCTGAAGATTCAGATTAGATGGATTAGTTCGTCAGAGAAGACGGAAAGCTTCGGCACGGGTTTACATCGGCCGATTCATTGGAGATGGTGGATTTAGGAGATGGTAGCAAACCAAGGCCGACGTACATTAGTGCGAGCTTGGATCCCGAGTACAAAAGTAAATTGACAAGTTTATTACAAGAATTTGAAGATTGTTTTGCTTGGGAATACCATGAGATGCCTGGTTTAGACCGGTCCATTGTTGAACACCGGTTGCCCATAAAACCGAGGTATCGGCCGTATCAGCAGCCTGCGCGGTGGTGTAACCCTAAAATTCTACCTCATATAAAGGCCGAGATTACAAGGTTGATTGAAGCAAAATTTATTCGACAATGCCGTTACGCCGAGTGGATTTCTAATATTGTACCCGTATACAAGAAAAATGGAAAGCTGCGCGTATGCATTGACTTCAGGAACCTTAATCAGGCTACGCCGATGGACGAGTATCCAATGCCGACAGCCGATGTGTTGATAGATACCACAGCAGGACATAAAGTCATCAGTTTCATGGACGGTAACGATGGCTACAATCAAATATTAATGGCCGAAGAAGATATTTCGAAAATGGCTTTCAGGTGTCTAGGCCACCTCGGTTTATTCGAGTGGGTAGTGATGACCTTCGGATTAAAAAACGTCGGTGCGGCATATCAAAGGGCCATGAACTATATATTTCACAAATTTATTGGTACACTGGTAGAAATCTACATCGATGACATCGTGGTCAAGTCAAAGGGACATCAGGAGCATCTGGCCGATTTACAAGAAGTGTTGGAGTGCACAAGGAAGCATGGGTTGAAAATGAACCCGAACAAGTGTGCATTTGGCGTGTCGGCTAGATAATTTCTAGGATTCATGGTCCATGAGCGTGAAATAGAAGTCAACCGGAAGATCATAGCCGCCATAAACAAGGTTGTAGCCCCGCAGAATAAAACTAAGCTGTAGTCCCTAATCGGCAAGGTCAACTTTATTAGAAGATTCATATCCAACTTGTCCGGGCATATCCAAGCTTTCACTCCCTTGTTGAAGTTGAAGCCCGATCAGGAATTCATACGGGGAGAAGAACAGCGCAGAGCATTAAAAGACATCAAGCAATATCTAATCTCGCCACCTGTATTAGTCCCGCCACAAGCTGACAAACTGTTCAAACTATACTTATCGGCCGATGAGCGGGCTATCAGATCGGCGCTGGTACAGGAGTTCGAAGGAAAAGAACGGGTGATATATTATGTCAGCAGAAGGTTCCTGGACGCCGAAACAAGATATTCCCCGGCAGAGCGGCTGTGCCTGTGTCTTTATTTCTCATGTACCAAACTCATGCACTACTTGTTGTCGGCAGAATGCATAGTCGTGTGCAAAGATGACGTAGTAAAACACATGCTGTCATTGCCGATTTTGAAAGGACGGATTGGAAAGTGGATCCTGGCTCTATCAGAGTTTGACCTAAAGTACGAATCGGCCAAAGCTGTTAAGGCTCAAGTCATGGCCGATTTCGTAGCTCAGCATTGTGGACCGGAAGTCGCTGTCGTTGAACTAGTTCCATGGACTCTATACTTCGATGGTTCTTCGTGTGGGGCTGGGTCAGGAATCGGCATCATCCTCATATCGCCTCGGGGGGCAAGTTATGATTTCTCTCTGCCGATAGAAGCATCCGCAACCAATAATCAGGTGGAATACCGAGCAGTCCTAAAGGGCATCCAATTGTTGAGAGAGATCAAAGCCGATGCTGTGGAAATTTTGGGGGATTCCATGCTCATCGTAGATCAATTAACGGGGAGATTTGAATGCAAGGATGATGTCTTGAGGATTTACTAAGAAGATTGCCTCCAACTTTTAAAAGAATTCAAGTCCGCGGTTATTGAGCATATTCCTAGAAATTACAATGAAGAGGTCAATAGGCTTGCCCAACACGCGTCCGGATATCGGCCGATTCAAGGCGCCATGACTTTGGAACTCGGGGCCGACGATTGCGAAAGGAGATCGCCTATTACTTGAAGGATCCGTCCAGAAAAGTGGATCGGCGAGTGCGTTTTCAAGCCACGAAATATGTGCTGCTCGAAAACGATTTGTTTTACCGAACGATTGATGGAGTTCTGCTCAAATGCCTAGGAATGGAAGAAGCGAAAGTCCTGATGGGAGAAATTCACGAAGGCGTGTGTGGAGCTCACCAATCGGCTCACAAAATGAAGTGGATGATTAGAAATAATGGGTATTATTGGCTGACGATACTCGAAGACTGCTTTAAATATTATAAAGGGTGCCAAGATTGTCAGAAGTTTGGCAACGTGCAGCGTGCACCAGCCTCGGCTATGAACCCGATAATCAAGTCGTGGGCATTCAAAGGTTGGGGAATAGACCTCATCGGACAGATTTATCCTCCATCAAGCAAGGGACACAAGTTTATATTAGTAGCTACTGATTATTTTACCAAGTGGGTGGAGGCAATCCCATTGAAGGCCATGACATTGGTCGCTATGGTCGATTTTGTAAGGGACCACATTGTTTATCGGTTCGGCATCCCTCAAACCATCACAACTGATCAAGGGACGATGTTCACTTTAGGAGAGTTCGAGGAGTTCACCACCGATATGGGAATTAAGTTGTTGAATTCTTCTCCGTATTATGCTCAAGCTAACGGTCAAGCCGAATCATCCAATAAAGGGATAATCAAGTTGATCAAGAGAAGTGGCACCTATGTTTGACTGAGTCTTTATGGGCTTACAGGATGGCCTGCGACGGGGCCACTAAAATATCTCCTTATCAATTGGTATATGGTCACGAGGCGATATTGCCTTGGGAAGTAAGGACGGGGTCAAGACGCACGATGCTTCAAGATCAGTTAACAGCCGATGATTATTCCCTCCTCATGAAGGGAGAGCTCAACGATTTTGGCAGGTCAGCGATTAAGGGCACTGATCAGCATCGAAGAAAACAAGAAAAGGGTAACCAGGTGGTACGATAAGAAGGTCAAGGTCAAACAATTCTCCCAAGGAGATTTGGTATGGAAGTTGGTGCTGCCGATAGGATCTAAAGATCCCAAGTTCGGTAAATGGTCGCCCACTTGGGAAGGGTCATATAGAATTGGTCGATGCACTTCGGGAAATGCGTATATACTGGAAACTATCAAAGGAGAGGAATTCACGAGAGCCTTGAACGGAAGATATCTGAAAAGATACTATCCTAGTATATGGGTGGACGCGTAACTGACGAGAGGGTACATCAAGATGGCATGGCCAACTCCTATTGGCTCCTGTTAGTATAGCTGATGCAAAGATAACATCGCCTTAAGAACGAAACATTCGACTAATCTGGCCGATTTATTATTCGGTACAAATGACGGGGTACATGACCGACACGGTACAAGTCGCCCTTAGAACAAAAAGTACCAACACATTTATTGGCCACGCTTTTTCTTAATCTCCCTCTCGATCCGGCCTAATTCTATCAAGAGGCTGACACTCTTTTCCTCTAAGTCCTTCATCGCGGCTTCAACTTCGGCCTGACAAGGAAGGGGGTGGCTTCTGTCAAGAGGTGGCCAGGATGTTCCCACCGCGGCATCTTCGAGGGCGACCGGGCGAGGGAGCGGATGACTCCTTTCAGTTGGTGGCCGCTTGGAGCAGTTGGCATCCATATGATCCGGGATCTTCTGAACATCAGCGGGGATATGATCTTTGAGTTCTTTGTGATGAGCCCTGATCAGATCTCTGTCTGCCTGCGACAGCGGTTCATCAGAATGCATGACCTCGATCGCCCGTTTCAGTTCAGGACTAAGGCACCTTGGCTGAAAAAGGGTAGCAGGTAGCCACCCGGCGTCAGATCAGTTAAAATATCAGACAGAGGAACAAAAGAAGATCTCATACCTGATTGACGGAAAAAGAAGAGGAAGAAGACATCTTGGTGAATAGTCTGATGGTATGAAGATCAAACTACTAGAAGAGAAGAGGACGAGCGATGCGAATGCCTTTGGAAACAATACAGGGCCTCATACTTTTAGAAGAAAAAGGGGCGAGAAATTGGTAAGACACATCCCATCAGAGTAAAAGGGGTAATAAATGAAAGGCTGCCACGAAGGACGATTCAGGATTGGATCAACACGTCAATGGCTAAAAGACATTAATGTTTTTACAAAGCGTCTAGTACTTTTACAGTTCACCCAAGGAGGGTATTAATAGCCGCAATCGCTCGCTGCCTAACCTGATCGGCCGAGTCTAAAGTCCTCTAGTCGTCATCAGCCGATCTAAGGACTTCTGGCATATGGTGATGGAGCTTGATTGCTTTGTGGGCCAGGCTCTGCCTCTCTTGCTTCAGTTCGGCCATAATAGAGGGGAGGTCTTGGAGTCTTTTCTCTTCAACGGCTATGGCTTTGGTCACCTGCTCCATTTCCTTGGCAAGCTCTACCCTCCGCCATTTGAGGCGATCTATGGCACCAACGATATCTGGGCGAGAGCTTTCAAGGAAGTTAATGCACTGATGCACTTCTTGAGCCCGATGCTTATAAGAGTCCTCTTCACGAGCTTTTGCTAACTTGGTACGATCGGCCATGTGGCGTAAAGCCCTGAACACCGAAATCTGCATTGACTCGATGTATGCGGCGGGCGCCAAGGCTTCTTATGCCTCTTTGGGAACTCGGCCTCTGATATCGCTAAAGAGCTGCCGAATCGGCGAGGCATCTTCCACTAGTCAGCCGATATCATCCTGGAGGAGGGTCCGTATGCTCTCAAGCTTCGCGCGGACGTCGTCGGGGACTGAGCTCAGTGTGACTTGATGAGAAGCAACCTCCTCATCATCAGAAAGTGTGACCGCTAAAGAGAAAAGACTGTTGTTGGGGGTATCTTGTTCCTGCGAAAGAATAAGAAATAAAAATACAGATTAGCTGATGGTAATGGGAAATCGGCCGATTTGGGTGACAGGTCTCTTACCTTTTTGAAGTGGATTTCTTCTGCTTGTGCCGGCGGGAGTGTTACCCTCGTCTCAAGAACTGGCACGACTGGCTCATCAGAGGAAGATGATTCGATGATTATCGGTGCCCTGCTCGGACCAGCCTCCTGGGAAGGTACAGGAAGCGGATTTTCATCAATATAATGCAAATGATTAGATCTGATGATATATAATAACTATCGTACCTCCGTAAGTCGCCTGGCCGATGGTTGTTGGAAAGGTACAATCGACGTGTCCAGGGTAGCCTGCATCAAAATCAGATTAGCTTTTAGTTAAATATCAAAAATTAAACTAAATGACTCTCTACCTTGGTTGGACGAATTGCTGGTGTTCCGATTTCTGCCTGGAATGTAGCCGATTGCTGCGGAGATTGCACTGGAGCGATTTGTGCATCCTGATAGAAAAAAGAAGTTAATATCGGCAGAATACCTAGAAAGATGTTAGGTGTATGAAGTTACCTGAACGGCTTCTACCAGCAACGATGCAGCAGCTGCTCCAGCTTCTGTAGCAGCCTGGGGATCGACTTCCTCGATAATTGGCAGAATCGGCGCAGCCAAAGATTCAGCCGATGCCGCCGCCGATTGATCGGTCAGTTCTATGCGGGCGCGCACTCGGCGACTCGTTTTCTTTGAGGAGGTTTTCTTTGACTGCTGTTTTAATCAGCCAGTGGCGATGTCTTCAATGGATGGGGCATGGTAGCCGATGAGTGGGAATGGTGTGTATGGGTAGCGATTCTCTATCGGCCTACCACTCCGGCTACGCGTTGGAGGAAGTCGACTCTCGGACTATAAAAGAAAATAAGAGTTAGTGGCAAATTTGTAGCATAAAAAGGAAACGACATCGAAATCGGCTGAGGAAAGAGTAGTACCGCGACATTCGGGTCGATGTTGTCAGGGTCCAGATTATTGCAATATGTCGCGGGAGATGCACAAAAGAGATGCTGCTTCCATTCTGCCCACCATAACTTGAATTGTTGAACATCAAAAGGAGCTACTATCCAATTGGTCAGGTCAATGGTGCTGGAATCGGGCACTAAGTTGCACAGTCGATTATAGTCAAGGCCCTTGGTGAGCGCATCTCGAAATTTTGCACGGCTAGCAAAGTAAGCCTGAATCGGCAGCTAACCGAGGGCGATTTGCCATGCTGCAACTGATGGGTTGTAAAACTCATAAGTTGGGGAATCCTTTCCGGAGAAGAAGTTTGTAGGTAAAATCCCTGACTTAATCAAGGCGTCCGTGAGGTCGTTGTCAAAGGTGTTGGACGTCGAATCATAGCAGAAGGGGAGCTCAAAAGGTGGCTCTGTTCTCTGGTATGGGTACCAACTGGTAGATTCTTCACTAAAGCCGTTGTAAAAGCATCTGAAGTATTCGGCTGTCTGGGTGGCGATAAACTGGCAACCAGGGAAAGCTGATGCTGCTTTGCCAAAAGAGGTGCATCGACGCCGCACGGTGGGGTTTTCCTCTGACTCAATGTTGGGGAATGTCTTGGTCTCTATCTGTTGCTGGGAGATCTTGCTCATATACAAATTAAGCCAGAGGGTGATGAACCACCAGGGGCCACCAGGGTTACCAATCAGCTCTCCCTTTGACAGCTTGACGCCGATCTGGTGCATCATACGATAGGCCAATCCCAATAGGTGTTTTCCTAAAGGAACATTTGCTCCTCTTGACAGGGCTTCGGCCAGGGCTTGTGTGTTGGAAGAAGGGCCGACTGCTCTGCCACAGAAAAGATGTTTCTCTAGCCACATCATCAAGAAGGCCGCGTATTCTCTCTCTTGAATTGGCCCGGTCCTCTTGTTCTTGTTGATGTACCCCTTGAGGCGATCTCGTGTTTGATGACATGTTGTCGGGCTACTCATGTTATCATGTACCTTCGTTAGAACCTTAACGTAATTGTCTTCCGCTGTGTTTTATTTAAGACTTCTACTTTGTAATCTATCTATTTAATTTGAACTTGGTTTGTAAATTAATTTGTGTACCATATGTTTGTAAACTGAAATACCATGTTGTATCATTTGTGCTCACCTTCGTGTGAGACTTGTTGCATATTTTTTCGATCGAGATATTCAATGGTTGAATCGGGCTTGACCCAACATACTATCAGATTACACCATTGTAAGTTTGTATTGATCGGATTAACTATTAAGAGCAGTGGCGAAGCTAGAGCGAAATGGAGGGGGTGCAAGAATAAAGAAGGGATAAAATATAATTACCAAACCGAAGAATTCCACAAACAATATTTTAAGAGAAAAAATAAACTAATGAAAAAAATAAAATACATTACCTTTAACCTTCATCATCAAATCTACGACCTTGCATTTTCATGAAGCAACGAACCACGGCCTCATTGGTGACTTTCAACAGCTCTTCTTTCTCCACATAGCAAATAAGGCTATTGCTCATACATATATCACCAATGCGATTGCACAATTCTATTTTCACAATTTTCATGGCTAAGAAACACCTCTCAATTGTAGCAGTAGCAATAGGTAGCACTAGCACAAGCTTCAAAAGTTGATAAACCATTGGATAACGTTCATGTTTTCTAGTCTTCACCATTATTTGAGAAAGCTCGGGAACACTTTCTAGGTTGGAGAAGCTTTCATCATCTCTCACATCATATATGTATAGGCCAAGCTCGTGGTTAAGATCCCTCAAATTCCTAGAATCAAAATCATGTGGATCAAGCTTTGCTAGGCTCATCAAATTTTCTATACTAAAATCATGAAATGAGTCTCTTGGACTAAAAGCTGCTGAGCAAACAAGCAATTGAGAGCTTGTCTCGTTGAAGCGGCTGTCAAGCTCTTGAAGTAGCCAATCAATAACATCATTAAAACAATCTACTTGATAATAATGCTTGTTCGTAATTCCAGATTTATGTCTCCACTTCTTCTTTGGATCAATATATTCATCTTCCATTTCCAATTTGCAAATATCATTCTTGTCACAAAATCCATGCACATCATCTAATAGCATCACCCACTTTTCTCTTCTAAGTTCATCCAATTGGCATTTAGTTGCTTTCACACATTTAATAGCATTCACTATGTCCTGATCCTTCTATTGCAATGCTAATGACAAGGTATTTGTGATTCCTAATATAGTCAACATGAGATGCAAATAGAAGACAAAGTCAAAAGACTGGAAGTATTGTAAAAGGTTTGATGCTTGATCTCTGATTTTCCAATCTTTTTTATCTTTTTCCATAATTTCCAGTACCTTGACCTTTGTAGGAAACATGTCAACCAAACTTTTGAGAGATTTATAATGGGAACTCCAACGAGTATCTCCAAGTCTTTGAAGACTTTGCTCTTGATTCAACCCTATCCCGGTCTAAAGCTGCCCGCAGCCTAATGCTTTACTCATTTATTGAAGATTAATATCTCTAATCATGTCCCTTCTCTTAGATGATCCACCCACCACATTCAATAAGATGGAAATCATAGTAAAAAATTCACTAACCCCTTTATGCTTTCTCGCAATGGCCACAAGGACTAATTGGAGTTGGTGAGCAAAATAGTGAACATAATAAGCTGAAATATCTCTCATGATCAATGATTGCAAGCCGTTGAACTCACCTCGCATATTGCTAGCACCATCATATCCTTGGCCTCTAACTTGCTTTAGGCTTAACTTAAGATCAACAAATAATGCATCAATAGCAGACTTGAGACTTGCAGAATTTGTTTCGTTCACATGAACAAGACCAACAAATCTCACTTTAACAATTCCACATTTATCTACATATCTTAAGACAATTGCCATCTGTTCTTTCCAAGAAACATCTCTCGACTCATCAACTAGCAAGCAAAAAACATCATCCCCAATTTCTTCTAGAATAAAGTGTAGCACTTCCTTTGCAAAATAATGCACAATATCCTTCTTATTTCAGGAGCAATCAAAAGGCTGTTATCCGATTTCTTTTTATCTACTACCTTTCTTAAGGTCGGATTTTGCTCCTCTACAAAATTACGAAATTGCCTGAAGTTCCCTTTAATTAAGGACTTCTTTGACTCGTCATGGCCCCGAAATGGCAATCCTTGCTTCACCAATATTCTAGCAACATCAATAGACCCATTCAAATGAGTAAAATAGTCCTTCTTAGCAGATTCACTCACATCATGGAAAGCAACATCAATGTGTTGTTTTGTTTGTAAGAGATCATCACATTTCTTCATTGCTAGATCGTGTGAGCCACCGACGTTACCAACATGATTTTGTAGCATTTCCTTTCTATGATAGCTATTCCAACCATTTTTAACAAATGCTTCATATCTGCCATCTTTCTTTTCTCTAAACAAGAAACAATAAAAGCAATATACTCTGTCTTTGGACTCACTATATTCAAGCCAACCTCCAAACTCATCGAACCGTTCTGGAACAAACCTTCTTGGAACTCCTCCAATCTCTATCACAGGAAAACGAACTATGCGAGGTTGGCAAGGCCCATTCTCCAAGTACTTTCTTCTCACCCTCTCTCTAACATTAGGATCATAATCATCAATTTGTTTCCTTAATCCTGGATCAGACTTAACCTCCTCCCAGTTGATATCATCCGGCTCCGGTGCTTTCCTTTTGTAAAATTGTTCCATTAATTGACCTGTCATTAGTAACCTAATATGTAAATATGTACTAATTCGTTGGTTGCATAATTTAGGAATAAAGAACAGAACCCATGGGAAATTTGAAATAGGATGACATGCTAAATGTTTAAGTGGCACCTTTAAGAATTCAAGACTAAATTCTCCTGTGCGATCACTCCAATTCCCCAATTGAATCCCGGTTGTACCAATAAACCCTACAGTACAAAAAAGAATACCCAATCATTAAGGCTTTCCGATTATATATATAACAAAACAGATTAATTGAGAAAGAAATAATAAAAAGATTAATCAGAACCTGTGGAGAAGGGGAGGGGAGGGCGATAGGGCGTCGTGCGGTCGTGGGCGTGGCGCAAGCAAGCAGCCTTGGGCTCTTGTCTCCTGGGCGCACTAGCGCCATTTTCTACCGTGAGTCCGCAACGGCAGCGAAGTGCCAAGGCCGCAAGGGGCTACCGCGGTGGCGCCTGGCGCGTAGGTGCGGCAAGGATCGCCTGCCACTCTGCCAGCGGGAGGCGACGCAGGCGGTCGTCAGATCATCGTGCCGTGGGAGGGGAAACGGCACCAGGTGGCAGGTGATCATCATGCGTGGTACTGGTGTCAGTCACCAGGTGCGTGGAGTTGGACTTGGACTGCTGAGCTGCTTGCTGTTGCAACACGCCGATCGCCAACCATCAAAAATCTGGGCCATTAATGATTAACGTGCTGATGCATTTGGGCAATTGGGCTGCTGGCTTGGCAATCTAGGCCATGGGGGGTGCAGCTTGTTGGGCCAAGGGGGTGCATAAAGGGCCAAGATGTGGGGGTAAGCACTATTTTTTTGGGGGGGGGTTCATCTGCACCCCCTACTTACTATTGGGCTTCGCCCCTAATTAAGAGGATGGTTAACGCACTTAAGCCAGTTTAATTTGGGCAGTTTTGCCACAAAACCATGCCAAAGATCTCTTGGGTGGGCGGCGACCGCACTTCTAGCATCGTGTTCTTCTTGAAGGTGTCGTCTTTGGAGTTTCCGTTCTGCCTTCCCTGTCTTCCAGACGGCTTATCTTCGGTGTCGGTGGTGCTCTAGGATGTCAAGATGGGTAGATGCAGGGATGAGTGGATCCTTCTTCTCTCTCGACCTCTCCCCATGTATCCCTCCCGTGATGGCAACCAAGAGCCCCCCATGCTTGTTGATGTGCTGTTGGGCGTTGATGGTTGTGGGCAGTGCGCTGGAAGCTTCCCTGTTAGGCTTAGCAATGATCGATCACGCATAGCAACGGTCGAGTTGGTGCTAGGCTCTGACCTTGGTGGATTGGGCCATGTGGTGGAGTGGGTGGAGATCAAGTCAAGGACTCGAGTTGCGGATGTCCATGATGGCGGGTGGCGACCAAGAGGTGGACGTTGGCGCAAGGTCTAAAGGGCACAACTTCTGCTTGGCGTTTGAGGGTGACGGTTTGGTGGGGTCGTGCGCCAGTGTGACCACAAAGTTGGCATGAGGCCGACGTGTAGGAGGTGACCAGCAGATGTACATTGTCAATGTGACCTGTGTGATGAGGCGTTGGGTGGTCCCGCGTAGCGATGGCAGCTCTGATGCAAGGTGGTCTTCTGACGGTTGCTGGAGGCCCCGTGTGACAAGTCTGCTATTTTTGAAAAGGTGTCTTAGTTGCTTGGTGCCACAGTGTGCGACCATATCTTGTCGGACTCTGCTAGTAGATTGATGGCCAGAGGCAGCTACTCATGCATCGGTGTGACAGCTTGCAGCATTCTACGGCGGTTAGCCCTGCTTGGCAAGAGTTATTCCAGTGCAGGACAACTCCGTGAGGCGGCGTAAACGGATCCGATGGCATGATAGCTACACGACTTGCAGCGGACAACAGCGGCTAACCCTGCATGGCAGTGGTTGGCTCGATGTGGGACATCGTCAGCAATGACGGCGCTAGCGGTGATGATGGATTGTCCTCTATCGGTCTTGTGCCCAGGTGATGGTGACGCAGTAGGGCACACGAGCGATGGTGACGCAGTAGGGCACACGAGCGATGGTGACATGGAGTGTTTGGGTGGTGTGGTACCCAAATCTGACCAACCAGGATTGTTGAGTTGAGTTGAGTTTCCGTGTGTGTTAATTTCCTAATCCGACCTGTCGGTATTTGTTTCACATGCTTTTTCTGTAGTTTCTCTCTGCTTTTCCTGATTATGGCCTTCCAGGGACATGACCATGTATTTTTTGCTATATCAATAGAAACGTACGCGTTAGGTGCTGTTCGTTCAAAAAAAATTTGTTCAATTGATTAATCAGAACTACACTGGCATTTACCCTGTAGTTTCTGGATAAACTTCTCTCTTAGGAATGGCACAGCAGCAAAGATAGATGCTCCTGTAGACCTTTCATATGGACCTAAGCCCATTAATTCCAACAGCACCAGCCAGGTCGTTTTCTTATGGGCCTTATCTCGTTTTGAGTTAAAAACAGTTGCGTGATGGGCTCAGTACTCTGGGCATAAAATTGGGCCACATTTGGGCTGATTGTCTGTAGGCCGAACTCGGGAAGTGGACTTGGGCTACATTTAGCGATGAAAACGGACGGGAACGGGCGGAAAACCCTTAATCATATCCTGTATCATTTTTTTCACCGGAAATGGGAGCGGGAGTGGAACGGGAACCGGATACACGGTTACATGAAAACGATCAAATATGGATGGAAATATAACGAAAACGGTTGGAATCAGGATCATACACTGGGACAACAGGTTCCAAAACATGACTAAGTCTATAGCACACACTACTGCTACTACACCTAGCACTCTAGCAGTCCTACTCCTACATTGTACTGGGCACTTCCTGACTTGAGTCCTGCATTGTGCAGTCTTGCAGCACGGTGGCACCAGCCACCAGGTGACCAGGAGGTCAGGCGCCAACCACAGCAAGCAGCTAGCACTCGCCCTCTAGCACTAGCAGCAACAGCAAGCCAGGCTGTTAGCAACAGGCCAACAACAAGCTAATAGAGGACGGAGGCGTGGGCCTTTGTCCTCTTGCTCCACTGCGCGACATCCTCAGCCGCTCAGAGTATGGGGGCCTTCTGCCCAGGCACCGGCGAGTCAAGGATAGCAGCGTGGGTCTCATGCCCGGGTGGAGGCGCAGCAGGGCAGGGCCGGAGGGGTAGGCGAGGTGCGACGAGGCCTCATGCGCTTGTTGGGCTGACCATTTGCTGAGGCTTCAGGGTTGGAATTTGTGATATTGGGCATGTTCGTTTCAGCTTATTCAGCCAGCTTATCAGCCACCAAACAGTATTTTCTTCTCATAACAAATCAGCCGTTTCAGCTTTTCAGCCGGCTTATAAGCTGAAGCGAACAGGCCCATTAGGCCTATCCCGTATAAACTGAAAACGGGATGAATACAGGTGGGATACCCCCTCACCCAGATCCCGTCCCGCTTCCGGTTATCCTCATCCTGTTTCCCGTCCCATTTTCGAACTTTACCATCTCATTTTCATATAAGGTAAAATATAGGATAAATATAGAAAAATGGGCAGGTGGGAACAAGATTTTGTCCGTCTGTTTTCATCCCTAGTCACATTGCAAAACATAGAGAGGTGCAGAAGCGAGAAGAAGACACGGGCATCATTCATTAGCCTTCTTGTTTTCTTTGAGAATTGAGACACACGTACGACCCCTCCATTTTTTTTAAAAAAAGGGGCAAGATTGAGGCACACTTAGAGCAACTACAGTCTCTTAAAAAAATTCTCCCCTAAAACTATATATTGGAAGCTCTTCTAAAATTTTCTTTCCCCAAAATCTTATCACACCACAGCAGATCTCCAATAACTAGCCTCCTCAATATTTCAAAACAGACCACGTTAGCACGAGTGGACCATCCAGTTGGACCGCCCCTCAGGATCTCACCTCCCCCTCGTGATTTCCTCGTGGGAATGGATCAGCACGTGGGAAAAAGGAGGAGCTGGACCTTGGGGGGAGGGGGGATGGGGAAAGAGCGAACTCGCGGGACATTTGTGGGACAACGGAGGCTAGTTTTGCATCGCCGTATATTTTGCGAGCTGTTTGGGAAAGTTGTTGGTGCTTTTTTTTTTGCTTTATCTCCCTAACTCATGTATTGAGGCTAATAAAAGAAAGCTCTTGGACTCATGTACATGCATAAAAACGAGAGACTAGGTTGATAATTTTGAGAGTGAGGAAACCAACATTCACTTCTAAAAGTAGCTGGCTCCATTTCTATAACTTTTATATAGCCTAGGTGTAGTACGTAGGTGTACCTACCATCGTGTTGTGCATTTCTCAATTTCAATCCGATGTCTCTTGTGCTCTCTCTGTCCAAAATTATAGGTCATTTTAACTTTTAAATAGGTCGTTTTAACTTTTAGATTCATATATTTTGCTATGTACCTAGATATACGCTATGTCTAGATGCATAGAAAAAATTATAAAACTAGAAAAATCAAAAGGAACTATAATTTACCTTAAACAACAAAACGGACGGAGGAAGTATCTCATTTTAAACATCTCTTATTATATACTGACATACTCGTATGTGATTTGGAATACAAGTTTTAATAATTTCTTTATGCGGTCGAGTCATCCCGAAGCAAATTCAGTTTAAAAAAAAAAGGAAAATAGAAAGCAAATGAACTAAGGCAACCACTTGCATCCTTACTGATAATCGAGGTTTCTTTTCCCGTCTCCTCAGGCAAAACGTCAGAGTCGCCTGCAAAGCCAGGCACAGACCAACGATCACAGTGTCTGATGATGATGATGCACGGCCTGACGCATCGACGCATCCGTTTCTAGAGTACGTACATTTTGTTGTCAACCATGCGTCCACCGAGCCTGGTGGCGCTGACATTAGGCGGCCGTGCACCGATCGGACGATGTTTGAAGGAACTTTCTAGAAAAAACATGCGTGGTTGGTTTGAGACCATGTACAGGCTTGGTGAGAATCATTTGGCGCCTCTGTCTCTGTCACCGTATCACATGATTCCTGTGTCCTTTGATTGATCGAGTGGACGAAAAAAGGTACCAATCCAGCATGATATGTCATATACATGAATTTTACAGGAAAGTATGGATAAATTTGAAAGAAGATGATTTCATTTCTGAACTCTACAGGAACAGGGAAAGTTTCCTGCGCTCCAAGCCATTCAGCCATTCAGGTCAGGTATACCATTATATCTACAGGTTTTTTGTGTAAAAAAAAATGAATACAACACGCGTCCAGAAGGAGCGACCAAGCTCTTTCCTTCCAAAATTCAAATGCCAAAAAAAATGTTTCTACCACGTCGGCGACGAAAGCACCGAGAGTTTCCTAGCAGCTACCGATTGACCACGACAGAGCAAGCTGCGTCAAACACGTTGCCCCGCCGCGCACGCCTGGTCGTCGTATTCCACTGACTTCGCGCCTGCGCCGGCCGCCCTGCCGCCCTTGGCCGACCCGTCGGCCTCGACGCCCCTCCGCGTCGACCGCGACCCCCACGCGGGGAGCCTCGCGGAGAACGTCCGCGCCAGGAACGACGGCCACCGCCCGGACTGGCCCAGCCGGATGCTCCTCCCGCCGCGGCTGCTGCCGCCTTCGCCGCCGATGGTCCTGACGCTGGCGCCACGGCGCGTGCTACCGCCCCGGCTGGCGCGGAACGCGACGAGGCTCGTGGTGCGCTGCAGCTTCCCCGCCGCGGCGAGGTCCCGGAGCACGTGGTCGGGCAGCCGCAGCGTGAACCTCTCGGCGGCAGCGCTGCCGGTGGCGGACGCCGCCGCGGCGAGCGAGTGCCCCGTCGAGTGCGAGCGCGGGAACCGCGCTGGCGCGCGGCCGGACTTGGAGCGCAGCGCGCGCTTGACGCTGCCGATGCGCATCAACTCGTCGGCCTCCTCTCTGATAATCCTCTGCTCCTCCGTCTCCTCCACATCAATGACCACCGCCGCGGGAGCAGCCGGCGCGGACGCGGGCGACGGCAATTCTTGAGCGGGAGCTGGCGGCAGCTCTGCCGGCGCGTCGTCGTCGGCCGGTTCGTTGGGGTCCGGGACGAGGTTGGCGCGGCAGACGGGGCAGGTGACGTGGGAGGCGAGCCAGGTGTCGATGCAGTCCGGGTGGAACACGTGGGAGCACTTGGGCAGCAGGCGCAGCGTCTCGTCGTCGTCGAACTCGCTGAGGCACACCGCGCACTCGAGCGCGCCCTTGCCGGCCTTGTGCGCCTTCACGTCGGCGTACGCCATGGTGGGGAAGGTCTCGAGCACCGCCGCGTCGAGCCCGCGCTGGCGCCGCGACCGCGCGGCGGCGCCGTTCGGGGCAGGGCTCGCGGAGTAGCCGCTCGAGCCGTCGCCGTAGCAGTGGCGGACGTAGATGGAGAAGAAGCCGAGGAAGAAGAAGGCCGCGATCAGCACCACGATGACGATGGCCATGGACGGGCTGAAGTTGGTGTAGGGCGTCTGTCCGTTCGTCTGCTGCGGCCCCTGCGCCGCCGTGAAATCAGCGACCGCGAGCAAAAGAAGGAAGAGGGGAAGGAGGCGGCCATTGCTACGGAGGAGTGTCGTTTCCATTGGCACTAGTGCTGAGCGGTAACGATGGAGCGACGGTGGTGGGGTTGTGGGGGTCGGGGAGTGTGTCCCGAGACCAATTTGGAGGAGAGACGGCAACTATAGGGGAGAGCGCGAGCGTTTATATGCGAGAAGGAAGAGCGGGAGGTTGCGGACGGGCGGCGACGTTTGTAGCTTAGCTTGCGAGAAAGCAGAGCGAAATGATATAGATCCCATTTCTTAACAAGAAGTCGCTGTCAGGACTCCAACCCGGTGAGCACAGGGGGTTGGATTGGACAGTCTTCCCCCGACCCTCCGCCACCGGATCATTAGCATGCTTCTCAGTTCTCAGCGACAGCGACCCATGCCATCTTAAAATACTTGGCCAAACTATACAATTTAGCTGAAGGGTAGCTCATAATGTACAATTAGGTTGTGAGCCTCAGCTTCGACCAAAGTGTAAAGTGCGTTGATAAGCTTTGTTTATGTGGTATCATGGGCTTTTTGTGTTATTTATCTTGGATATGATTTCTTAAATAACCACTAGTCCATAAACATAATTATGGAATTCAAATACCGTGTGTGTCGCCATGATTACCCACTCCATATCCATGCTAGTTGTTCTTGCCCCATGCACATTCTTTTTTGTTCCAATTCTTGCCCGTCATTCCCATCACAAATATAAGTCCGTGTCATAAATCAAGCATTTTATCTTTAGCTATGAATTTATTGGATTTTATATAGATGGACAATACAAAATTAGCATTACTAGATTCGTTCTAAAAATTTTCACAACATATATATTTGCATTTAGAAAAATATATTTTTTATAAATATTGCTGTCAAAGTGTATATTATATTTGAGGACATATCAAAATTCTAATGGATATGTATTTATAACCAAAAGAAGTACTCATAATGACTATTTAAGGAGAACGTATATAAAAATATATGTTTATAAATATTGCTATCAAACTGCTGATGTGGCATAGGATTTAATACCCATGAAACCCCCATGACACATCACTGAGACTGGCCTAAATGTCACGACATACTTGTATAATTTTTTTTAGAAGGGAGTATAATTTTAATAAAAAAAGTGCAAAAATCTTAAGGCAACAATGTTACAGTAGACTTGGAGGTGGGTTGAAGGCATAGCTTTTTGGTACTATATTATGTTTCCTCGCGAAAGGGACAACGTATTTCATCATGTTAAATGTGCGGAACTGATTGATGTTCGTAACCAATACTAGTATTAACAAATGAATGCCCGCCCGGTCGCAAAATGATGATGTCGCTTCAAAGCAAAGTGGTGGAGGAATGTTCGAAAACCCCAGTGGATGCACATAGATAAATTTGTGCGGGTAGGCGGGGAATCTGATAAGCCTTCCTGCCTCAGGCGAATGCGATTAGCGAAGGATCGGCGGAGATGCGCGGCAGCACGTGAGATTAATCTGTCACCTGTGTCTGTGTGTTCTAGTTTTGTTTGGCTTTGTCCTCTTCCTGGTCTGCCTTTCCGTTCCATTTCCTGGAGCTACCTGCCTACCTGCTCAGGCTTAGCTGACCAGAGCAGCTGGTCATCACTGACCGGTTGCAGTTGCATTGCACCCGCAGGCTTTTGCTTGTTTATCCTAACGAATTGCCGTTCAAGGCTGCTGGTTATTAGTCAATGGTTGTAACGAGAACGAAGAAGGTTCTTTGAGTGTTTGACAAGCGAGTTTCTAGAATACCAAGGCGTGACCGGCGAATTATTCATATTTTAAACTGGCACGATGAACTCATTTTTTTTTTGAAATTGTGAAGCCGGTAGAAATTGCCGTGTTTGTATTAATTAATAGTGAAGAGATGTATTAATTAATAGAGAAGGAAGTTACAGGCCTAGGGCGAAAAAAAAGGAAACTGTACAAAAATAAAGCGTTTTTGCTTTTACAGAACGATCACGCCCAAGTGACTTGCCCTGCTAAAATCCAACATCGTGCTTCCTCCTTGATTTTGTGAAGAAGTTAATCCAAACTTTTAAACTTCCGCTGGAAAACTTTTTCATTGCGCTCCTTCCAAAGTTCCCATGACACAAGAAGGATAAGGGATCTTAAACCCTTAAGAGGCGCACCAGTTATAGACCCTAATTGCGTCCACCATTCGCTGACGGATGAAAAAGCAGACCAATCCCGTCTGAGTGGTACGTGGGTGGCTGTCCACTCGAAAATTTTATCCCAAAGTCGAACTGTGTAGCGGCAGTTTGCTAGTAGATGCAGCAGAATTTCATCGTGCATATGGCAAAGCATGCATACTCTTTGATTCGGCCATCCTCTCGTAATTAGGCGATCTGCTGTCCATAGCCGGTTTTGGAAGGCTAACCATGAGAAAAATTTACACTTTGGCGGCGCTCACGTCCTCCAGATGAGTCGCTCCATGTCGGATGGTGCTGCATTTTGGAATTGCGCCCTATATGCCGATGCCGTCGTGTACTCGCCATGTCGAGTAAGATTCCATGTTATGGAGTCTGGCACGCCCGTGTTTAGTTGGACTGTTCTCGTTCGGTCCCAAAGGATAGTGAATTCCGTAAGTTGCGTTGTCGACGATAAATTGGCCACATTTATGTCAGATATCCATCTGTCATTCGCTAAGGCGTTCTTGACCATCCATTTTTAATGGTGCAATGTGTTTCGACGCCTCCCCCTGTAACCACGCCGATTCCTAGAATTTGGTCTTCTCCCCATCACCTAGAGTGATGGTTATTGCGGCCGCAAACAAAGCCTTGTCTTTTTCGCTGCACGGAGTTGGCATGCTGGCCCATGGTTTTCATGGTTCCTTCCATTCATTCCAAAGTTAGCGGAGTCGGAGGGCTCTTGCAAACTTCTTTAAGTGTAGGATCCCTAATCCACCCAGCTTGGTCAGTTTGCATGCCGTGGGCCATGCCACTTTGCACTTTCCACCCGCAATTTGGTCTGTGCTCGTCCATAAGAAGCGTTTTCATCGTCTATCAATTTCTTCTAGTATTGAAGCTGGAGCATTTAGGGCGGGGAGGTAATAGATCGGTTGTGAGGATAATACAACCCGGACTAGAGTTCTTCTTCCCGATGGGGTGAGTAGTTTGTCGACCCAGCTCGCTAACGTGCGTTCGCTTTGTCGGATAAACTCTGGAAGGTAATCTTCTGTAGTCTGCCCAGAGATAAAGGTAGTCCAAGGTATTTAACCGGGAAGTTGGTTCTGGTTGCCGGGAAGGGAGCGAGGATGTTGTTTAGGTCGATCCCGTTGCAGCGTATGGGTGCCACCGAACTTTTGTGAATGTTGGTGCTTAGTCATGTGATGCAGCCGAATTTGTCCAGTAGCTCCTTGGTGTTGCGAACATCGGCTTCTGTCAGATTGATGAAGATTACCGCATCATCTGTATATAGTGAGAGTCTTAGATGAGCATATTTGCCTCTCAGTCTGGATAACATGATGAACTCATGAACTGTGCTGGAATACAAGAGTTTCCTTATTTCTCAACTACGCGCCATGCCGTCCTGATGTGGGCCATGTGGTGCCGATCATTTTGCTTGATGGCATAGGCATGCACTCGTTGGGTCCATTCGGTCAAAATCACGCAGTAAGCACCAAGAACGCCTGTGTTTGCACTAACTGATATCACTATGTAACAATTTATTTTTTTTTTACCAACGAAGGGATCGGAATTAGTCCCACCTATCCTGCGTAGCTAGCTGTATAAGAAGTGTTCTTAAGTAAGTACGGAGTACTATACAAATACAAGTCACTGATCCGGCCTGCAGCACATATTCATGGAAATTGTAAGCGCCAAGTATTTAAAAGATATTTGAGTTTTGACCTGACTCCACTCAGGATGGATTTGACCTCGTCAAGCTGAGCTCGCCTAACCGGGATGGATCGGACCTCTCGAAGCGATAAACGCTTGGACCTTGGAGAGATTTGGAGGCAGTTGACGACGGGGCAAGCGAGGGAAGGCAAGCAGCTGGTCCGTTCTGGGGCGGAGAACGGCAGCCGGCCACGTACGCGCGCGGGCGGTAGCCGGCGGCTGTGGTGAAAGCAACACCAGAGACTCTTCCGGCGTCGCGTCATCAGTCCTGCCCGGGCGGTTGCTGCAACGGAAGTCTTCACGGGGTTGCTCTGTCGCGCGCGCCGCCTAGGCGGCTGCTCGCGCTAACGGCCACGCGCTCTGGTCCGGTGGTGATGCATGTGCTTCGATAGCCACGCACGCTCGCACGCGTATGCGATGTTTGTTCTGCTAGGCTTCTTGCGACGCATGATACCGGACTACCGGTGATAGCCCTGATCTGCTTACGGGAACAAGGGGAAAGAAAGCCTGACCGTTTATACAGACTACAGAGCAACTGATCGGTGGAGAAGAGCAGGTACGTAGGGCAGAAAAGAAGAAACGGAGCAGCCACAACATTTACAACTCGCAGCTCCGTTACAGAGAAATTGATGTCACCAGTTTTAGCCCCAAATTAATATCAATTTGACAAATGCATACGAACCACGAACAAATTAATATACAAATTGAACAAAATGATTCCACACCCCGAACAAATTATTATACTTGAGAAAAAAATTGTCCATGATACGAACGAACTATTCTTTTAGGAGAAAAATATATCCACGGGATGAATAATTTAATACAAAAATGAATAAATTTATTTTCATCGCAAAAATAAAATTAAAATAAAATAAAGGAAGAAAATAGGAGTGAAATGAATGAAAAGGATAAATAGCATACCGAGAAGGAACATCTACAAGAGAGTTAAAAATAAAATAGAAGAATAAAATAGGAATAAAGTGAAAGGAAAGGAAAATAGATGAGAAATGAAAAAAAAGAGCTTTGTTACAATGCTTCTAAAGTACCATGGTACTTGTAGGTACTTTCATTTCTCATCCTTCTTAAAAAAATTAAATATATTTACACATAATTAAAAGGACATTATAGTAATTTCTCACTATTTTTGTGCTTGGTCCTACCAAATTGGTATTTCTTGGTACTTCTGTTTTGGTACTTCATGGTACTTCCTTTGTTTCCACCGTTCAATTTCACCAGATGGATGACTCTCATTTTTTTCAAGCACTCTAAAATTTCTCAAAAAACAAAGGTGTGACGTATGGATCTATGGATTAGAAGAAAAGTTAGATCAGGTAATAAGAGAGAAAATGAAGGAAATAAATAGAAAAGAAGATATAATAAAAATATTAGCAAAAACAAAAACAAAAACAAAAAAGAATGTAGTAACGGAAGGTAAAAAGAAGAACGGAATGAAATTACGTACAGAAAAAAATGAAAAGACCGAAAAAAACTAAAACGAAAAAAAGGAAGAAACCGAAGCCTTACCGCTAGGCTCGATGCACGTCGTCAGTTAACACAGCAGCTGGATTTGGGCCGGCACCAACATTTTCGGCCGTGAGAAAGAAAGACCAAATCGAAAAGCCCGCAGTAGCAACTGCTTTGAATGAAATATTGGGCCGCATTCACGCCACCGGTCTACGCAGGATCCTCAGACGACAAATAGTTTGCGAAAAGTCAGTCGTCCTCGCTCGGTCGCACGCAGCGGCTACCGCGCTATGCGATTTCTCACTAGTGTCACTACGATTGGGCCCGTCATGGGGAACGGCAAAGAACAAGCAGTGCAAGAGGATCCAATTTGAGGGGTCCCCAGCGGCTGGTGAAGGGTGATGGTCAGAGACTCAGAGCGGCGCCGGCGACAAGCCACAGTAATGGCGGCCCATGAGCTCCCGTGTCGATCAGAGCCACCAAGCCACCATCCTTGTAGCCGCCGTGTCGATCACCTGTTCGGTGAAATGCCCCCCACCATCGGCTGACTCTACTACGTATTGGTGAGCACACAGCAGCACCACCACCAAGTATGTTGGTAGATTGCTCAAAAAAAAAAAATTCTGTACCAACAATCAATTGAACAATGAGATAGCTACCTAGCCAATATTTTCTTTACAGAAGACAATAGGAATTACAGAAACAGAAGCATCATATAGGCTATTCAGACCTTCAGGACTATCGTATACATTTGCAGCGAAAGGTTCCTGCATTGAGTTATTAGATTAGCCAATCTAATCCTTTGTGAAGTATGGGTTAAAATTTTGTACAATTCCTTTCATACTCACTTCTTCTTAGATGAAATTTTGGCATTTTGTCGTAGCAAAGGAACACATTTATCTACGGCTCTTACCTATATCACAGGAGAGAAAGGGTGATACATGAAAGGATTTTCTTTTCCTGTGAAAACGCAGGTAAGTATATAGTTCACTGTTCAGTAGGTGTAAGGTTCTAAAAGCCACATGCTTCTGAATATATATGGCAGTGGCGACCCTTACTCATTAGACAGTCCATGAGCACAGCTGCTGATTATGTTTGTGCCATACTATTGGCCAGCACAGCAATTATGCCTATTTGGCTCAAGAAATGGTCTCATATGTTTCCATTGGGGTATGGAACAATACTGTTGATTGCATTTAAGTAGAATATGTGTTCCATCCTTTCCTATCCGTAGAATCCTAGATGCATTCATTCTTTTATTTCTGTTTATGCTACTAAGCTGATGCTTTGTTGGCTCCACCTTAATTTCTTCTTACTTGAACTTCTGGTTAAAAAAAAAGGGCATCTGCATGCTCTTATATAATTCGTTGCTTAATTTTGGGCTCAGCTGCATCATGGTTGCATCAGAAATGCTATAACTAGCTCCACGCCTCCACCCCAGGGGCGGATCCAGCATGGCAGCAGGGGGCTGGAGCCCCCCTCCCCCCTAACAAAATATGGATGAGGAAGAGGAAGAGGAAGAAAAGGAGGAATCAGGAAGGAGGAGAAGAAAAGCTCCCTATTGTTAATGCTTCCACGCTTAATGCTTGACACAATGGGCATTTCCTATATTGTTAAAATTATTGACATTATTATTTTACAATCATTGCCATTAAAGTTCGTAATTATTCATGAATTATGTTTCATGCAGGCTGACAGCTATAAAACTTAAAGAAACACATCTGAAGCTTACCTCAAAAAAGGATAAGGACTATGTGAACACCCAAAATTCCATCACAACAACAATGTAAGTAGCTTGTGTCGATCTAGATTTCTAAGGAATTAATAAATTTTTTAAATAAATCTCAGCCTTTAATAATTTAAATAACACTTGAAATAACTTTAGAATCAATAAGTGGTTGATGCATGCATTTCGTTTGCATTGGTTTTATTTGAGTTGTGTTTGCAAAATTTAAAAAAAAAGAGAAAGAGAAGAGAAAACCCCCTCAACCTCTCTTTTTCCTCTTTCTCTAGCCCAACCCATCCCGGCCTCCTTTTTCATTTTCTGGCCCAGCCCAACAGCAGGCCACCGGCCCTTTTTTCCTTCCGCCGGCCCGACCCACCTCCCCTCTCCCCATCTCTTCCTCACCGACAGGGTGACCCCACCCGTCAGGGCCACCCCCTACCTTCGGCCGGCACCACCCCGTGTGTTGTGCTGCTCGGCCTCCCACATCCGCGACGCTCACCCTCCCCGCGTCCCTCCGCCTCCCACGTGCACGCCGCCGCCCCTTCGCTTCCTGTCCCCACCCGTAACTGCCGCTTCACCACCACCGCCGCCATCAATGGCCAGCCCGCCTCTTGCCTTCTCCCCTTCCACCTGTGTCACCTCCGCTTCCCCCTCGCCCCTATAAAACCTCCCCCGCCTTCAACTATGCTCCTCCACCCTTCTCCCGCCGCCAACTCTCACTGGAGCCGCCGCTCGCACCAAGAGCCGCCACCGCCTTCGTCCGGCCCTCCGCCGCCAGGCCAAGTCCGACCGCTTCTGCCCGCTGCCACCGCTGGTGAGCAACCCCTCGGGTTCCCCTCGCTCTCCACCGCTGCATGCGCCAGCCGCCTAGGGCTCTGCCATGCCGGAGCGCCGGCGAGCTTCGCTACTAGAGCCGGCTAGAGCCTTGGCGTGAGGAAGAAGAAGCTCACCTCTTTTTCATTTAAGCCCCTGCACTTCTTACTTTTTGCTCCGCAATTCAGATTAGTTCAAAAATCTTTAGATTTAGGTCCTATTTTCTTTCGCTGTAGTCCCCGAGCTTCTGGATAATAGAACCTGTCGTCCAGCTTGGCTCTTTTGCACGTTAAACCTTCGGTTTATATACGTAATTATGTTTTAGCCCTCGATTTCTTGCAGTTATGCCCTTGGAAGTTTCTAATCCTTACCAGCAAGTCCCTAGAGCTTAGTTAAGCCATATCTTCTTATTAACTCCATTTTCAGCGTATTCTCACGTTCACGCGATCGTCTCTGCATGAACGTTAGTTCTAGGAGTTTGTTTTAAGTCTTTTAAAGTGTTTGGTGTATTGTTTCTTATTTATTGTTTATTTTGCTTGTGTGATCATGTAGACGATGTGCCGTTCGAGGAAGGCCCGGAGCAGCAGTTAGAAGAAACTCTTCTACAGTTTGCCGAGGAAGGCAAGTGGCTTCCCCCTTCATATTCTTTTTCGTCCCGATAACAACATATTAATTCATTCTACTATTTTCAGTATTGCATAATTTGACAGGTTACCTATTAAGGACTTACCTAATCTTTTTCCCTGACCCTTGAATACCGGTTTTAAATCTTGTTGGGTAGAAATGCTTAGCTGCTTACTATGGGATGGTAACATCATAATTTTTTGAGAATATTAATGATGACTTTCTTTGTTGTTATACCTGGTTAATTACAAGATCATTTATTTTAATTGGAACATGGGAACCACCCAAGAAAATAGTACAACCACAACATCATATGGCTCTGATCTTAGCCAATTAATTAGACATATAGTTGGCTAGTAGTCTTTCCGAAAGGGCAAGGAGGGGGAAGGTGTTGGGGTATAGCCCGGTCCTCTTGGAGTAGTAGCCTTGGCTAAGGTGTTGATTCATTAGGGAGGGTTATTGTGGCGGAACACCTCGGATTAACTCAACTAAAGCACAGTTAAGTCGCTTCACACGCGACACTCATGCCTTAATCAAGTTAACTCGATGTGCCGTCGGATTTCATCCGATTTAACCACTCAACAGGACCAAATTAGCATAGCTCACACGAAGGTGAGTGGTTTCAGAGAATACAATAGATCCACAATTGGATTAACAAGTTATTATACACTGGTTAAAATTAGAGTTTTACAAGTTCTGAAGAAAATAACAGAAGGTAAACACATCGCGGAAGCTATCGTCGGGGTCGGATGTCCCTGGTGAGGCCAGCCAGGACATCATTGATCCCATTCCCCACCGTCCGAGGAAGGATCCCACTCGACCGTCCAACCCGGAGGGAGCTGGGGCGGCCAAGTGCCAGCAGCAAGCTCAGAAGTTGTAACTTCACCTGAAAAGAGAAGCCACAAACAAGGCTGAGCTGCTAAGCTCAACAAGACTTAACCGATCGGTGGGAAAAACTACTCCACCACTTCTAGACATGCAAGGCTCTTTGGCTGAGGGGTTTGTTTGCCAAAGGCATTATGTTAGATCCTTGCTTTCAGGTTTTAGCTCAGATTCTAAGTTCACTTACCAGTCTATGTTGGCAACTAATACTAAGCAAACATAGATCCAACTTTATGTATATAAGCTCAACATCAAGATCATGTCATCATCAGACTCCTTCATTACTCAGTGTAGCATTATGATCAAGCAGTCTCAAACTGTGAGAGGCAGACGAATCGATTCGAGTTCTTTAACCATGCATGGTGAACCTAACCTCACGACATCCGTGCACCACCGAGGGTCGCTTCCTGTGTCCGCCTTCCCCATCAATTCCCTAACCCGTGTCGGGTCCACTTCCTTTAGTGCAAGGTTCCACAGACCCGCCTCTGCCGTTCTGTGACCACACTTGCCACCACGTGCGGTAGCAGGGGAACTTCATTACAAGGATAGTGGAGTGACCACTCACGTTTAGGTTCAATCAGGTACTAGGCTTCCCCATCCCATACTGGGTATGAGATTAGTACTTTCAAACACTTGATCACGAACACCAGCACTGTCGGGCCTTAACAGATTTAATAAACAGACGGGGCGATCAGCCGACAACCAAAAGAGTTAACCATAATCCTGCCTCGTCCATTGTCCTTATAGTTGTAACAGAAGAAACACAATCAACTCGTATAACTCGTGAGTGACAGGAAATCACTCGGCTTTTACCGATTCCTATTTAAGCATTGCAACTACTCGACCCAACAGACTAGTGTACATTTCAAAGGAACTATGACATGCATCTATGGTGGCAAACAACTCCTATACGTAAATGCACAATCATGAGCAGGAAGACATGTGCAAGTTTGGAAAGATGGGTTCATGCTCCGGGGCTTGCCTTCAAGCGGAGGGGAGGTGAACTGGTACTCAGCTGGGGCTGCTTCGGCTTCTAGGATTGGCAGCTCAGCTACAGCTCCGTCTTCGGGCGCCGGGTGTAGCTCGTGGACGCCGTTAGTGAGATGTAACTCTACACGAATGCAATGCAGGAGTTAGTGTTTAGATGGTTATTTCAACAACACTTGCAAGTTTAAGCTCAGACACTCGTAGCAAAGCTACAGAAAAGGTGGGGGAAGTTCACTTTAGTTGGTGGAGAACAGGATAAAAGGGTCGGATGGGGGTAAACTTGGGATCTGACTCTTAACTTAAGGAATGACTGTGCCGGGGTCCTCAGACTTAACATAGAGACGTCCCCAAGAATTTGCACAGATACCCTCGGGTCAAGGAAAAGGATACAGTCGAGCCCTGGGGTGAGGTGGATAAGGGTCGGAGAAACAGACAGGGTCGGGCGAGATGGAAAAAGGGGTCGAACGAACCGAAAAGGGGTCGGCAGCTTCCTTCAGGTCTACTGGTGAAGACTTGGGGTTTGGAAGGAACAGACTTGGGCGGAAGGTCTTAAGCACTAAGGCTTGGGCGGCGGCGAGGTTGGAGGGTGCTCCGGCGGTGGCGGAGCTTCTTGTGGGCAACAAGGAAGCTCTAGCACAGCACGGAGGAGCAGATGGCTGGGTGGATTGGGGAGAAGCGGACTTGAGCAGAGAGGGGAACTTCTCAAGAGTTTTAGCAGGATTGCTCAAGTGTGCTCAGAGTAGGGGCGGTGAAACAACAATGGCGAAGGAACTCCGGTGGGACTCTGGCATTCCCTTTTATAGCGGCGCGGAAGAGAGAAATTTCAAGCAGCACGAAGACTGGGAAGAAAAGGATGGAGTGCGCTGCCATGGCGGCGATTGAGCGGCGATGGGCGGCGGAACAGGACCTTGGAGATAGAGTCTTCGGACATTGGGCACTGGAGACAAGGCGGCGCAGGCGCGGTTTTGCCGGGGTTTAGATTTGGCGGAGGCGAGCGTAGCCTGGCCGCGTCGAGCGGCGGATTTGACTGATGTGACAGGGAGAAAGGTGCTACAAGTGAGGTTGCAACAGGCGAAGTGACAGGGCGAGCGGCGGCGCGGGCGAGCGCGAAACAGCGGCATTGCCGGAGCACGTCACTGGTGAGGCGAGAAAAGGAGCTGTCGCGGCCGGAGACGGTGTTGGCGAGGGAGGTATCGTCGTTGAGTGAGCTCGTGGGTGGCACGACTGTGGAGAGGCGGGAAAACCGGAAGGCATTGGGTCTTGCAGCCGGGGATCCGACGAGATGATGGGCGCGAGTCGCGAGGCGGTCTGACGCAGTAGCGGCAAAACTCTGTCACGGCGGCGACGAGGCACCTTGGCGCGGCCGGCGAGGGCGCGAGCGACACGAGGTGAGGCAGAAAGGATTGCAAAGGGGTTTCCGCTGCGATTGGGGAGGAGGGCGCGTGGATCCATCCTGTTGCGGCCGGCGACTGGGTGAAGCGGTGGGCCTCAGAGAGATCAAGCCACGCGGCGGGAAAGCTCTGAAGCGGGCGCATGCTGCTCGGGCGCGTCTGCGTCGGGAGATCTGAAAAAGATTTCGGGTCCACCAGTCAGTCTCGGTTGTTCCACAACTCCAAGATTGAAAGGAACACTGCCTCTGGACTTAGAAAGAACCGACGGTTTTGGTTGGGTTCTTAGGGGTCGGGACTAAGAACCGGTTTTGGAGCGCTTAAGCTCAGGGGAGCTGAGACAGCGGGATTTGTGACTCGGATTAAGATTAACTCGGCTGATTTAACCAAGGTCGTTACAATTATGGTCCACACCGCTACTGAAACTCTAGCAGGCTGCTGGTTATCTATGTGTCTTTGTAAAGGCTTCGTAGTGTACCCCCAGCCACTTACCAAAGGAAGTCTTTAAGGGCTTTGCAAACCCCGGTGACACGGGGAACATGAGCTGTGGGTAAAGTGTACAACCTATGCAGAGTGTAAACTTGTATATCAGCCATGCTTACGGTTATGAGCGGCTTGGACCCTCACATGATAATTGATCTTAAAGATGAAAATAATTTGTGGTTCCTTTGTTTTTGGGTAATGTTGGTTCTTTATGTGTAATTGGGTTGGTATAAACTTACACCTAGTAAATAGGTGCTTGCTAATAAAATGTGACCAACTAAAAATGCTAACCGCTGAAAGCCTATCAACCTCTCCTTGTGTCGGTGTTTTATACCCAGCAACCTATCGAGGGGATACTCGAGGTAGTAGATTAGTTTGTGGGGGAATTGCCAGACCTGAAATTTGAAGGTAAAAGCGAGGACACAAGGCACAGATTTATATAGGTTCAGGCTGCTAGAGTAGCGTAATACCCTACGTCCTATTTGGTGTGTTTGTATATTGCGCCGTGCACTTGGGTGTTGAGTAGCCTAGTTGTTGGCTGTTGATGAGGGTTCTAGGTTATGTTCTCTCGATCTAGGTACCCTCGCCCTCCTTTATATACTCCAGGGGACGGGATAAGTAGTCGGTTACAAGGAGGAGTCCCAGTAGGATTGCTGTAACAACTCTACCTAAATTAAGTGCTTTTAACTCTAAACCAGTGATAAATCCTTAAATTAAGAAGTGAAATGACCTTTATAAACCTAAGAAGCTCCTTTTGGAGTTTGATTTAAAGCTTGAAATTCTATATACAAACTTAAGTTTCTGCCCAAATAAGAGTTGTAAAACCTTTAAATTCCAACAACTTTTGTTAAAGGCACCTTGACTAATTCGGAGTGGAAGGGAGTCAAAAACAGCAACCAAAGCCGGCTTTCCTAAAGGACCCTGAAAATCTCTTAAGTCCTGGAATTCGAGTTTTCCTCCATCTTTGCAAGATTTCATCTCCCGTTTTCCTATCTAAACTCGAGTCAGAGCCTTAATAGAAGTTGTAGTACCTCGAGAGTGTTCCAACTTTGTTACACTGACCCAGATCCCAATCGAACCCGAACTTGTTCAAAATCCCGGTCAAAGTGAGGTAAACCAGTCAACTCACCCTGGTGCCTTGAAAATCCTAAGTCTGGAATTCCAGATTTTTGGCTAACTTTGGCGTAAAATATCTTCGAATCCTCTCACAATCAAAACCGACACCTTAAACAAAGTTTGAAGAACGATCAGAGTTGAACAAGTTTGTCTAAGGGAGTTTTGGGAGTTGTGTTGAAAGATTCGGAGAAGGATCGCTCCAAAGCTGGTCGGGCTTGCTGCCCGATAGGAGCCTCAACGCCCGCGCGCCCGAGCATGTTCGCTCGCGCGCCGCGCGCCGCGTGGCCGCCGGCCACCGGTAGCTCGCCGGCGCCCTATCACCAGCGCGACAGCGACAGGACGAGAGCCACGGCGCCCAACCCGCGCCCGCGACAGGACGGAGCGAGCGCAGGGCTAGCCAATCACCGGCCGCGCGCAGGTCGCCTTCCACCTGCCACGGCTCTGCTCCGCCAACCCTGTTCCGCCCGTTCGCCGAGAAAGCTGAGACGCCCCCGACGTCCCGCGCCTCCGCCCGCTCGCCCAACCCCCACGGTTGCCCTTCCGCCTCGCCCGCCCGACAGACCGGAAGCCCCAGACGCGCGCCGCCAAAGGCCAATTGCCACCGAAGACTACCCGAAGTTCCGCCTCCTCTGCCTAATGGCGTCGTCGGCCAATGGCCGCCTCTCCCGAGCACTCGCCGCTCCCGGCCTTATCCTTTCCCCACCGGAGCCCCGCCTCAACCCTCCGCGCCACCCCGGCCCTATAAAAGGGAACCCCCTCACCGGCAATGCCACCCCTTGCCACCGCCCGCACCGCGCCGCCGCTTTCTCCTCTGCGCGCCGCTTTCTCCTCTGAGCCACCGCTTTCTTCCCGCGCCGCCGCTGAGCTTCCGTGGAGCTCACCCCCTTGCGCCACCCCCACACTCCGGCGACTTCGCCGCCACCCTCAAGCCGCTTCTTCCAAGACACCAGCCGCCCACTCCTCCGCGCGGTACTAGAGCTTGCTTGTGTCCACCAGAAGCACCGCCGCCGCCGGACCACCGTCGAAGTCTCGCCGCCGCCCAAGCCTTCATGCGTACAACCTTCCCGCCCCAGCCTGCTCCTGCTCGGCCCCAAGGCTTCGCCGGTAGACCTGGAGGTAAGCTACTTAACCTCCCTGTCCTTCCGTCTCGCCCGACCCCTGCCCTTTTTCGCTTCGTCCGACCCCTTTCTGTTCGGTTCATCCGACCCCTTACTGTTCGGTTCGTCCGACCCCTGTCCTTTTTCGTTTCGCCCAACCCTTGTTTCGGTTCGCCTGACCCCTTTTCTTTTCATCTCACCCGACCTTTTCCCGTTCGCCTCGCCCGACCCTGCCAAGTTTCGCCGACCCTTTCTCCGCCTCGCCCGAGGGCTCGGTTGTAACTTTTTCTTTGACCCGAGGGTATCGGTGAAATGTTTTCGGGGATTCCTCTATGTTGAGTCTGAGGACCTCGGTACGGTTTTCCGTAAACCTGAGGGTCAGACCCTAAGTTTTCCCCAATCCGACCCTCTCATCCTGCTCTCCAGCAACAGAAGTTGAACTCCCCCACCTTTCCCGTAGCTTTGCTACAAGTGTCCGTGTTAAAACATGAGTGTGTTGAAATAACCATCCAAAATGTTTAACCCCTGCATTGCATTTCCGTGTAGAGTTGAATCTCGCCGACGGAACGTACGAGCTTCATCCAGCACTAGAAGAAGACCCCGCCGAGGAACTGCATCCCTGCGAAGGAGAGCCCGAACCGGAGCAAGACCCCGAGGACCCACTAACTTTTCCTGAAGGCAAGCCCCGGAGCATAAATTCCTATCTTGCGTTCATGCAATATTATTGATTACTTGATTGCGCATTTACGTTTCGAGGAGTTGTAATGAAACCTTAGATGCATAAACTTAGTACCTTGTCTGAATACTAGTTGCTAAGATCGAGTAGTGCAATGCTTAATAGGTTTCGGTAAAAGTCGAGTGATTTCCTGTCACTCGCGAGTTATAGGAGTTGAATGTTGCAGATTTTGTCGCAACTATAAGGACGACGGACGGGGTCAGGCTTGTGTTCGATACTTGGTGGATTGCCCTGTCTGTCTAAATGAAAATGAACTAAGGTCGAAACGTGTCGGCGTTCGTGATCAAGTGTTTGAAAGTACTAATCTCATACCTAGTATGGGATGGGGAAGCCTAGTACCTGATTGAACTGGGGCGTGGCATACCTTCCGGCTGTCCTTGGAACGTCGTTCCCATGGTGCATCATGTGGGTGCAAGTGCGGTCACAGTGCAGCAATAGGCCGGGACTGTGGAGCATTGCATGCCAAAGGAAGTTGGCCTTGACACGTGCATAAGGGATCGATGGGGACGGCTGACAAATGAAGCGACCCTTCGTGGTGTGCGGATGTCGTGAGATTAGGTTTGCCATGCATGGTTAATAAATTCGAATCAATTCGTCTGCCTCTCACAGATTGGGACTACTTGATCGCTATTCTGCACTGAGTAAAGATGGAACATGATGATGATTTTTAATCTTGATGCTTGTTCAGTAATTGCTTGGAAACCATGTTTGTTTAGTATAAGTTGCTAATCTAGATTGGATAAAGAACATAGAACATGAGCTAAAAAGTTGAAAGTAAGGACTGACTTTAGACGTTTTTGGCAAAGCAAACCCCAGAGCCAGAAAGCCTTGCATGTCTAGGTCTCGGTCGTGTCTTTCCGACGGGTCAGTCTTGCTGAGTACTAGTTGCTCAGCCTTGTTGTGGCTAATCTTTTTCAGGTAATGTCAATAGTTTGGTTGCGGGTACCACTTGGCCGACCCAGCTTCCCCCAGGCTGGACCATCGAGTGGGATCCTTCCTCGGACGGCGAAGGAAGGAGTTTTTGATGTCATGATCGGCTCCGTCATGATGTCATGTATCGACGTTTAGCTTCCGCTAGTTTTATTTGACTTCGAACCATGCAAAATTTCGGTTTGAATTTCAAAAACGCTGATGTAATAAATTGTTGAACTATGTTGTCATGATGGAATGTTGTAATCTCTGTGCTACTCACCTTCGCGTGAGCGATGCTTCTCGATCCTGTTTATGTGGTTTATCGGAGGAAATCCGACGGTCGACCAAGTTGACTTGCTTAAAGTGCATAATCGCGTGTCAGGCGACTTCAATGCATTTTAGTCAGGTTAATTTGGGCGGTTCCGCCACAGCTACATGGTATGAGTCTTAGTAGGATTACAGGGGAATCCTAGTAGGAGTCCATCTTCTTCCTTCCTTGCGGGTACTGAGGATCTATCCTTGACAAGCCCCCGAGCGCTTCATAGTCGAATGCAGTAGTCTTTGAGTACTTATAAGATCCTCACCGAGTAGTTTTGGTAGTCTTCGAGTACTTTATCTAGCTGAATCTTCAAAGTTTCTCAAAGCTGCCATGAGGCTATGGTGTGCTCAAAGCCTTTGATCATCTTGATTCTATAATCTTCATATATGGAAGGCGGCGAAAGTCGCATTCCATATGGAGTAGCCCCTGAGCCTTAGGTTGAATCGTAAAATCAGGCTAAGGGTTAGTAAAATCTTAAATCTTCTTCTTTCAACTTGGAAAAAATCAATTGTTGGGTGTAGCTTATCAGTCCCCGAGCCTTGGATTGATTGAATAATCAACTCAAGGATCTTGAATCTTTACGCAAGTCATCATCTGAGTAGTTTCGCGACGTCCAGCCCCCGAGCTTATGCGCTAGGTGAGCTGGAGGAGCCACATCGAGTACTTATTGGTGCTTAGCCCCCGAGCTTGAAAGCTAGCTAAGCCATTGGAGATATTTCCGAGTAGTAATTGACACTACTCGAGTTTGGGAACTAGCTATGCCTTTAGAGGTACGCTTAGTGTGCTGGAGCGTCGTCGCCAAAGCTTGACATGAAGGAAAAGATGCATACATTATGTAGCATATTTTTAGAATATTGAAACTACTGAAATTTGTTCAGTGATCAATATAAATGTTTGTGTCATGCTCTTGTGACGGCCATATCTCTCTTGAGTAGTTAGCCTGTTACGTTTAGGCTCTCAGTCTCCGTTTAGCCGTAGCCACTGCGTGGCAAGATCTTTGTCTCTTGTACGCGTACGAGCACTACCATTTGCAGAGCTGAGATCTTTATCTCATGTATGTGTGCTGGCACTTAGGCATGGCATATGCTTCTAAGGCTTTCACGAATTAGGGCATGTTCTGCTCGAGAAGATTAGTGACCTTAAGAGAGGACAAAAATGAGTAGTCGTTGTTGCGACAAAAAGAGAGCACGATTGCTCGCAAGAGTTTGCTGCCATCTGGTGAGTAGAACGCGTGTTGTGCGCAAGAGTTTGCTACCCTTCGGCGAGCAGAGCGCGTGTTGTGCGCAAGAGTTTGCTGCCCTCCGACGACTAGAGCACGTGTTGTGCGCAAGAGTTTGCTGCCCTCCAGTGAGTAGAGCGCGTGTTGTGTGCATAAGATTTGTACCTCCTTAGGGTGTACCTGTTGAGAGCCTCCAGTATTTAGTGCATCGAATTTGTGGCTATTGCCTCCAAAATTCAATGTACCAAACCTGTGACGGTGCCTCCACAACTAAGTGTACCAAACCCGTGGCCGTAGCCTCCATAATTTGATATACCAAGCTTGTGGCTGTCAGTCAACATGCCCCAAGAAAAGTTGGCAAAGTGTAGCTCTGGAGGGTAATTACCGTCGTGAGACGTACACAAATAAGTACTTGGCGCATTGACCAATCATGCTGAAACATGCCAGAGAAAAAAATAGTTATTAAAAAAGTGACTTAGCTTGATTTGTAGGCGATTTATGTCAAAGCCGTGGTGGTCGTCGATGAAGCCGTGATGATTTATTGATGAAGCTGACTAGTCAAAGTCAATTCCAACTAGTTGTCGGTCACGTGGAATCCGCCCTTGACTAGTTTTCTAGTCGAGATGAGTAGTCGAAGTAGTCCGTCCTCGACTAGTTTTCTAATCGAGACGAGTAGTCGAATTAGACTGTCCTCGACTAGTTTTCTAGTCCAGATGATTGGTCGAAGTAGTCAATGGTGTGAAGTCTGTCCCGACTAGTTTTCTAGTCGAGACGAGTAGTCGAAGTAGTCGTCGGCAAGTGATGCGGCTGATTGTTGGTGTTGCTGCTTCTCTCAGAGGTCTTCTCTGGTAAGTTTTTGGGTTGCACATAGCTATGATGAGCAATTTTCCTGGTAGCTTTTTTGGTGTGCACGTAGATGAATTCTACTTGTTTGATTTCTAGCCGTCGGAAACAGCTGGTTGCCTCAGTCTGCCAGCTTTGATGCCTTTTTATCCCTTGTATAGTAGCAACACGGCATAGCAGAATTGTCATGATATTGAGCGGTGCATCAGGTCAACCTTTCATGCATGATTGGGAAACTCGATGAACTCGAGTATGATTCCTAGTAGGACTCATGCCTGATGCCGTCGCTTTAATCTTGATGTGGAAAACGGCAGCTGAATTTCTTCTTTCTGCTTCAGACTCGGCGATAGCGCAATCCCAGGCGCCTCGCTTGTGCTTCGGACTCAAATACCGAAATCTATTTCGGCTGAATTTTTGCTTGACACAATAGTAGGTGCATGTCGACGAGTAGTGATCCGCTGTGAATTGTGTGAAACAGAGGGGTAGCCCCCGAGAGTAATCAAGGTTGTTGCTGGCGCGTCGACTTGCCGATTGTAGGTGTTGCCGTGCGAACTGTAATGTTGATCGGTGCGATCCTTGGCGTTGCCTTGTCGGATTCAACTTGGACAGGGGCTTTCAGCTTTCTGTGGATGGAATTGCCCGTGATCCAATTGTTTTCCCAAGCTTCTCGACTCTGCTTCGAATTGGAACTCGACGACTTGCTTCTCGTCGAGTAAATTAATTTTGAAGATGAGGTCCTTCAAGCTCGCCCGATGATCTTGACGATCGCCCCTACCTGGCGCACCAGATGTCAGAGTTTTATACCCGGCAACCTACCAGGGGGTACCCGAGGTAGTAGATTTGTTCATGGGGGAATCGCCGGACCTAGAATTTGAAGGTAAAAGCGAGGATACAAGACACAGATTTATACAGGTTCGGGCCGCTAGAGTAGCGTAATACCCTACGTCCTGTTTGGTATGTTTGTATACCAACTTTTTTTTTTATTTTAGCCCTTTTCGTGAAATATTTTCACAAATAGACCCCTGGCGGAACCAATTCCAAAAATGGACCCTTAGCTTGGCGCCAGGATGGTTGGCGCCAAGCTACAACGTCTTGGCGCCAGCCTCACCATCACCACTGATCGGGTAGCTAACGTGGCGCCAAGGCTTGGCGCCAGGATCTATGGCGCCAAGGCTTGGCGCCAGTCAGGCTGGAGCCAAGCCTCCTACATAAGGCACCGCCCCTTCTTCTTGCCCGACACTTCCTCATCATCCTTCTTCACTCTCTCGAGTTTTTACTCTCCCTACTTCGCCCTATACTATGAATCGACATTTTAGCTTAGGAAACTTTCATTTGATCCGTGGATCTTGAAGAGCAAGGTATCCTCTCTCCCTCGTAGCTTTGTTTCACATCGATTCGCTATATATTAGTTGCATTTTTTAACTTAGGGTTTCATGCAAATGTTGGATGCCGAGGCGTGGAAAAGCTAGGAAACTAAGGTAACCCCAGCGCATCTAGTTATGTTGTGTGCTCATTGTTGTGGATCAAATGAAAAACCTTAATTGTAGGTTTATTGTTAAGTGTGTTTGGTTCTTACAACGAAATAAACTAAATTGTAGTTATGGCGCTAAGCTGACCGGAAATGCCTTCGATCCATTGCCTCTGCCTAGTGGTGTTCCAGTGCCTATGTGCTTTTGCGGCGATCCTTGCTAGGTAGCTAAGTCCGATGAACATGACACGTATAGGCAGAGGTATTGGATGTGTTCCAACTTTGCGTTTGAACCTACACTTCGTCAGCGCCGCATTAACAAGTTGGTAAGGAATTGTTGTTGTCTTATAATTATTGTCCTTATTTCTTTTGTTTACTAACAGTTGCATTTGTTGTAGACCCCTCCACCGCTATGTGATTTTGAGCAGTGGATCGACACTGAGATCAATCCTGAAGACAAGGAGTTTTTGTTGCGCTAGGATGCAGAGAGGAAGGAGATGACGGAGAAGAGGCTCAGAGAGGAGGCTGCGGAAAAGGAGCACAAGAAAGAGGAGGAAAGGAGGCGTGCTGCTGCGAACATGGAGGAGAGGGAGAAGAAGCTTGAGCGTGCACGCCGAGCGAAAGCAGCGATTGAGGAGGATCCCGATGCCTTGAGGAAGGGAAAGTGGCCTTGTTGCACTCAGTAGTCATAATTAGTTTCTAGTTCTATGGTTTATTTATGAACAATATTTTCTACTATGAGACTTTTATTATGTTGTCATGTAATGATGCACTTTAAGTATGGACATGCAAGTGGTAGACGTCCTATGTTTATTTTGCGATATAATGCACTTTGAAGTTGTACTCTAGTGAAATTTCCGCAAAAAATAACAAGGGTACTTGTTAGTGAAATTTCGGCAGAATTTCCCCTACTTTTTGATGCAATCCATACAAAATTACAAGATGAATAGTGAACATAAACACAAACATACAAGCATACGACACATTTATAATAAAATCCACAATAGTTTAGAATGAAAGTCCATATACACAAATAGTCCATATAACACAAAGTCCATATACCACATAGTTCACAATAAGTACCCTCAGTGCCTCCTAGTCTTACCCTAACCCTTGTGACCAAGGGCGTTGGTGCCTGGAGTGTAAGGAGAACGTGGGTGACGTAGTTTAGTGTCTACAACCTGTGTAGGCTGGGTCAAGGGAGCCTCATGGAGCTGAGACGGGCCAAGCTCCTCGGGCCTCTGGTCATCGTCGTCATCATCATCGTCCTCATCCTCGGATGCAATTGCTTTTGACCCTGAGGGGCCTTGCCTAGACGTACCAACGCCTCCTTCGCGTGGGGATGGAACGTGCACGTCTCGTGTCGTGGCAGTCCTGTAACCACAACGAGCTGCCGCACGGCGAAGCCGACTTGACAGTCGCTGTTGTGAAAAAACTAGTTAAATGAAAGAATGTAACATATTAATAAAGTATTTGAAAGAACAATTTGAGTCTTACGTCGAGAAAAGTTCGCGTCTCGGGATCCATAACTCTAGGACGGAAATGCTCAATATCTCTAACTGAGCTTTGGAGCATACGACCCTGCAACAAATTTTTAGAAGTCAGTAGTCACTTAAAGCAATAAATGATTAAATCATTAACTTACTTACACACTAAGTCACTAAATGACTAAATGATTAAGTCAGCAAGTCACTAAGTCCTTATCTAACTAACTAAATCACTAAGTAACTTAACATAGAACATAGAAAAGTGAAGCAATTGTCTTACCATCCTATCCAGGATTGGTCCTGTCTCCACCTGCCTTCCAGCACGAGTACTCTGGTCGTACACCGTGTCTTCATCGTCGGACGAGTGGATGTCGGCGTAGTCATCTTGCATCCATTGTACCCTAAGCCTGTGATGCGTCGCACCTTGTTACCAAGTCTGGTATTGCCTATACTCACTGTTTGTGTGCGGGTCGTCGTTCTCGTCCACGTTGTCGTGGAACTGCTCCCATTCCTCAATGTAAGCCTGGTGGAACGCGTGCCACTCAGAGACCTTCCGTTTCTTCTTACGATCCACGCTGCACGTCACATTAGATGTTACTGCTAGGCAAAATTTAGTTAATGGTAATGGAAAAAATTCAAATTGGAAAACACTTACTTGTGTAACTCCACACTAGTCGAGGTCACAGGTGTTGGCCAAATCTGCCTGATCCCAAACTGACATGCTACTCGATCAGGCAGGTGGTACTCGACAGCATAGAAACATATGAGAGGCACTTCATCCTGTAAAGATCGTCGTCGGCCGCACACATGACGCTAACGGCAAAAGGAAGTGCGTCCTCTCCTTTGTAAGGCTGCCAATTTACCTGATACATGTCAAAACAAGATGTTAGTTGTTATACTAAAGGAGTACAAAGCATGTGAAAAAAATTTGAATTACACTATGAGCCATGAGCGCGTCTAGCTCGTTGATGTAATCCAGGTACGCGCGCTCCAACCTCGCATGGCCAACCTTAACCTGATCCCAAAGATATGCCCATGTCGGCTGCCGTCTCGGCGGCTCACCTGGGAACCACGGTCGACGACCCATAATCTCAGGATGACCAACTGGAAGACGGGCCCACATCCATAACTGCAATAGGTACACGCACCCTCCAACTGACGTGGAGCCCGAGGTCCGACCGCACGCCTCGCACAGCTGCTGGTTCAGGAAACACAGCACAGCTGACCCCCAGCTGTACTGACCCGCCTGCTGCCAGTCAATGAGGCAATGGATCCACATCCAAGACGCAGTGTCACCTATAGCGTCTGGGAAAAGAACACAGGCAAACAGGTGCAGGATCCACGCCCTGCAGTAGTGCCCAACTGTCTCCACATCCGCATCTTGGGGGCAGTGTCCGAAGTGTTCCCGCAGCTAGGAGATTAGCACTCCAAATGTTCGAGTCCCTTGATTCTTAACCTCTCGCCCAAGGAAGGTTGCCACTCGTGCTCTCCAACCCTCTGAGATGCACGGCCCAGTCACTGCATTGCCACGAATCGACAGACCCAACATCTTTTGATAGTCCTGTAGGGTCACTGTCATCTCTCCGAACGGCAGGTGAAAGCTGTGAGTCTTGGGCCGCCACCTACATTTTGTAGAAATATTACTTGTCAACATGTAAGGACACAATAAATTGAACATGAACGGAGGCAATAGAAGCAAGATAGTACCTGTCAACCAACGCAGTTAGAGCTGCTGAGTTGAACTTGGGTAGCCCACGACGAACCTGAAAGGACATGATATCTAGGCCTGCCATCTGTAGCAACGGAGTGTAGCGGTCGTCGTACTGCAGCACCAAAAACCCATCATGGGCTCTAGAACGAAGGAGCGGAAGGACCTGCATGCAAACAAACAGAGTCAGACGTTTCTTGAGAAACAAGACGTGGACGCTTGCAAAAATTAGATCATCAACTATAGATTATTACCAGCCCTCCCGCTATGAGACGACCTCGGTGGGTCTGGTCGTACGCCTGGTCTAGTAGGTGGAAGTGCGCCATCCTACAAAAAGTCAAAAACAAATAAAATTAGTAAATAATGAAACATAAAGTTAGAGATGTACAAGCAAAAGGTACTATTACAATGAAACATAACTATTTGAATAAATAAGACACATATGAAGTAACGAAAAGAGCTACTAGTCGCACCTCGCTAATCTGCCAATGGCAAGTGCGTGAATTATGACCCAATCTACCGCACTTGCTGCACTCGTTCTATTCTGGGTCAGTAAGAAATGGTGTTGCTCTACCACGCCTCGTTCTTCCAGATACCTGATCCATAGTCATGTTATGCCTCGTCCTCTTCCTTGTTCCATGCTTGTTCCAACGGTAAGCTGGATCCGCATCGTATTTTGGCCCATCATATGGAGGCCACTCTCTAGGATCCCGGAAAGGCACGAAGTGGGGGCTCCATGTGCGCACAAGCGTGTTTACACTGAACTCATGAGGTATCATGCTCTCGATATTAAAATTGCGATGCCTAGCTGCTGCCACCAAATGAGAACATACGAAGTGGTACTGCCTTGGCCTACCACAAGTGCACTTGAAATCTCGAAGGACTACCACATGTATCCTCGACTCTCGGATCTTGCCATCGGACGTTGTCCTGCCCCTATGCTTGACCTGATAAGTCCCTGTGGCGAGATCAAAACATTGCACCTCATGTGTGGCAGCCCTTTCATTTGCAATGCTGAGGTGTGTCTTTGGTTTTTCAGCCCATCTCTCCCCAGCACTCTGCAACGCTTTTGCTTTGGCGTGTCTTTCATTGAACCATGCAACAAGCCTGTAGAAGGTGAATTCAACAATTGCGTTCACAGGCATACCACATATCCCCAATAGCAACTTATTGAATGACTCGGCCATGTTACTGCACTGAAACTCATACCTCCATCCACCGGCGTTGTGAGATCTAGTCCACTTATCCAAATCTCTCATCAAACCAGCGAGCCATTGTCTACCTTTTGCATTTATTGCGGTCCTGACCTGCTCCAATTTGCGCTGAAAGTAATAGTCCTGAAGATGACGAGCAGCAACTTGAAATAGATCAAAATTATCCTTCACACCATCCTTCCGAAGTAGGTTCTCTGCAAGGTGCCGAGTACACCAACGATGATGTAAAGGTGGATACCCCTCCATCTGCTCTTGCACAGCATGAAGTATGCCCTGGTGCCTATTAGATATGACGCCAACCTCCCTGCCAGGCCCAACCACATGTATCCGGACTAGTCTTAAAAACCATCCCCAACTGTCATTGTTCTCCCTCTCAACTAATGCAAATGCCAAAGGAACCAACATGTTGTTCGCGTCACAAGATATGGCTATAAGAAGTGTGCCCCTGTATTTGCCAATCAAAAATGTACCATCAATGGAGAAAACAGGACGACAGTGCCTAAAGGCTTCCACACACTGAGGAAACCACCAGAACGCACGCTCGAATATCTGCCTCCCATCCTTCCAAGCATTTGGTTTTGGGATGTACTCATAATGCATGCCTGGATTCATCGCTTTTATTGCATTGAAAAGCACTGGCAGCTGCTCGTACCCAGACTCCCAATCCCCATATATCATCTTCCACGCTCGCTGCTTAGCCCTCCAAGCTTTACCATAAGTTATCACATAACCTCCATAAATCTCCTCAACGGTTCTGATAATTGTTCTAACTTTCATGTTGGGTTGTTCTTTCAATATTCCCATCATCCGCTTGGCAATTAGGGTAGATGTTAACTGCGGATGTCTCACTTTAAGCTCATGGTCAGCACAATTGTGTGGACTGACAACTTTTGTGATCTTCCACTTCCCGGTGATATTTTGCTTCCTTGCACAAACCCTCCATGGGCACCGTTCCTTGTCACACACAACTGTGTAACAGCGCTCCGCATATGAATGCAAGACTTTGTAAGGTCTCTTCCGTATCACCGCAAACGCCTGCAACCACCTCTTCAATGCGGGAAGGTCCTTAAATACCCTTCCCTCCTCAATAACCATACTAGGACCAGCCTCAGGAGCTTCTAGGAGCTCATCATCACGTCCTTCTGCAAACGCCTGATCAGAAAGAGTAAGATCGCTAAACTCGTGAACTATCGGATCACGATGTCCGGGGAAGATACGCCTGAACATCTCAATATCACTCTCTGTCATCTCTCCAGCAGGGCGATCATCATCAGAATCAAGATCCACTCCCATTTCGTATGCATCTTCGTCATTCATAATTTCAACACTATTGGAGCCACGCAATCCATCTCCACATTGCACTTGTGTAGCAACTAGAGGCACATCCAGATTTTCTGGAATATCTCCTGTGACATTAACTACAAATATGAGTAAAGAACAAATTGATGGAACGAAGGGGGTTAGCTCCCAACAATAGAAACTGATAAGACACTTACTTGGATCATTCTGTGTGAAAAAGAACTCATTAGGAGAGTCTGCCACATCATCAACAATCCGACAAACATCTCCAACTACTTCATTGGGGGCAGATTCAACATCGGGAATCGTAGGTGCAACCTCCACGTCCATAACAGATTCTGGGATAGGAGGATCGAAGTGTGCTCGTTGACCCATTGGTCGGGAAAACCGACGAGGATTTGGATCAACTCCTACCCGACGAACAACCACTTCAACACTTGGGGAATGACCATTCATAACCGTTCTCACATATTTTTCCCATTGGCCTGCACATCGAATTAGGACCATCTTCCTTTGAATGTTGAGAGGGGAACCTAGGTGAAGTATGCCCTCGACTATGATTTCATCATCTCCATGACAATGTAGCTCCTCCCGAGCCCTTGCAAGCAACTCACTAAACGAGGGTTTCTCATCAAATATCACAACCTCGCACTGCATGGCAACAAACTTAACACATCCATAGTCATCCCTTTCCACGGTGCCTCCATGATATATGCTCAATTCATTTAGTCCATAATAAATGATGCATTCTAAGTACAAGGTCTCTAGTATAAAATGAGATAGTATCAATTGATTACTAACTACTAAATACAACTAACTAACTATGTCATACAACTAACTAACTATGTCACCTAATATGTACCTATGTACCTAATATCGTAATAACTAGTTTACTATGTAACTAACTATACATCTAACTACGTAAACAAAATTGCACATCCATCTAGTTAAATAGTGTCATGAGTATTATCTATTCCTTCTATCATTGCAATTCAAACAAAAAAAAACTACCAAAATAAATTAGTTTTCATATCTAACAATTCTACCTAACTATTCTAATTTATCTATCTAACTATTTTATCTATTCTACCTACCTATCTAAATTCTACCTAACAATCTAAATTCTAGTTAACTATAACCCTTCTTAGAGTTTTACCTGAGTCACTCACACCGTCAGCAAGAGCTGGGGCGGGCGCCGGGCGGAGGGCCACCAGCGGGGACGGCCGCGGGCGCCCGGGCGGGGGGCGGGTGGCCTTTGGCCGGGGTGGGTGTGGGGGCCCATGCGGGGCGGCCGCGGGTGGGCCGCTTCCTGGCGGGGCGGCCGCAGGGGCCCGGCTGGAGGGGGCACACCGGCGGGTGCCGGGCAGTGGGCGGCCTCCTGGCGGGGCGGGCGTGGGAGCTGGCCGGGGGCGGGGGCGGGTGGGGCAGCTGCGACGAGACCCGACTGCGGCGGCGGCACGAGTTTGAACGAAGGAAGAAAGAAAGGGACGCGCAAAAGGAAGGGATGGGCGGTGTTGAGTTAAAAGGCTTGACGCCAGGGAGGCTGGCGCAAAGGCTTGGCACCAAGATCGGTGGCGCCAAGATCTGTGGCGCCAAGCCTTCGCGCCTGTCGCCACGGGGGCACGCCATGGCGGGGACCTTGGCGCCATGGAGGCTGGCGCCAAGGCGTTGTAGCTTGGCGCTAGCCATCCTGGCAACAAGATGTTGTAGCTTGGCTCCAGCCATCCTGGCACCAAGCTAAGGGTGCCTTTGGTTGAGCTTTTCAACCTGCTTTTACTTTTGCAAAAGCCAAAAGCCAACCAAAAGGCTTAAAAGCTCTATGTGTTTTTGCCCAAAAGCTGCTTTTGCTCCAATACAAAATCAAAAGCATCTTCCCCCATACTTTCAAGTGCTTTTGAGGTAAATAATTACCCACCTGCCACTGATTATGAAGGTAACGGTTCGTCCCCTCCTCCCCATCTATTTTTTCTCCCAACTCGCGCAGTCCCGTCCGCTCCTCCCCCGTGTTAGTGCGCCTCCGTTGCCGGTCCGCCGCCCCCGGACGGCCGCCGCTCGCCGCCCCCAGCCCCCCGCCCCCGGACTGCCTGCCGTGAAGGACAGAAAGCGTCTTTCCGGCTTGCTCCGAAGCAGAAAGCCCGCACGTCTCCCCTCCCCGGAACCCTCGTCAATTCGCCGGCGACCTCCGCCTCGCTTCGCCCGGCACCGCCGATGGGAGAGCTCCCGCAGCCAGCGTCATTGGTCGCCGTCCTCTCGAGCGATGCCCTCTTCCCCTTCATCCTCCGGTGCCTCTCCCCTGCCGACCTCATCCGCGCCGCGCTCGCCTGCTACGGCTTATGCCGGGCCGCCTCCCTCGACGCCGCCCACGACGGTGACTGCAGCTGGCGCGCAATGCCGCACTCCGAGGAGGTCATTATCGGCTTCGACCCCTTTCTGTTCAACCGCCACTGCGTGCACGCCGCCGGGAACATCTACTGGCACATCTGCAACTCCAGCCGCCTGCTCAGGCTGGATCCTCGCACGCTCGAGTTCTCATTCCTGTTGGCGCCGGCCGAGCTGGGGAGGCACTTCAAGAAGTACCGTATAGGGGAAATGCCAGGGAACGGACGGCTGTGCATCGCCACTGCTGAGGAGCAGCTGCAGCTCTGGGTGCGTGGGGATGCCATTGGAAACAACAATGGTTGGGTGCAGCAGAGGCAGATGAACTTGCTGGCTCTGTCTATTTGCTATTGCAGGTTTCACTCTATGTCTAACAATACCCAGTTTAACAATTCATATGCTTAACTCCAAATGACAGTACTTATTATACTGAACAGGTTTATGGCTGTAGCTTGGATACTGGCGATGCTATTAAACAATGCTTATGTTTGCATTTGAATGTTTATTTCTGATGAGAATCACTTGCTGATACAATGTAGGCTATGAGTAAACTATATTGATTTGTTTGGACTTGTCAGCATGGTTCAAACTTGTTAGGACGAGGAAATGTTGTGACAGTATCTATAGGCAGATTTACATGCAAATAAACATGAACCATTGATTTCAATATTTGGATTGTTTTCAATTTGGGACTACTTTCTTTTAATTCACTACGTTGGTGGATATGTGCTTTGAATATTGTTTTGATATTAATAGACCAATAACTTTGGTGGATCAAGAATATATAAAATTTAGTTTTTTTCCTTTCTAAAATAATCATTTACATGCGAATTAGTAAACACATTATTTTGTTATGAGCAATTTGCATATAAACACACCCACAGACCTTTAGGGGCATTATAGGTATTTCTTAAACAGCCTACAGTTCACAGCTGCTCTAACCAAACGGTCTTCTGCTTTTCCCACAGTAGTTTTCTCGCAGCTGCTTTTCCACAGCCCACAGCTCACAGCAGCTTTTCCAAAAGCCACAGTCCAACCAAACACACCCTAAGGGTCCATTTTTGGAATTGGTTCCGCTAGGGGCCTATTTGTGAAAAATTTTCGTGAAAAGGTCTAAAATAAAAAAAAGACGGTGTTTGTATATTGCGCCCTACGCTTGGGTGTTGAGTATCCTAGTTGTTGGATATTGATGAGGGTTTTGGGCTCTGTTCTCTCGATCTAGGTACGGTCGCCCTCCTTTATATACTCCAGGGGGCGGGATAACTAGTCGGTTACAAGGAGTAGTCCTACATCGAGATGGAGGATGGCTGCATCATGGAGATTGGTCTGGATGGAAATCTGGTGACCCCGAAAACACCACCAGCACTAGCATCATCCACGCAAGCAGCTGAAGAACCGCCATCACTACCAGCTGCTCCTGCTTCAGACGTTCCAGCACCTGCCGCCGCTGGTGGAGACCCGGACAACTCCGGGGATGACAGCGACGGTGAAGATGAGAACAACGACGACCACGGCAACAACGATGGCCATGACAACAACAACCACAACGACAATGACGATTGTGGAAATCTGGATAATGGTCCTTGTAGAACGGGGCCAACTTGTGAGGTTTAATCCTCAGTGGATGAGCCTGGCTACTTCCCCACTCTGCTCCGGGAAGTGCTGCAGGAGCTGGGAAATACTGTGAAGCCTCTCTACGTCACCCTGTGCGTCTCCTACTCCACGTTGGATGACTACTTCGTCACCCGGGTCCAAGTCTGGGAATGTTTGGAGGCTTCCAAAGGCATGAGGACTCGCTTGGCACATGACTCCACTGTGCCTAATGCTACCTACACCGCCTCCATCAGCTGTGCCGCCAGGAGAGCTCTGTGGGCCCTCTGCTACACCCATCGCCTGGAGTTGAGCACCACCGACTACGTCACCTTCCTCACCATCCCAATGGAACAGAGCAGGCAGCTGTACTGTTGGGAGAAGCCGGAGAAGACCACATCAACCTCCTCGCCTAAGTCACCTCGGCTCTCAACACCGACCTCGACGGAGCCACTCCAGATCTTGCCAAGACCCACGAGGAGCTGCAGGACGCTCACGCCAAGATTGCACAGCTGGAGGCCCATCTTGTAGGAGAGGAGCCACCAGAGGAGACGGACGAGTTTCATTGCCCTACCGCATCACCACCCCACAAGAAGCTCCGCTACGACACGTCTAGGTCTATCACTGGTCTTCTAGGATAGGCTCCTAGGTTGGCTACCCTGATGAGGTTTCTCGATAGAACTATTCCTGTGAGGACGTGCGATGTAATAATGCTTGTTGTGTGAACAAGTGTTTGGTTTCGAGTTTTTGTAATGACTGAGATGTTTTGTGGAGTGATGGCCACAAATGCATCATTAAAAAAATTAAAGTTAATAGTCTATTGAGTTTAAATCTTGGCTCTCTACTCCTATACCCACTTTATCAGCTCATCATTCTTATCTGATATTCATTCCTCTAACAATCAGATGGTAAACAATAGGTCAAGAGGAGGACAAGACGTTTGAAGTCAGAGGCATGCCTACATAATCAACCAAGAGAATCAAGCACCATCTCCACGACCAAATTCCACAATGGAACAATTCCTGGTAGCTCATATGCAACTGTTGCAGAACCTCACCGCCACTGTTAAGAATCTACAAGCCCAACAAAACCAGCAACCGCCGCAAGCGCCTCAAGCACCTAGAGACAACATAGGGAATTTATGAGCCGTCACCCTCCCACTTATTCTCACTCAGTGGATCGTTTGGACGCTGATGACTGGCTGAAAGTCATCTGTAAGAAGCTAGATTTGGCATAGTGCAATGAATGAGAAAAGGTCTTGTACGCTGCAGGACGTTTGGAAGGATCTGCAGCTGATTGGTGGGATGCCTACACCACTGCACACGCCGATGCCAACACCATCACCTGGGAGGACTTCAGGAATAGCTTTCGCACACACCACATTCTAGCTGGTGTGATGAAGCTCAAGTAGAAGGAGTTTTTGGCTTTGACACAAGGCAACATGACAGTCAGCGAGTACCGGGACAAGTTCACTCGATTATCTCGTTATGCACCCAATGAAGTGGACATTGATGAGAAGAGACAGGAGTGTTTCCTGGATGGTTTGATAGGGCCACTCAACTATCAACTGTAGAGTCATACTTTCCCAAACTTCCAAACATTGCTGGACAAAGCTATAGGCCTGGAAAATAAGCGTAAGGAACTTGGAGAGCAGAAGCGGAAGTTCCAATCTCAAGAGCAATCCAGCAGTAACACCCGTCCTCATTTTAACTCATCGCAAGGATCTCAATTCCTCTCTGAAGGACAAGGTGGAAGCTATCAGCAGAACCAACAGTTCCAATGTTATTATCAGCAACCCCAACGCTTCAACAAACAGGTGCAGCGCACCCCCAACCCTTAGCAAAACCGAGCAGGCAATGCAATAGGTGCACCAGTGCGGACCAACAATCCAGTTACACTAGTTCAACCCAATGGCTGCTTCAAGTGTGGTGAAGTGGGGCATTACGCCAACAATTGCCCCAAGCGCAACATGCAGACCCTCCAGAATCAGAAGAGCAATGGTCAGAAGCCTGATCAGCAACCATCTCAAGCACGCAATGGGAACCCAAGTTCATAGGGCAACAAGGGTCAATAGAACTTCATGCGTGGTAGGGTGAATCATGTGACAGCTGAAACAACCAAGGAAGCTCAAGATGTTGTGCTCGGTATGTTACTCGTTAATTCTGAACTTGCATCAGTTTTATTTGATTCTGGAGCATCCCATTCATTTATAACCGATCAATTTGTGGCAAAGCATAACATACATATGCGTCCTACGAGGAAAATTTTGCTAGTTAGCTCACCAGGTGGTGAGATGAAAACTAGTCAATTATGCCCACGGGTCAATCTGAAAATCATGGGGATAGATTTCATAGCTAACTTAGTGGTTTTAAAGTCCAATGGTATTGATGTGATTCTTGGAAGGGACTGGTTAGCAGGATGTGATGGAATTATTTTATGTGCCAAGAGGTCAGTGCTTTTAACTAGCCCTCAAGGGGATAGGATTGAGTTTGTGGCTACTGCCTCATCCAAAGAACAGGGTATAGTGAATCGGATAAAGGGAAAAATCTTTGGAGGATATTAAGGTTGCATGTGAATACCCCGACGTCTTCCCTGAGGATTTACCAGGTGTGCCACCTGACCGTGATATCAAGTTCTCTGTTGATCTTGTACCCGGCACTTCACCTATATCTAAAAGACCCTATAGAATGGATGTTAAGGATTTGGTTGAGTTAAACAAACAAATAGAAGAATTATTAAGTAAAGGTTTTATCCATCCTAGCTCTTCACCTTGGGGAGCGCTTGTACTTTTTGTTGATAAAAAGGATAGCACCAGAAAAATGTGCGTGGATTATAGGGCTCTCAATGATGTAACCATTAAGAATAAATATCCACTACTTGGATCGAAGATCTATTTGATCAGATTAGAGGTGCAAAGGTCTTTTTCCAAAATCGATATGTGATCAGGTTATCACCGGTTAAAGATCCGACTAGAAGATATTACCAAAACAGCGTTTACATCCAGATATGGCCTATATGAATACACTGTGATGTCTTTTGGGTTGACAAATGCTCCAGGATATTTCATGAACTTGATGAATAAGGTGTTGATGGAGTATCTAGATAAGTTTGTGGTGGTATTCATGATGATATCTTGGTATTTTCTCGAAATGAAGAAGAGGATGAAGAGCACCTAAGATTAGTGTTATAGAAGCTTCGGGAAAATCAGCTATACGCCAAATTGAGTAAGTGTGAGTTTTGGTTTAAAGAAGTTTCCTTCCTTGGACATGTTATCACCGATGGAGGAATCACAGTAGACCCAAGTAAAGTTCAAGATGTGTTGAACTGAAATCCACCCAAGAATGTGTCCGAAATTAGAAGTTTTCTTGGATTAGCGAGTTTCTCGAAAATTGTAAAACCTCTCACTTCATTATTGGAAAAAGGAAAAGAGTTTAAATGGGATGCCAAGTGTCATGCTAGTTTTGAAGAGCTGAAGAAGAGGTTAACTACTGTCCCTGCGCTAATAATGCCTGATATCCACAAAGGCTTCGACATCTATTGTGACGCTTCACACCTAGGTCTCAGATGTGTACTGATGCAAGAAGGCAAAGTAGTAGCTTATGTCTCTAGACAATTGAGGAAGCATGAACAAAATTATCCTACTTATGATTCGGAATTAGCTGTCATCGTGCATGCATTAAAGATTTGGAGACATTATATGATCGGGAGCAGGTGTCAGATCTTCACCGATCACAAAAGTCTAAAATACATCTTCACTCAAAGGGATCTTAATCTACGGCAGTGTAGATGGCTAGAGTTGATCAAGGACTATGATCTGGATATCCAGTATCATCCCGGCAAGGCAAATGTTGTAGCAGACGCTCTAAGTCGAAAGGGTCAAGCTAATATGACTATAGCTCGGTTGATGTCCCAGGAATTATGTTGGGAAATGGAGCGACTCAACTTAGGAATCATTGCCCATACTGAAGCCATGACCATAGAAATTGAACCTACACTGGAACATGAGATCAGAAAAGGGCAGTTGACAGATACTAAAATTAAAGAAATCAAGACCCAAATTGGTTTAGGAAAGGCCCCGGATTTCATTGAAGATGATTAAGGAACTATTTGGTTCAGAAAAAGGGTCTGTGTACCTGAAATTGTCCATCTTCGTGAACTCATATTGAAGGAAGCACACGATTCAGCCTATTCCATTCACCCTGGTAGTACCAAGATGTACCAGTATTTCAAGGAGAAATATTGGTGGTATGGTTTGAAAAGAGATGTAGCAACCCACATTGCTTTGTGTGATGTATGCCAGAGAGTAAAAGCAGAACACCAAAAGCCAGTAGGTTTACTTCAGCCATTGAAAGTTCCTGCATGGAAATGGGAAGAGATCGGAATGGATTTTATTGTTGGGTTACCTCGCACTCGTGACGGCTACGATTCCATATTGGTTATTGTGGACAGATTAACTAAAGTTGCTCATTTCATACCATTTAAAACAACCTATATTGGAGCCAAGTTAGTAGAACTATATATATCAAGGATTGTGTGTCTACATGGTGTTCCAAAGAAGATAGTATCTGATCGAGGTACTCAATTCACGTCGTGATTCTGGCAAAAGCTACATAAATCAATGGATACAAAGCTTAATTTCAATTTCGCGTATCATCCACAAATAGATGGTCAAACTGAAAGGATCAATCAAATCTTAGAGGATATGTTAAGAGCTTGTGCCTTAAAATATGGAGGTAGTTGGGATAAAAGCTTGCCGTACGCAGAATTTTCCTATAACAACAGTTATCAAGCAAGTCTTAAGATAGCCCCATTTGAAGCCTTGTATGGGAGAAAATGTAGAACGCCATTGTATTGGAGTCAGATAGGAGAAAGTCAAGTTTTTGGATCGGAGATTCTTAAAGAAGCTGAAAGGCAAGTCCAGATAATTCGAGATAACCTCAAAACTGCACAGTCATGATAGAAGAGTTATGCTGATACTCAGAGGAGGGAATTGACATTCAAAGTTGGAGATTATGTGTATGTCAAGGTATCACCTATTAGAGGCCTCCGTCGATTCAAGGTTAAAGGGAAGCTGTCACCTCATTACATTGGTCCTTTTCAAATCTTGGAAAGGAAGGGAGAAGTGGCATATCAATTAGAACTACCTACTCGACTGTCAGATGTCCATGACATGTTTCGCATATCTCAATTGAAAAAGTGTTTTAAGAGTGCCCGAGGAACAATTATCGTTGGAAGAACTCAATGTAAAAGATGACTTGACTTATTCGAATCATCCTATCAATATACTAGAAACATCCCAGAGAGTCACTCGGAGCAAAGTAATCAAAATGTGCATTGTACAGTGGAGTCACCGCTCTGAAGGTGAAGCTACTTGGGAAAGAGAAGATGAGCTTTATAAAGAATTACATCAGCTGTTTCCCAATCTTTCTGAATCTCAAGGATGAGATTCTCTTTAAGGGGGGTAGGATTTGTAACACCCAAAATTCCATCACAAAAACAATGTAAGCAACTTGTGTCGGTCTAGATTTCTAAGGACTTAATAAATTTTTTAAATAAATCTCGGTCTTTAATAATTTAAACAACACTTGAATTAACTTTAGAATCAACAAGTGGTTGATGCATGCATTTCGTTTCCATTCGTTTTATTTCTCCGCCTCCAGCGCGCACGTCGCCGCCCCTCCGCTTCCTATCCCCACCTGTAACGGCCGCTCCACCACAGCCGCCACTCGCCTTCTCCCCTTCCACCTGTGCCGCCTCCGCTTCCCCCTCGCCCCTATAAAACCTCCCCGCCTCCACCCGATGCTCCTCCACCCCTCTCCCGCCGCCAACCCCCACCGAAGCCACTGCCCGCACCAAGTACTGCCACCGCCGTCGACCGGCCCTCCGCCGCTGGGCCAAGTCCGGCCGCTTCCGTCCGTTGGTAAGCAACCCCTCAGGTTACCCTCGCTCTCCTCCGCTGCATGTGCCAGCCGCCCAGGGCTCCGCCGTGCTGGAGCGCCGATGAGCTTCGCCGCCAGAGCCGGCCAGAGCCCTGGCGTGAGGAAGAAGAAGCCCGCCTCTTTTTCATTTAAGCCCCTACGCTTCTTACTTTTTGCTTCGCAGTCCAGCTTAGTTCAAAAACCTTTAGATTTAGGCCCTGTTTTCTTTCACTTTAGTCCCCGAGCTTCTGCATAATAGAACCCACCGTCCAGCTTGGTTCTTTTGCATGTTAAACCTTCGGTTTATACGTGTAATTATGATTTAGCCCTCGATTTCTTGTAGTTATGCCCTTGAAAGTTTCTAATCCTCGCCAGCAAGTCCCTAAAGCTTAGTTAAGCCATATCTTCATCTTTTTAACTCCATTGTCAGCGATTCTTGCGTTCACGTGATTGTCTCCGCATGAACGTTAGTTTTAGGAGTTTGTTTGAAGTCTTTTAAACTGTTTGATGTATTGTTTCTTATTTATTGTTTGTTTTGCTTGTGTGATCGTGTAAACGACATACCGTTCGAGGAAGGCCACGAGCGGCAGTTAGAAGAAATCTTTCTACAGTTTGTCGAGAAAGGCAAGTGGCTTCATCCTTCATATTCTTTTTCATCTCGGTAACAACATATTAATTCATTTTATAATTTCCTGTATTGCATAATTTGACGGGATACCTATTAAGGACTTACCTAGTCTTTTCCCCCGACCCTTGAATACTGGTTTTAAATCTTGTTGGGTAGAAATGCTTAACTGCTTACTATGGGATGGTAACATCATAATTTTTTGAGAATATTAATGATGACTTTCTTTGTTGTTATACCTAGTTAATTACAAGATCATTTATTTTAATTGGAACATGGAGAACCACCTAAGAAAATAGTACAAACACAACATCATATGGCTCTGATCTTAGCCAATTAATTAGACATGTACTTGACTAGTGGCCTTACCAAAAGGGCAACGAGGGGGAAGGTGTTGGGGTATAGCCCAGTCCTCTTGGAGTAGTAGCCGTGGCTAATGTGCTGATTTATTAGGGAGGGTTATGGTCCACACCGCTACTGAAACTCTAGCGGGCTGCTGGTTATCTATGTGCCTTTAAAAAGGCTTCGTAGTGGACCCTCAACCACTCACCAAAGGAAGTGTTTAAGGGCTTTGCAAACCTGGGCGATACGGGGAACACGAGCTGTGGGTAAAGTGTACAACCTCTGCAGAGTGTAAACTGGTATATCAGCCGTGCTCATGGTTATGAGCGGCTTGGACCCTCACATGATAATTAAACTTAAAGATGAAAATAAATCGTGGTTCCTTTGTTTTTAGGTAATGTTGGTTCTTTATGTTTAATTGGGTAGGTATAAACTTACACCTAGTAAATAGGTGCTTGCTAATAAAATGTAACCAACTAAAAATGCTAACCGCTGAAAGCCTATCAACCTCTCCTTATTAGCCTTGCATATTTCTCTCACTTGTTGAGTACCAACCATAAGTGTACTCACCCTTGCCCAATGCTGCTCAGAAGATTTTGATGGTCCGGAGTACTTCGATGACTACGAGGAGTTCTAGACGTGCGTTCACCAGTCAAGTGCCTGTGGAAGAAGCCGTTGCTGCTTGTGCGTGTTAAGTTAATGGTAAAATGATTAAAGACCTTCGTGTCTATTTACCGGAATGTAATAACGTTATCTATTGTTTTATTTACGTTTTGAACACTGTCTTTTGATTTATTCACATATGACGTCAACATATGTGTGAGAACGGATCTTGGCATACATATGCTATGCATTCGATTTTGTCCTAAAATCGGAAGTGACAGAAGTGGTATCAGAACTGTGTTCATTGTAGGACGCTAGCCTAGATAGAAATGGTCAAAAATAAGGACTCATTTTCTTAGCAAGCCATGTCTGTTTCTCAAAAACATCTTATTTTCCTCATAAAAATCTATTTTTTCTTTGTTTTTTTGTCAAATTCTGGTCTCTTTTGGTTTCGAATTTGTTCTGAGTTTCTGTTCTTGCTCTATCAGATGGCTAGGACCAAGCTTACTGCTCGCAAAAGTACTGGAGATCGTCAGGTTCGCATCACCCCCGCTCAGCTAGCTCCTCCAGCTCAGCCCGTGGAAGAAGTTGAAGAAGATCCGAAAGAGGTCTACTTCTACATCGAGATGGAGGATGGCTGCATCATGGAGATTGGTCCGGATGGAAATCTAGTGACCCCGGCAGCATCACCAGCACCAGCATCATCCGCCCAAGCAGCTGAAGAACCGCCATCACCGCCAGCTGCTCCTGCTTCAGACGCTCCAGCACCTGCCGCCGCTAGAGGAGACTTGGACGACTTCGGGGATGACAGCGACGGTGAAGATGAGAACAACGACGACCACGACAACAACGATGGCCATGACAACAACAGCCACAACGACAATGACGATGGTGGAAACCTGGATGATGGTCCTCGTAGAATGGGGCCAACTTGTGAGGTTCACTCCTCGGTGGATGACCCTGGCTACTTCCCCACTCTACTCCGGGAAGTGCTGCAGGAGCTGGGAAACACTGTGAAGCCTCTCTACGTCATCCAGTGCATCTCCTACTCCGTGTTGGACGACTACTTCATCACCCGGGTCCAAGTCCGGGAACGTTTGGAGACTTCCAGAGGCATGAGGACTTGCTCGGTGCACAACTCCACTACGCCTCACGCTACCTACACCGCTTCCATCAGTTGTGCCACCAGGAGAGCTCTGTGGGCTCTCTGCTACACCTATCGCTTGGAGCTGAGCACCACCAACTACCGTCACCTTCCTCGCCGTCCCAGTGGCACATAGAAGGCAGCTGTACCGTTGGGAGAAGCCGGAGAAGACCGCATCAAAGTCCTCGCCCGAGTCACCATGGCTCTCAACACCGACCTCGACGGAGCCACCGCAGAGCTTGCCAAGACCCACGAGGAGCTGCAGGATGCTCACGCTAGGATTGCACAGCTGGAGGCCCAGCTTGCAGGAGAGGAGCCACCAGAGGAGACGGACGAGTTTCACTGTGCTACCGTATCACCACCCTGCAAGAGGCTCCGCTATGGCACGTCTAGCTCTATCACCGGTCTCCTTGTTAGCCTTGCATATTTCTCTCACTTGCTGAGTACCAACCATAAGTGTACTCGCCCTTGCCCAATGCTGCTCAGAAGATTTTTATGGTGCGGAGTACTTCGACGACTACGAGGAGTTCTAGACGTGCGTTTACCAGTCAAGTGCCTGTGGAAGAAGCCCTTGTTGCTTGTGCGTGTTAAGTTAACGGTGAAACAATTAAAGACCTTCGTGTCTATTTACCGGAGTGTAATAAAGTTATCTATTGTTTTATTTACGTTTTGAATAATGTCTTTTGATTTATTCACTTATGACATCAACATATGTGTGATAACGGATCCTGACACATATATGCTATGCATTCGATTTTATCCTAAAATCGGGTGTGACACAATGGGTGTATATAAGAAATTATCCGTCCAAAGGTTTGTAACTGGATTCAATGTTGATACCCATTAACCAAATGTCATGCAGTTATGCTAAAAATCCCCAAATATGAACAATGGCAAAAGGCACATATAGGGGGGGGGGGAATAAGTATTATATCTTTGACCCCCTTTTTTCCAATCATTTTTTGCATTCCTCCATGAATTGATATCTTCTCCCAGCAACGTTTTTTCTTTTGAGATTCTCCCCAGCAACGTTGGTGGTTCAGTGTGTGACCAAGGCCAATATAGCAACCGAAGAAAAGCTGGTTTCTACGTCTATTTAATGCACATCAATTGGTGTGCAAATTTGTTTCCCTTGGATTTTTACAATACACGGTGCTCATATGTCTGATTCTGCCAAAAACATGCTATTTTACAATACATCTCAGTGAAGAACCATCTACAGAGCATGAAAAATTCAGATCAAGTGCACGGTCTCGATGTTATGATCTTGCAATGCAGGAGGATATGTTGTTTTTCAGGCACACGAACCAGAAGCATTCATTTCTCCAGATAGCTCCAAAATTCAGGTTTACCAAAGTTTAAATTATGAGTTTATGACAAGGCAAGCAAAAATTCTTCCAAACAGTAACACTGGCCCAAGCAAGATTTCTAGTCGTAAAATAAAGTTGGGTTTTGCCTCTGCAGCCATAGATCTCGGTGGAGAGTGTCCGCATGATTCACGATCTGCTCCTGAGTTGTAGTTCGAATTAATCTTTCGATTGCCTACCATAATTAAACTGGACCAGCTGAAATCGGCAGACGCTCCTACCAGAATAATTAACCAAAATGAGGAGACTGGAAGGAGGCATGGATCAACCACCACGATGGCACGTCTGCAGAAGATAGCGGCGGAACACAATCATCGAATCGACGCATGCGTCATTATCTTATCTATTAGTACTAAAAAAGTGTGTACTAATGCTATCCACAGGAATAAAAGATATGGTAAAGATATGAACACCTCCAAACATTTGAAATGGGAACCTTGATGGACATGCTTTAGATGCTCGCGGGCTTTTATTATTCATCACCTGAAGGTTAAAGGAAACAAGAAATAAACGGAAAAACAGGCATGCAGTTCAAGTGTTCAACACCCTTTCCAAAGAGGCAACGAGCCAACGAGGTAAACAGTGGTAAAAAGCTTCACTCTTTCATGCCCGGCGGCACTGCGTCCGGCGACACGGCGGCCCAAAACTCCTCGTCCTGCTCCAGCGCCGCCATGTACTCCGGCAACATCGACACCTCCACGTCGAAGCCGCCGTCCCGCCCGGGATACAGCGACACCTTCCCGTCCATCTTGTTGGCCATGCCGCTGCGAGCCGCCAGAGCCTTCCCCCACCCGAAGTCGCACCCGTACATGTCGAACCGCGGCGAGCTCCCCATAACCACGCAGTTCGTGGGGAACGACCCCGCAGCGTACAGCGCCGGGTTCGCCGCCCACGCCACCGCGCGGGCCCGGATGCTCGCGTCCGTGTGCGCCGCCACCGCCCGCCCCACCGCCGCCGCCGCCCACCCGTGCCCGCGCGCCAGCAGCTCCGACGCGAGCACCGCCTCCGTCCTGATGGCGCTGATGCTGTTACCGAAGTACTCCGCCGGAAGTGGCGGGCGCAGCCGCCCGCGGTTGTCGGCGGCCGCGTAGCACACGGTCTCCTGGTCCGGCGCCAGGCGCCGGGCGCGGGTGAAGCACCTCCACACAAGGGAGGTCAACGCCTGGAACCTCGTCAAGGCGCCTGCGCCGGCTGTGTCCCCGGCTGCCAGGAGCTCCTGCCGCGCCCGCTCCTTGAGCGCCGCCAGGGAGTTCGCTGAGAAGTGCAGCATCCGCTCGCGCAGAGGCGACACTGGCGTTGGTCTCTTGATGAGCACCGACGGGTCCGCGTACGGGAGCACGGCCGGCGCCGCCGCGCCGCCGTCGGGCAACCACCGCTCGAACAAGGGCGGCCGCGACGTCGGCACGAGCCTGGTGCGCGCGATCTCGGCCCATGCGTTGAGGAAGTTCCAGAACGCGGTGCCGTCGCAGAGCGCGTGGTTGCACGCGAAGCCGAGGAAGACGCCGTCGACGAGCTCGGTTACCTGGGCGACGAACACCGGGAGCTCGTGGCCGTCGTAGTTGACGGCACCGTTGAGCGGGAACAATGCCTGGACGATGCGTGGGACATCCGTGTCGGGAGGTATCACGTCGGCGACGGCGACGCCGTCGGCGACGGCGTGGAGGATGTCGACGCCCTGGCCGCCACAGTCAATAGCGAACGAGCAGCCAACGACGTCTCCCTGGTCGTCGCGGTGCTGTTCCGTGACGAAGCGGCCGGCCACGGGGTAGTACGAGGCGAGTGCGCCGGCGAGGGCGGCCTGAAGGTGGTCAACGAGCTCGGTCGTGGGGAGCGGTGGCTGCGCGAAGAGGAGGCCCTTCTGGATGTAGTTCATGAACAGACCGGGGGCGTCCCACGACGTGACAGGGATGAGCTCGCGCGGCCGTGGCGGCGGCTTCACGCTGCGCCTCGACACCACGCGCAGCGGCGGCGGCGGCGAGAACATTCTCTCTTTTCCGCCGTATTGCTGTGATTTGCTTGGAAGACTGGAATTGCAACCAGCGGTTTGGTTGGTGGCAACCTGCCCGGCCCGAGGCCCCCCGATGGTCTGAATTTAATTAGCAGGTTGCCGTAAGATCATAATTTGACAGTTTTCATTAGCTTTTTAAAAACTAAATAAAGTAACTTAAATGCACGTTTCAAATTGAACACAACCCTATACTACTGTGACGATCTGACGGTTGAGATTAATTGTATACTACTAAAACCTTAAAACCTTAAGTATAGGTAGTATACATGAGTAGTATGGATAGTATAGGGGTATGGTTGGAAAGATGTAAAATAGCATTGTTGAAATAGATCAAATCTTTCTTAATTATAATCTTATTTCCTTTTTTTATTCCTGTTCTCATTTTCAATCGGTCGATTTCCAATCGATCGCAAGTTGCACTGGGGCTCCTCATTTCCAATCGGCAGCTAGGGCTGCAATGGGGCGGTGGGCGGCGGTGACCCCGCGGTGAAGGAGATGCGCGCCGCGCTGCTCTCCACGGCGGCGCGGGCTTTGGTGCCTGGAGGTCTAGCGGCGCTGCGGCGAAGCGTGCGGCCTGGACCGAGGAGGCCGCCGGCGCGGAGGCGTGCCGTCGTCAACCGGTTGCTCCACCACGGGTACAACGTCTGCCTCGCGCTCGAGACGCAAGGTTAGTCGGTCTGTCACGGTTACTCGAGAAATTTGGGGGTTTCAGGGATGGGCGTCGGGTGCGTTGCGTTTCTCCTCGCATTTCGCGGTGGGACGTCTGTGGAGTTGGTTGCCCACCCTCTATTTCTAGAAATCGTTTTCACTGATTGGGATTGGGAATGTGAACTGCTCCTTCGTGCGTGCAATGCTATCGTTTTACTTTCTCGTATCGTTTTGTAGATACGCCAAATGTTACTAGGAGCCCCTTCCCCGCCACGAGATGGTCATTGATTCAGTTAAATTTCGTAATGCGGAAGTTTTTGTCTTGTGTGGCGGTAAGAAAAATTAGGTTCAAGAGTAAAGGTTAGTAGTTTAGAATGTGGTCGTGTTTGACTTCCGTTTGTCCCGTCCTAATCCTAGGTTTACAAAAAAATGGCTCTTATATTTGTTGCAGCTGGGCGACCGTCGTCTGTGTTATTCAATTCCTATTTTCTATCCGTGTGCTTCGGTGTATGCTGTGCGTTGCCTGGTGGGTTGGTGGAAAATCCCCCATAGGAAATCTGCATAGCCCTTACGAAACTAAACCTGTCACTCTTTTTGTACGTCAGGAGCCATTGGTGTTAGTTCTGTAGGGCGCAGCCAATGGAGGAAATTATTCAGGGAAAACAAAAGTTCAACTAACCATCAGGCATATGATATTGCCAATGAGTTCCTATTAACATCTAAACAAGTGATCTCCACATAGAAATGAAAAGAACATAGAAATGAAAAGAACGTGATTGATTGGAATATTCGATCATTAAGTAATAAATACGGAAAAAATGAAATGTAATCTATTTTTCATTGTCTTCCAGCATGTAGGTCTCCTCAGCATCGCTAGCTTTGTATCTTGGACTTCCTTTCACTTTGTTCCACGCATAGTTAATCAATGTGACAGCTAGGTTGAGCCTGAAATTAGTCATATCCTTCTGCGCATAACAAATACAGATGCCTATTAGCTGCAATGTAAGATGGGGTTGCTGAATTTGTGTTGTTCAACTTACCTGTATGAATAAGGAAGATAATTTATTTCCGGTCCAAAGCTCCATGAATTTCTCCGTGAATAGTCCACACGATGCACTCTAGATCCTTTCTTGTTGCTGTGTGACGTTGAATTGATGTAAAGGACAGTGGACATCTCATCTGTATTGACCAAATACTCCGCAGATAGTAATTAGATTATGGAATGGTTAAGCAACTCGCGGAGTAGTACCATTTGACGTGCAATCAGTTGATAGTGGTTCATAAGGCATCGCAACATCTGGGATGTCTTCTTTTTCCTTGTTCTTGCTGGATCGATGACGTTTTGTGCCAATACTGTACTCATATTCGATGTTTGTTTGTTGGGTGGTTTTTTTTTGTCATTTCGATGGATTCCCCACTATAGCTTGCTCCTTTTTGTTGATTTCAGGCTTGCCTATATGTGTGTCCGTCATCTGGAGCACGACATTTGTAGGTTGTACCACTCCCCTTGATTCGTGCAAGGTTGGAAGGGCTGCAAATGATGGTAGTTGAGCTTGGAAATGAATGAAGATATGCCAAATAATATGGTAACAGACTTACACGTTGTTCTTGTATTACATCATCGAACTGCTGTATTACTATTGGATATATAAGCACTTTTAGTTTTAATTTAATCCAGAAATAAATCATGAATACGATGAACAGATAGCAGATTAAACTAGATATGTCTACGCAAGATCTAGACAAGTCTATCATTGCAAATAGAATCACACATTCTACCATACTATCCAGTGCTATTAGACTTCAACAGATCATAATACTAGTATGGAAGACATAATTTGAGATAAGAGATCGTACGTTTCTTTCTTGATGAAGACCGGCTCCTGGACGACTACCGGGTACAGCAGGCGATGACGATCAGTAGCCTGACGTTGTTCACGACGGCGAGTGACGCTCGAGTGATGAAGAGGTAGACGAGCCGTGGTGAAGGAGTCGATGAAGAACTTGACGAAGCAGAGGAAGCAATCGAGCAGTCGCGCAGAGCGCTTCCCAAAAACCTTATTCGCCCTCTCCCGGTGCAGGATCGCTGAAGACGACGGTTCTGGAGACCTGCTCTCCCAATCGCCGGTGCACACCGACAATTGGGATGGAGTAGACTACGGTGGCAGCGCAGCAGAGAGAGGAGGCAAAAACCCTAGCTCGGATAGATCTATTTTTGGTAGAGGCCGGTAGGTCGCATATATAGGAGAGCCCACGATTCTCACGTCGTGATCGTGATCTAAACCGGTTAGGATTCCATATATCTCGTTGACTTAAAGACCAAGTAACCAAAAAATAAAATGGCAAAAGGAAGCCGCGCCCCCGCAAGGCGAGGGGCCGGATTTCGGCGGACCATTCACGCAGGTGCCGTGCGCCTGCGCCCTTCGCCCCGCCCGGCCCGACGAGGCGAGGCGTGGCGTGGCGAGCGAGTGCGCGCGTGTGGAGCTCTCCTTCTCTCCCCACACACATAGCTTGGAGGAGTGGAGACGACTTTCATATTTAAGTTGGTCATCCCTCCCCTCCACTAGCAATGTGGGACTAAAGACTTGCACCACTCCACCTCTTGCCCACATGGGCCTTTGAGATTTATTTGAAATTCTGAAATTACTATGGGCTAGGCCCATTATTTCAACAATCTCCCACCAGATCTCAAATGCCCATCAGAGATTTTGCATGTTTCTCACTACTGTTTATATACTAGTGTTTCAGTGAGGACTGTTAAGTTGAACTCTCGCCTAGAGCTTCAAGCTATATTCATCCACAACTTGAACAATGGACTAAGTCTTGAATTGCAAGTTTTGTGCGAACAAGTTTCACTCAAAGTCGGGACTAGTACCTGGCTGCCTATAGCCTACCCCGCGGGTGGGGCATATAGGTCGTACCCCCTGGTCTCTTCATGAGCTTAATAGAGATCACCCAAGTATCACAGACTGTGACCTTACAACAGTCGGGCTCATATAGGTATATTTTTCCAAGATGTTCTGCAGGGCAACATCTTTGCTAATTAAAGCCAACAAAATATATTAAGGCAGTAGCCAGCCTGCCATGCAGTGGTTTAAGAGTGTTGCATCATTTCTCGAGTGGGTTAGTAGGATACTCTCATGCTATCCAATGGCTTGTTCTTCCCAGATCCTACTTCACGGGATCTCCGATCACATAGGTTGGGTTACCACCATGGTGTAGCTCATATGGGTCTCATACCCATCTCCTTTGATGCACTGTCTATCACACTACGTGACAGCCCCTTAGTGAACTGATCTGCCAAGTTCTTATTAGTTGAGATGTAATCCACTGATATTACTCCAGAGTTTCTCATTTTCCTGACAGATTTCAGACATCTCTTAACGTGTCTTGATAACTTCATATTGTCGTTAGAATTGTTCACTTTGACTATCACCGTTTGATTGTCATAATTCATAAGTATTGCCGGCATAGGTTTCTCGACAATAGGCAAGTCCATCAAGAGTTCACATAGCCAATCAGCCTCAATTCTGGCTGTATCTAATGCTGCAAGTTCTGCTTCCATGGTAGACCTTGTTAAGATAGTATGTTTGGATGACCTCCATGAAACAGCACCACCACCAAGAGTGAAGACGTATCCACTTGTGGCATACAGTTCATCAGCATCAGATATCCAATTTGAATCACTATAGCCTTCCAGTACCGCAGGATACCCGGAGTAGTGAATTCCGTAATCCATAGTACCAACTAAATAGCGCATGACTCGCTCAAGCGCACGCCAATGATCATCTCCCAGATTAAAGGTAAACCGCATCAGTTTGCAAACAGCATATGAGATGTCAGGCCTAGTAGCACTAGCTAAATACATAAGTGATCCAATAATCTGAGAGTATCTTAATTGGTCTCTACCAATTCTCTTGTTTTTCCGAAGTATCAAGCTCGGATCATAAGGTGTGGGAGAAGGCTTAGTGTCCTTGAAGCCAAACCGGCTCAAGACCTTTTCCACATAATGAGATTGCGTGAGAGTAATCCCATTCTCTCCTTTGATCAACTTGATATTTAGAATTACATCAGCCTCTCCCAGATCTTTCATGTCGAAATTTTGGCACAGAAATGACTTGGCCTCTTTAATCACATCAAGATTTGTACCAAAGATCAGTATGTCATCGACATACAAGCAAAATATAACTCCCTCACCCCCACCATGGTGGTAGTACACACATCTATCAGACTCATTGACAGAAAAGCCTGATGATATGAGTGTAGTATCAAATTTCTCATGCCACTGCTTAGGTGCTTGTTTCAGGCCATACAAAGATTTCAGCAATTTACACACCTTGTTCTCTTGACCCTTTATTACAAACCCATTAGGCTGATTCATATAAATTTCCTCATCCAACTCTCCATTAAGGAAAGCTATCTTAACATCCATCTGATGGACGAGAAGATCATGTGAGGCAGCAAGGGAAAGTAATACTTGAATACTGGTCAATCTCGCAACAGGTGAGTAAGTGTCGAAGAAATCTTCGCCTTCTTTCTGGGTATAACCCTTAGCCACAAGTTGAGCCTTGTACTTATCAATAGTACCATCGGGCCTAAGATTCTTTTTGAACACCCACTTGCAACCCACAGGTTTACAACCATACGGTCGATCAACAACCTCCCAAGTTCCATTAGAAAGAATAGAGTCCATCTCACTATGGATAGCTTCTTTCCAATCATCTGCATCTGGAGATGCAAATGCCTCTAAAATAGTCTTAGGAGTATTATCTACGAGATAGACAGTGAAATCATCACCAAAGGACTTTGCAGTTCTTTGTCTCTTGCTCCTCTTAGGAGCTTCACTGTTAACCTCCTCATGAACTGGCTCAAGTGTTTGTTCAGCATGATCAGGAAGCACAATAGGTTCAGGAGTTGTCTCAGCAATCATATCAGAAGATAGTCTAGACATACTATGCAATTGTTTCATAGGAAATATATTCTCAAAGAAAGTAACATCACGAGACTCCATCAAGGTATTAACATGAACATCAGGCACCTCTGATTTAACCACTAAAAATCTATAGGCTATGCTATGATGAGCATATCCCAAAAAGACACAATCCACAGTTTTAGATCCCAACTTACGTTTCTTGTTGATTGGCACACTAACTTTGGCCAAGCAACCCCAAGTGCGTAAGTATGAAAGTGATGTTTTTCTTCCAATCCATTATTCATAGCGAGTTTTCTCCTTATTCTTCATGGGTACTTTATTCAGGACATGATATGAAGTCAATACAGCCTCCCCCCACCATGCCTTAGATAATCCACTGGTGTCTAACATGGCGTTCACCAAGTCAGTCAAAGTGCGATTCTTTCTTTCGGCAACCCCATTTGATTGGGGCAAATAGGGAGGCGTCTCATGTATAATACCATGTTCTTCACATAATAAGTCAAAATCATTAGAGAAATACTCGCCACCACGATCAGACCTAATTCTCTTGATCTTTTTCTCAAGTTGATTCTCAACTTCAGCCTTATAGATTTTGAAGTAGTTAAGAGCCTCATCTTTCGTTTTCAATAAATATACATAGCAATATCTAGACGCATCATCTATCAAAGTCATGAAATATCTTTTTCCACCTTTGGTCAACACACCATTCATCTCGCATATATCAGAATGAATTAGTTCAAGTGGTGCCAAGTGTCTCTCCTCGGCTACCTTGTGAGGTTTTCGAGGTTGCTTAGATTGCACACAACTATGGTACTTAGAACCTTTGACAATGGAAAAATTCGGAATTAAACACAGGCTGGAAAGTCGAGACATAGAACCAAAATTCAGATGACATAAACGTGAATGCCAAACACTAGCATCACTCTCATTAATACCATCACAAATATAGTTCACAGACTTATTGCAATAATCTGAAAGAGAAAAGCGGAACAAGCCTCCGCACTCATAGCCTTTACCAATAAATTGTCCACTCTTAGACACGACAATTTTATTAGACTCAAGCACTACCTTAAAACCATCCCTACACAAAAGGGAGCCACTAACTACATTCTTCCTGATAGAAGGGACATGCTGCACGTTCTTCAGTTGCACGATCTTTCCTAAAGTAAACTTCAGATCTACCGTACCAACACCATGAACAGAAGCATGTGACCCATTCCCCATTAGGACGGAGGAATCCCGAGCGACCTGGTAAAATGAAAACAAGGAGGCATCAGCGCACACATGAACATTAGCACCAGTATCAAGCCACCAAGTATTAGTAGACTGAAACACTGAAAAAACCGAAGGTAAATTACCATACCCACTATTTCCATCTCCAGCGCTGGTCACCATGCTCACAGACTTCTGCTGTGGAGGTTTTTATGGCGGAACCGCCCAAATTAACCTGACTAAAATGCATTGAAGTCACCTGACATGCGATTATGCACTTTAAGCAAGTCAACTTGGTCGACCGTCGGATTTCCTCCGATAAACCACGTAAACAGGATCGAGAAGCATTGCTCACGCGAGGGTGAGTGGCACAGAGATTACAACATTCCATCATGACAACATAATTCAACAATTTATTACATCAGAGTTTTGGAAATTCAAACCGAAATTTTGCATGGTTCGAGGTCAAATTAAAACTAGCGGAAGCTTAACGTCGATACAAGATATCATGACGGAGCTGATCATGACATCAAAAACTCCTTCCTTCACCATCCGAGGAAGGATCCCACTCGACGGTCCAGCCTGGAGGAAGCTGGGTCGGCCAAGTGGTACCAACACCCAAGCTACTGACATTACCTGAAAAAGATTAGCCACAACAAGGCTGAGCAACTAGTACTCAGCAAGACTGACCCGTCGGAAGGACACGACCGAGACTTAGACATGCAAGGCTTTCTGGCTCTGGGGTTTTTCTTGCCAAAAGCGTCTAAAGTTAGTCCTTACTTTCAACCTTTTAGCTCATGTTCTATGTTCTTTATCCATTCTAAATTAGCAACTTATACTAAACAAACATGGTTTCCAGGCAATTACTTATCAAACATCAAGATTAAAATCATCATCATGTTCCATATTTACTCAGTGCAGAATAGCGATCAAGTAGTCCCAATCTGTGAGAGGCAGACGAATCGATTCGAATTTATTAACCATGCATGGCAAACCTAATCTCACGACATCCGCGCACCTCGAAGGGTCGCTTCATTTGTCAGCCGTCCCCATCGATCCCTTAGGCACGTGTCAGGGCCAACTTCCTTTGGCATGCAATGCTCCACAGTCCCGGCCTATTGCTGCACTTTGACCGCACTTGCACCCACATGATGCACCATGGGAACGATGTTCCAAGGACAGCCAGAAGGTATGCCACGCCCCAGTTCAATCAGGTACTAGGCTTCCCCATCCCATACTAGGTATGAAATAGTACTTTCAATCACTTGATCACGAACGCCGACATGTTTCGACCTTAGTTCATTTTCATTTAGACAGACGGGGCAATCCACCAAGCATCGAACACAAGCCTGACCCCGTCCGTCGTCCTTATAGTTGCGACAAATCTGAAACATTCAACTCCTATAACTCGCGAGTGACAGGAGATCACTCGACTTTTACCGAAACCTATTAAGCAATGCAACTATTCGGCCTTAGCAACTAGTATTCAAAAACAACGTACTAAGTTATGCATCTAAGGTTCCATTACAACTCCTCGAACGTAAATGCGCAATCAAGTAATCAATAAGTGGCATGAAAGCAAAACAGGGAGTTCATGCACCGGGGCTTGCCTTCAGAAAACGCTTGGGGGTCCTTGGGGTCTTGCGCTGGTTCGGGCTCTCCTTCGAAGGGGTGCAGCTGTTCCTCAGTGGGGTCTTCTTCCGGGGCTGGATGAAGCTCGTACGTCCCGTCGGCGAGATTCAACTCTACATGGAAATGCAATGCAGGGGTTAAACATTTTAGATGGTTATTTCAACACTCTCACGTTTTAACACGGACACTTGTAGCAAAGCTACAAGAAAGGTGGGGGAGTTCAACTTCTGTTGGTGGAGAGCAGGATGAGAGGGTCGGATTGACGAAAACTTAGGGTCTGACCCTCAGGTTTAAGGAAAACCTTACCGAGGTCCTCGGACTCAACACAGAGGAATCCCCAAAAACATTTCACCGATACCCTCGGATCAAGAAAAAGAATTACAACCGAGCCCTCGGGCGAGGCGGAGAAAGGGTCGGCAAACTTGGCAGGGTCGGGCGAGGCGAAAAGAAAAGGGGTCGGGCGAAACGAAAAGGACAGGGGTCGGGCGAAACGAAAAGGATAGGGGTCGGGCGAAACGAACAAGGACAGGGGTCGGGCGAGACGGAAAGACAGGGGTCGGGCGAGATGGAAAGATAGGGGTCGGGCGAGACCAGGGGTTGGGCGAGACGAAAAGGATAGGGGTCGTATGAGACGGAAAGACAGGGAGGTTAGGTAGCTTACCTCCAGGTCTACCGGCGAAGCCTTGGGGCCGAGCAGGAGTAGGCTGGGCGGAAGGGTTGTACGCACGAAGGCTTGGGCGGCGGCGAGACTTCGACGGTGGTCCGGCGGCGGCGGTGCTTCTAGTGGACACAAGCAAGCTCTAGTACCGCGCGGAGGAGCGGGCAGCGGGTGTGTTGGAAGAAGCGGCTTGCGGGTGGCGGCGAAGTCGCCGGAGTGTGGGGGTGGCGCAAGGGGGTGAGCTTCACGGAAGCTCAGCGGCGGCGCGGGAAGAAAGCGGTGGCTCAGAGGAGAAAGCAGGGCGTAGAGGAGAAAGCGGCGGCGCGGTGCGGGCGGTGGCAAAGGGGTGGCATTGCCGGTGAGGGGGTTCCCTTTTATAGGGCCGGGGTGGCGCGGAGGGTCGAGGCGGGGCTCCGGTGGGGAAAGGATAAGGCCGGGAGCGGCGAGTGCTCGAGCGAGGTGGCCATTGGCCGACGACGCCATTGGGCAGAGGAGGCGGAGCTCCGGGTGGTCTTCAGCGGCGATTGGCCTTGGGCGGCGCGCGTTTGGGGCTTCCGGTCTGTCGGGCGGGCGAGGCGGAAAGGCTACCGTGGGGGTTGGGCGAGCGGGCGGAGGCGCGGGACGTCGGGGGCATCTCAGCTTTCTCGGCGAACGGGCGGGACCGGGTTGGCGGAGCAGAGCCGTGGCAGGCGGAAGGCGACCTGCGCGCGGTCGGCGATTGGCGAGCCCTGCGCTCGCTCCATCCTGTCGCGGGTGCGGGTTGGGTGCCGTGGCACTTGTCCGGTCGCTGTTGCGCTGGTGATAGGGCGCCGGCGAGCTGCTGGTGGCCGGCGGCCACGCGGCGCGCGGCGCGCGAGCGAACATGCTCGGGCGCGCGGGCGTCGAGGCTCCTTTTGGGCGGCAAGCCAGACCAGCTTTGGAGCGATCCTTCTCCGAATCTTTCAACACAACTCCCGAAACTCCCTTAAACAAACTTGTTCAACTCTGATCGTTCTTCAAATTTTGTTTAAGGTGTCGGTTTAGATTGTGAAAGGATTCAAAGATATTTCTGGCCAAAGTTAGCCAAAAATCTGGGATTCCAGACTTAGGATTTTTAAGCATCCGGGGTGAGTTGACTGGTTTACCTCACTTTGACCGGGATTTTGAACAAGTTCGGGCCCGATTTGGATCTGGGTCAGTGTAACAACATTGGAACACTCTTGAGGTACTACAACTTCTATTAAGGCTCTGACTCGAGTTTAGATAAGAAAACGGGAGATGAAAGCTTGCAAAGATGGAGGAAAACTCGAATTCCAGGACTTCAGAGATTTTCAAGGTCCTGTAGGAGAACCGGCTTGGGTTGCTGTTTTTGACTCCTTTCCACTCCGAATTAGACAAGTTGCCTTTAACAAAAGTTGTTGGAATTTAAAAGTTTTACAACTCTTATTTGGGCATAAACTGAAGTTTGTATATAGAATTTCAAGCTTTAAAACAAACCCCAAAAGAGAGCTTCTTAGGTTTATACATGTCATTTCACTTCTTAGCTTAGGGATTTACTTTGACACTGGTTTAGAATTAAAGCACTTAATTTAGGTAGAGGTGTTACAGTTTTCTTCCTTTGCGGTTTGGACACTTCTTTGCCCAATGGTCAGTAGAACCGCACACGAAGCATCCCTCGTTCTCCTTGTTCTTCTTCTTCTTCAAGGTAGTGGACTGCTTAGGCTTATTGTTCTTGCCCTTGCCCTTGCCACCATTGCCATTGTGATGTGATTGGTGCACCATATTGGCACTGGTCTGACCCTCAATAGCTTTAGATCGTCCATCTTTAGCCCGAGCTTTCTCCTCAACATCAAGAGACGCAATCAAGTCTGAAACAGAAATTTCTATCCTCTTGTGTTTGAGAGAAGTGGCGAAATCCCTCCAGGATGGAGGTAACTTGGCAATAATGCCCCTAGCGACAAACTTGTCGGACACGACAATCTTTAGCAGATCGAGTTCCTTCACCATGCACTGTAATTCATGAGCCTGAGCGACTACAGATTTTCCATCAACCATCTTGTAGTCATGATACTGCTCAATGATGTATAGTTCAGTGCTAGTATCTGAGCCACCGTAGTTGGCAGTCAGATCATCCTACAACTCCTTTGCAACCGTGTGATGAAGGTACACATCCTGCAGATGTTCTGCAAGTGCACCAATCACAGCGCCCAAGAGGATTGTGTTGGCTTCCGAATATTCTTTCTCCTTTTCAGGAGAGAGAACCCCTTCCGGCTTGCCATTGGACACCCAGAACACCTTCATGGCAGTAAGCCAAAGCGTGGCTTTCACCTGCCACCTCTTGAAGTGCACGCCAGCAAACGGTGCTAGCCTCAGTGCATTAAGAAATCCAGCCATAAAACTAAAGTGCCTACAAGAAGGTTTTTGGATTGTTGGATATATATAAGCACTTTTAGTTTTAATTTAATCCAGAAATAAATCATGAATACGATGAACAGATAGCAGATTAAACTAGACATGTCTACGCAAGATCTAGATAAGTCTATCATTGCAAATAGAATCACACATTCTACCATACTATCCAGTGCTATCAGACTGCAACAGATCATAATAGCTAGTATGGAAGACATAATTTGAGATAAGAGATCGTACGTTTCTTTCTTAATGAAGACCGGCTCCTGGATGACTACCGGGTACAACAGGCGACGACGATCGGCAGCCTGACGTTGTTCGCGACGGTGAGTGATGAAGAGGTAGACGAGCCGTGGTGAAGGAGTCGACGAAGAACTTGACGAAGCGGAGGAAGCGATCGAGCAGTCGCGCAGAGCGCTTCCCAAAAACCTTATTCGCCCTCTCCCGGTGCAGGATCGTTGAAGATGATGGTTCCGGAGACCTGCTCTCCCAATCGCCGGTGCACGCCGACAATCAGGATGGAGTAGACTACGGTGGCGGCGCAGCAACGAGAGGAGGCAAAAACCCTAGCTCGAATAGATCTGTTTTTGGTAGAGGCCAGTAGGTCACAAAAGGAAGCCGCGCCCCCGCAAGGCGAGGGGCCGGATTTCGGAGGACCATTCACGCAGATGCCACGCGCCCGCGCCCTTCGCCCCGCCTCGCCCGGCGAGGCGAGGCGCGGCGTGGCGAGGGAGCGCGCGCGTGTGGAGCTCTTCTTCTCTCCCCACACACATAGCTTGGAGGAGTGGAGACAACTTCCATATTTAAGTTGGTCATCCCTCCCCTCCACTAGCAATGTGGGACTAAAGACTTGCACCACTCCACCTCTTGCCCACATGGGCCTTTGAGATTTATTTGAAATTCTGAAATTACTATGGGCTAGGCCCATTATTTTCACAATTACATCATCGAACCGCTTGTTAAGTGCATTGAACCTGTCATCAATTTGATTTGATAGTGACATGTACTGATTGGTAATGAACACTTGGAGTTCCTGCATAATTTTGGAATTGCTATCTGCTTGTCCTTGTCCGATTATTCTGTTGTTGTGTGGCATTAAGGGATGGATGAATGGGTCCTCAGTAAAGCTAATGATAGGGTCTTCAGAATCTGATTCGTCATCAGTGTTACCCTCCAAGGGACCATTAAAGTTGCACGTCATGTTGTATTGATAAACTGATCAGAAAAACTCTATTGTTGCAGGCAAAATTGAACTTACTGGATAGAATGGCGCAGGTGTAATTGGATCAATTCCCGGTGGTGCATGCATCTTCTGTTGCGCAGGTGATGTATGGTCCTTCTGCTGCACCCAAGAATTAGCTCTGACCGCATCCATGTCGAGGAGAGGGAGGAGGCGTGAGAAGAGGGAGATTGATTAGCTCCGTCCACGTTCTTCTGTTGCACCGAAGAGGGAGGAGGCGTGGTGTATGGTCGTTCTGTTGGATGGGGGTTATTTATTTATATAGGGATGTGGTTGGAGTTTTGGACTGGTTGGATTCCTTTAATGTTCACGTTGGAGATGTTGTTCTGTTCAGAGTTTTGATTCACGTTAGAGATATGTTCTGTTCAGACTTTTGATTCACGTTGGAGATATTATTCTGTTCAGACTTTTAATTCACGTTGGAGATAATTCCTTTTCCAGTTCTGATTTCTCCCTATCTGAAGTCCGATCCTTTCCACGCCTTCGCATGACCTGCCGCTGCTAGCAACAGCGCCGTTGTCTCCAAAAATTTGCAGAGTGCGCATACGTAGAAAGCCGCGCCTTTCAAGATAGAAGCAGGAATCCTTTCATGTGGCAGCTCTGCTCAGCATGACTTCTGCTATCTTATTTTGCTAACCTAGCACTCCCTTATTTTGCTACCTTCATGCTTCGTCACAGAATGCACTTCAGATGTGCAGGATTCAGATAACCATAGCATACAGGATTAAGCATCTCCAGGATTCAGAGATGAGGACAACAAAGTGCGTTGATTCAAGTGGCTTTCAAGCAAAAATCTCCACTGGAACGTACCCAGACATCAGCATTAAGACTATTGTACGAGGAAACAGATTGTACCGATTACACTCCAAGCAGTGGCAATGCAAAAACCCTGTCTAACTTAAATACGGAAAAAAGAAAGAGAACAACAATGTCTAAGAGCATGGATCTCACTGATAAGATTAGTAGGTCTGCTCTTCCATCAGTTCCATCTCGTGGGGTTTCATCGAAGAGAACAACAATGTCCTCCGCTGCAAATGCATTGTCAAGAAGTATTGATCTTGCTGATAAAATTGACCGCTTGGTCTCTTCGTCAGTGTCATCACGAGGGGGTTCACCAAGAAGATCACCTGCTTCTAGTGGTGCAAATGATGTGCCTAAAAGCATCGGTGTTGGTAAAGATCTCAAGCCTGCATCCTTGGGATTTCATTAAGAAGGGCATCACCAATAAGAAAAGCTGCATCAGATGGCACTAGAACCTAGCAGAGAGCATGGATCTCACTGAAAATGATAACAGTACACTCTCCTCATCAGTTTCATCACCCAGCATTTCACCAAGTGCATCGGTGTCAAGTGTGTCTAATGCTGCATCGCAGACTACCACAAAATCATCTGAGACACTAAATGGACCCGTTTCCAACCTGTCTTCATCAAGAGGACTTTCACCTAGAAGAACAACTTCTGGTGGCATTGGTACTTTATCGAAAAGTGTTGATTTCCCTGAAAAAGATAGGAGACCAGCTTCATCAAGAGGGGTTTCACCAAGAAGGTGACTCGCCTCTGATGGTGTTAATGATATTGCGAGAAATATGGATTTTGCTGAAAAGGACAACAGAGTAGTCAGCTCGTCAATTCCACCTCGAGAGGTTTCTCCAAGGCGAAGACTTGCTTCTGATGGTGCCGAGCGCTGGCGGTGGTGGCGGCCGAGCGCTAGTGGTGGCGGCGCAACGGGCGGGGCGGTGCGAGGGCGTGGCGGCACGACCGGCGGGGTTGCATGCGGGCGGTGGAGGCGCGGCGTGGCGTGCGGGATGGGGGCGGGGCGGCCGTGCGGATCGCGGGGGACCGGCAGCACGTGGGGAAAATGGATCGCGGGGACCGGCGACGCGCGGGAAAATGGATAGTGTGGGGAAAATGGCTCACGAAAAAAAATTCGCCAAATAATATATGTTGTGTTAATTACAATTGTACCCATGCTAAAAAAGAACCTATACTCTATACTACCACCTGGTAGTATTGTGCACCGTAAAAGAACTCTTCAAATTCATTCCTAAAGGAAATTTTCCACACATTAAATAAAAAGTTATAAACCATGTAAATTTGTCCCTCGTACATATTAGTGTAAGTTTAATTTAACTTTGATCTTTAGAAAAAGAAAAAAAGAGGCAGGTGGTTTATTTTATCACCAAATAGAGATGAATATTATATGATAGCAGCAGAAAATTCTTTGTCCTTGAATCAGGGTATTCAGAAAGAAAAGGTTGTTCCAGCTAGATACCGTCAAGAATTCCTGACTATTGCATGGGAACAAATTCATGTTGGAAGTATTTTCCCTTTCCAAAAATTTTCTATTGGGGGTTCTCTCATTCCTTTTATTGAGCAAATGATGCGAATCAGGCTTTAATGAGTTCTAATAGCATGCCTCCAACACGGTTTACACATAGAAGTGGATCTAAGCCAAATGTTAGGGGGTTGGCTCTGATACGGGGTGTCGACCTTCTTGAAATAGAATCTGAATACACCGTGAAATGCGACGAATTGGATGAACAACACGTTGCCCGTGCAGCACATCTTTCATCTCGAGTTCACAAAATTACACGGTTGATAAGTAGTCCACTCGACCACGCAGGAGTGGATTGAATTATTGCCACCTCAATTCCCAGCGGAGAAGAAGAACAATCTATGGCAGCAATTCCAAATTTCTTAATTAGAAGTTTATTTTTTTAGTAGGGACTGCCTATATTTTAGGATTTTGAATTTCCCGCACAACTCCAGTGACATCCTCATTTGAGCATCTACCTCCCTTCTTTTTTCACGAAAGATGAGCTCACACTTTCTTATGACAGGTGGGAACCATTCGCCAGTGCCATATGTTCCTTCTCTCTCTCGTCATTCTTCTCCGTCTTCTCGCCACCCATCATCATCAGAAGATGAAGAGCATGACCCATGGTGACGGGGCGGAGTGGGAAAACGAGATGCCCAGGCCCGACAAGCCATTGGAAGCTTGGCCCCATCTGAAGAAGTTTTGCCAACTCATTATATTCTGTTTGGTAGGGATTCTTTATTGATTTCTCCAACGTTTTTTTGATAAAGCTTTGCCAAAAAGGAATCCGCTTTATCAAAGAAACCCATAAAAACTCTGAACTCTAATAATTCTCTAACAAAGAAGAGATATCTGAGTTCTTTCCTCTAACGCCTGGTTCCCTTTTAGATCCGTGCCAAACAAGCATTTGCTCCTTGCTTGAGTATTCGGCCCAGATTTTGGACCAGTTGCATGGGGAAACGGAGGCTCCTTCCGTGTACTGGATAAAAGCAACATGGCTTTAAAGCTCATTAGACCTAAATTAGAAGATTCAACATTGTGTATCAGATTTAACATTTTAGCATATCAGATTTAACATTTGTTTAAAATCATATCAACATTTGCAAAATACTTAATTCAACATTTTCTAAAACATACATTCAACATTTCAAAACACATATTTCAACATCTTGAAAAAACATATTCAACGTTTTTCTAAACCTACATTAATATTTTTTTAAAGAAAATATTCATTGTTTCCTCTTCTCCTCTCCGGTGCCAAAGAGGCAGCAGTCGGGGAGGTGCCGCCGCCGGCAGCGGCGCCAGCAGCGGTGGTGGTGGCGCAGCAGCAGAACAACGACAGCGGGAGGAGTGGCGGCAGGAGGAGCAGCGTGGCGTGGCGCACGGGAGGAACGGCGTCGCGGGCTTGCGGGAGGAGGAGCGGCGGGTTTATGGCAGAGCTAGGGTTGAGGGAGGAGCTAAATCCAACGGTTGAAGTTTCACGTACGAATCTTAAACACACTGGAAGCCAAGTAACTAAATAGCTACCGGAAATCAGGATCCACGCGGGGAAACTGTGTGTATCTGTTTGGGCCTTGTTGTCTGCTCTTATAATTGCACTTGCGGGCCCAGAAACGGCAGGCCAGAATCATGGGGGAGTCGACATCAAGGCCCACACGTCATTTTCCTTGGCCTCAGCGATCTGCAGGGGAAACATTTTGCTTGCCAATTCCCGCCACCCGAATCGAAATTGCCAGGCACCTGCTAAGTCCGCTGAACTCGTCTTGCTGCGTGGCTAAGTGATTGTGCGTCTTCTAACTGCTGCACTGCTACTGTAGTCTACTCCATTCCTAGTGTTAGCGTGCCCGACGAATAGAAGAGTTGGTCTCCGAAACCTTTTTACGTTTGTGGGAGAGAACGAATAATGTTTGAAAAACACTCTGCGCAGCTGCTCAAATTTGTCATCGCAGCTCATCTTTCCTGCTACATCGACCATCACATCGCTTCACCGTGTTCACGGACTGCACCAGCATCAGCCACAACTTTCTCGTATGAAAACGTATAGTACGTATGACGTGTCCTGATCCAATATTTAATTATATTGTATGATATCATGATTACCATGCTCATGTTTCCTAATATGTTATAGAATTGTATGTTAGGGTTTATTCTTGTTATATTTTATTTAGTTCGGAATTTAATACTGTAGTTTATGAATGCTTCCAAGAAGACTGAGCAAGCAAATGGATGGCACTGCTCTTAGTTTACGAGCTGGGGAACTCTTAGCTACAACGTGGAAAAGAAACAAACTGATAAGTTTGAAGTTAGCAGCTGATGGCCGGCGAGATTATATTATATCAACTTGGTAAATTTCACATGCCACACGTCGTCGCATCCACATTATCTTCAGTTCTTCACCTTGTCCTTGGTCTCCTGCCTGCAGACTATTTAGATGGCTATTTCGTTGCATCCCCAGGCTGCACCATCGTTATACTACTACCACCAAAACAGTACTAGTACTGTGCCACCTTGCTCATGCAGTCATGGCCTGTAATGTGCTGTGTGTAGCGGCGCAAGCTACAGCCTCTCTGCAGTCTGTACTCTGGAGTGAGAGAGCCTGTGCAAGTGCAATTGTGGACACCATCTCTGGCTGATCCGGGCGTCTGAATCGTTGTCGGAAGTCTAGTTCTCCAGTATAATAAAACTGTGGAAGTCTGGAAGGGGGATCGGATCGAGCCGGGCCCAAACCTAGGTAGCTTGCTTCTTGCCGGTTGGAATATAATTATGTCGTATGAAGTGTGTCTCTAGTCTAGCTACATAATAGGACTATGCACTATGCTATTGCTAGACTGACAGTGTAATTCTATTAAGCTCGGGATCATTAGTTCATTACACATGCATGTGTCTACCTTGGTCTACTTAGCTTTTCAGCTCAGAAAATGCATTGGTCGAGGACCCTGTTCATTGCAGTATAGTAGCACTACTTCCCAAGAACACATAATTTGAAATAAGGAGATGCTATATTTCAGGTGGTCGAATTTTCATTTTTTTCACATGATTTTCCATCCTTGTACACCAAACCTAGACATCATCTACATGTTCTTCTTACTCTAGTCAGTATTGTTTGCCTTAAGCTCACCCTAACTTCAGTAACCTCCACTTGCCTCTGAGTAGTAGAAAACACCATATTTTTACCTAGAGAATTGCCATAGTTTTCCGTGGTGAAAGAGAGGAGATTCCGAGGCATGCATGACACATGGCCTATTCACCTACTGCTAGCTCTTGACAGGACAGTGCGGCATGGCCGCGAGAGGCAGGTATGTTCCTCTTCATGTGCTCAGGTAAACGGTAAACTAGCAGACTACACCTTGCACTCGCACACACAGGGTCCCGAGATTCTGTGTAGTCCTAGTCTTTGGCGGCCCCCCTGGACACAGGAAAAAAGACAAACGAGACAGGACGTCGACTCGTCGAGCATGGCGTACGTGTTTGGCTGCTGGCAGAGTACGGACTGCGCACCTGCGCCGCCGGCCGATTCCACTGAAAAGCGGCAGGAACCGAGAACCAACGCCGCGTACGCGCGGCCCTGGTCGCTCCGACGATCCTCGCTTGATTCAGGTGCATGTGTATTGCGCTGGAGCTCGTAGCGCCGAGCCGTCCAAGCATGGCCGGGACGGCGTGGCGCGGCGGCGAAGCGGCGTACAGCGCGACCGCCTCCATGTGCGCACCGCGGCGGCGGAGGGAATAGTGACGTATAGTTGTTTGTCTTGGACACTTGGTAGCGGTGGTGTGTGAGACCGGGCACGGATCAGGATTTTATGGTGATTGTTGTGTACCCGCAACAGCAGATTCTTTTATGGCAAAATAGGCAAAATCGTCCCCAACTTTCCAAAGGGGTCAAGTTCGTTCTTGAACTTTCAAAAGGATCAATATAGTCCCTCCACTTTCCTTTTTATCAAATGTATCCTTGTGCTGATGTGACCCTGCATGGTGGCATGAGACGAAAATAAAAGTCCGTTTTGCCCTTATCTCATGCATAATGACAGGTGGGACCTACGTGTTAGGATTTTTGCAACGAATTATAAATACACTGCCCTAGCCATGGCAATTTGCAACACGGTTGAAGAAGAACAAGTTAGAGAGAGCACGTACACACATATACACAGTCTCGGTCTCCGTGGACGAAGGATCAAAGCTTGTGTTCATGGCTAGTATGGCGGCGAAGACGTGGGTGCTGATGGCACTGATGATGTGCGCTGGTGTAGGGCTCGGTGGTGATAACGACGGCGCTGGCTGCCGCAGCCTGAGTTCGCCGCCGAACTACCACAGCGCGCTGGCCAAGTCCATCCTATTCTTCGAGGGGCAGCGGTCGGGGCGGCTGCCGGCGAACCACAGGGTCAAGTGGCGCAGGGACTCGGCGCTCAACGACGGCCAAGCTGAGAATGTAATTAGTTAACTTTTGATCATTCATATATACTGGTTGATTCAACAATCAGCATTATGACGTTGTTTTCTGTTTTACATTTTGGAAGGATCGTAAAAGATTTTTGCAGTATGTAGGTCCCACCTATCATTATGCATGAGATAAGGGCAAAATAGACATTCCACATTCATCCCGTGCCACCATGCAGAGCCACATCAGCATAAGGATGTGTTTGACCCAAAAATGAGAGTTGAGGGACTATATTGACCCTTTTGAAATTGTGGAAAGTTGGAGATCATTTTGGATATTTTGCCTTCTTTTATTTAGTTTGGAGCGAGGCGAGCCAACATGCATGGTTAGTGTCCCCACATATCTGAGACTAATGTTTCAGTCGTCATCATCAATTGATCATTGCGTTTATATGATGGTATAACACAGAGCTTGTTTGGTTTCACATGCTTATGCATAAGCAACTTAAAATAAGCAAATAAGTTGCTTATGAAACCAATCACTCTTGCTTATGGGGTTGCTTATTATAAGCAAATAAGCAACTCTTGGATTGCTTATGGTTGCTCATGAGGACTAAAAGGTGCACTTTACACCTCCTGCCCTCATTCAATGCACCCTACCTCTCTCTCTCCCCCCTCCCCCGTCACCACTCACCAGCTCCCCTTCCTCCGCGCCACCTGCCGCCGCTCCCCCGCGCAGACCCGCCACGCGCTCCCGGCCGCCGCCACTCCCTGAGCCGCCCACCTTCGCGCCGCCCACCGCCACTCCCGGCCGCCGCCCGCCTCCGCGCCACCCGGCCGCCGCTCCCGGCCGCCGCCCGCCTCCGCGCCACCCGCCGGCCGCCGCCCGCTGCCGCCCACTCCCGCGCAGACCCGCCGCCGGCCCCCGGGATCGGGCGTGTGCAGGAAGAAGAAGGGTGGGGAGGCAAATTGGAGGGGTAGCAACACAAGGGGCAAATATGACAATGTCCATCTCATAAGCAGGATATCCAAACAGCTAGACTAAAAATAAGCAACTCCAAATAAGCAACTTTAAGTTGCTTATAAATAAGCAACTTTAAGTTGCTTATAAATAAGCAACTCAAACCAAACAGGCCCACAATATCATTTGTGTCTTCCTCTTTTTCGATAGAGGCACCGCCTGTGGATGTTCGTTTATGAAATATATCTACTGAAGCATCTACACCATTTTTGCATCTTTGATAAGTATGTGTTTCGGTGATAAATAAGAATAATATTATTGTGATTAACAAAATTATTTTAAAAGATAATTAAAATTGTTTGTATCTCATTGAGTTAAGTGGAAGATGACCCCTCAATTTGAATTGAAACATGTGCAAGCAACTTTGGATCTGAAGGATAAGGATCTTTCTAGAATCAAAACATATCTGGTCAAAATTAAGACATCATGCATTGTCCTTATTTGATTACCGTAGTTCATGATGATGCCATATCTTGGTGTTTCTTTGTATATTGCACGACTAGCTAGAGCATTTGGGGAAAAAGACGTTTGGTCTGAGAAATAGGGTGATCAATTATATTCCGACTCCTCACATTTTCTTTACTAGCAAGTATGCCCATGCGATGCTACGAGTCAAGGCATATGGCAAGCACAGCAACGCGGAGTGAGATGTCCAGCAATGAAGACTCTGTTGCTTTCTCTGGTTGTAGTGAAGAGGGAGTAGAGATGCTGGCAACATGGCGAGTCTCGTTGGGCATGCACGCTGGTATCCACGACGTCTACAGATGCACTACGACCACCTCTTTTTGCAAGCCTCTTGCCATTAAGCGACGTTCTCATCTTAGGACCACCGCCTGTTGCTGAGCACCTGCCGCCCATCTCTCTTCTTGTTTTATCCAATCTGCTCCTCCATCCCAGATTTGTGCTTTGGGTAGGGTTGTGCCGTATTTGAGGAGGAAACCAATTGAGCTTCAACATGGAGGAGTCTTGCTTAGAGTAGAGAATGTTCTACTCAAATCTTCTCGGGCCGGAGAGGGGGATCTCTTAAGCAGAGTATTCCAAGTTTAGGGCTAGTGGAAGCGTTGAAGAGGATATCGTTTTCAAAGAAGGCATGGGTCCTTTCGTCTTTGTAGAGACTTTCACAATATACTAGTGGATAATACCATACAAGAAGTGTGTGGGTAGGAAAATAATTGGACGAGTCACTGGACCAAGGGCCCACCTTTCCATGACATAAATCGAAATTGGACCCACATATCAATGGTAAAAATTGGACCAAATAAAAAATTGGAACAAAAACCTTGCTCACTTTATAAATAGGTATAGATTGGTTTATGAAATAGAATAGGCTCCGTCACCATCTTATCCCTCACAACTTGTACATAGAATTAAGACATCATGCATTGTCCTTATTTGATTATCTTAGAATAATACACAACGATGCCATATCCAGATTGTTTTACATATTGTACAACTAGCTACGAGCATTTGAAAATATAAAACTGTGTTTGGTTTGAGAAATAGTGTAGTCAAATATCTTCTTCTTACTTGTTAAACTTACAATAATGTGCTTGTCAAAGATGTGGTGGTCAAACATATTCAGATGAGACACAACTGCAAGTTCTTGATTTGGATCATTCTGGAGGCCTACCGACAGGACGGGACGGTGCTTATTGGCCTACATCCAAAATCAATGTTTTTTTAAATGTTATAGGGAGGGGGGAGAATCCTGCACCTGATTCATTAAAATAGCCCATACCGACCCACATGATAGAGTTTTAGAGATGCTTTACATCTTGAGGTTTACATTGCCGTAGAAAATAAATTACACCATGCATCGCACACGGAAGCTTTTGATGGCTTCACCCGGCAACGCCACAACGCCACGTCTGTCTTGCAGGCCATCAGCATTTGCCTCAATATCATGTGTTCCTCACAGAAGACAACTCCATTCCTCTGTTTCCAGAGCTGCCAGCAGCACAAGAGGATCAGGGTCTCGAAATGCATACTTGGAACGTGAGCTGAGCGCGGCAGCTCATCAAGTGCTATGGTGGTGATGCCCTCCGGTAATTCAAAATGGAGTGCCTGCTAGAAATCCCGGGCAAAAGGGCACTGGGAGATGATATGTGTTGCAGTTTCCTCCGCTGCACTACACACCTCGTAGGTTGCTTCCATGACCACGTGTTTCTTTAGGAGATTGGTTCGACATTGCACTCGGTCTTGGACAAGCAACCAAGCGAAGAACTGAACTCATGTCGGCACCCTGTTCTTCCAAACGAACTTGGATATAGAGGAATCGGTGCCTTGGGTGGCTAACAATAGTTTGTATAGTGGCCCTGTGTGTAGTTTCCCTCTAGACGCTGCGAACGGGCAGAGCCGTGTGTCGTCAATGCTTGAGAGAGTCACAAGCTCCTTGATTCTACTCACCTCATCAAGCTCCTATCGTGCCATGTTTGTCAGGCGCAGCACCAAGTCCTGTTCCAAACCATGGTCGAGGGCTTCCTGAATAGTGTGATTGGAACGCTTGCAGTGGCTCAAGAGCACCGGGAAGGTAGGAGGCTCCAGTAGCTCAATGCTCCCCAGCCCACAGGAAACCTCTTTGTCTCTAACAAAATTTGGAGATGAACCCGGGAGGAAGTGGGATGGCACACATCAGGTATATGAGCTGGCTGTCAAGAACCGAATTGATCAGAACCGTGTCCCATTGGATTGAGGAGGAAGGATTGCCACCCTGCCAAGTATCTGTCAGTGCGCTCAATGTATGGATCAAAGGCGGTGAGCCTGAGCTTCACACAAAAGAGCGGTAGACCAAGGTATGTTTGGGGGAAACCTTCCTATCGGGATCCAAGAGCCTGAATACATTGTGAAGCAGTCAAGTCATTGATATGCATCGGCACTGCTGTGCTCTTTGTGAAGTTGATCAAGAGTCCAGTAGCTTTGGAGAATTGATTGAGCAGTTCGCGTAGTCTGATCACATCGTCCAATTCACTCCGAAGGAGAATGAGTGTATCATCCGCGTACAATAACATGGTGCACACACTGTCCTCCACAAGTGGGTGATGAACTTCACCATCTTGCTTGATCATGGACCAGAGAACATTGGTAACCAATAGAAACAGATAAGGTGACATTGGGTCTCCTTGGCATAGTCCACGGTGACACAGGATCCATGGACCAGGGCAACCATTTACCAGCACTGCTGTTAGAGAGGTGTTTAGGATCTGCCTGACCCACGTGCACCATTGTTCATTGAAACCCCAAGCCATCATGATCTTCATCAGCCCTTCCTAGTTGACGGTATCAAATGCTTCGGCAAAGTCTAGTTGGAGGACAAGAGTCAGTGCCTTCCTCTTGTAGCAAACTTGCACAAGCTCTGTAGCGTAGACAAAATTCTTCAAGATTGACTGCCCCTTGAGGAATCTTGTTTGATCAATGTCAATCATCTCCACAATTTCTGCTTGCAGCCGGGTGGTTAGGATTTTGGCAAGGATTTTGACACAGCAATTTTGCAGGCATATTGGGCGGAAGGCATCCGTTGTGGCTGCACCTGGTTTCTTTGGCAGAAGCACCATGTAGGCTCTATTGATTCTTGCCAATTCCACTTCCCCTCGGTGGAACGCATTGAGGAACACCATGACCTGAGGTTTCACCGTGGCCCATGAGCGCTGTTCCGATTCATTGCACAGACGGCCTGCAGTGCTTCTTGGTCCGTGAATGGTGCAGTGAGCGTGTCAGAGGCCCTCCAGCTGTCCTAGTATAAGGCGACGACATCGAATTCCAAGTCAGAGACGCCGGTTGTGCCCATAATTCTCTTGTAGTAGCTGGTGAGTGCCGCGGTTTTCCCCTGGTGAGATGTTACCATGACACCGTTGTTGATGCCGGTTTTTGACACGTGTTAGGGTTGGCGTCAAGAGGAGAAGAAAGTGGCCGATGCAGTTAAACAAGAGGCTATGGCTAAAGAGATTGGCCGATAAAGCTACAGTCTTTCGACCGATTAGCCGATGAGATCGATGGGGACTGGCCGATTGGAAGCCAGAACAGCTCGGCCGATATCGGCCTGAATGGGCTGAGGTGGTAACAAGATGAAGACAGGATTGGCCCATAGAGGGTTGGATGGTGTTCGACTCCGATGCGAGTTGTATCCGTATGTAAACATTTGTTGCTTTGAATAAAAAATAGAATATTGAGTCGTAGTCGGTTAGGAAACGAGTTGTAATAGGGTATAAATAGGTGTCCCGTGGGGCTGGCAAAATCATTAACAAACATCAATACAAATCTACTTTTCCACGCAACTTTATTTTCAAGTCGGCGACTTCGCCAAACCTTTTTCTTTTCATGAGTTCGTGCGAGTTGGCAGGACTGCATCAATGTGATCTCCGGCCAATTTGTAAGTTCCACGTTTCGAGTAATATCTAAGCTTTAACTTCGGGTGCATTGCTGTTGTTTCATTTAGATTTATTCACTAGTTATCGATATTTGCTAGAATTATAGGTTTTACCTATTATTTTAATTTTTATCACCAGTTATCCAGCTTGAAGCACGAACCGTCGACTATATGAATACACTATTTATCATCATACAGCCGATTAGATCTGTTTCAAGTGTTGTCTCTGTAGCATTGTTTAGGTTACTCTAATAGTTTCTTTTACATTTTGCTACGTGATTACCGGCCGTTCCATAGCCAGTCATCCTTATATTAAATCGGCCAACCCGTTGATACATCTTTTGGAGTAAATCAGAACTTCAGCCGATCGAATCTCTGGAATTTGACATCTTTTCTTCCTTGTCAATCAACAGGTCAGATTGACTGGCACGTCGAGTGAAATGCACCAGGGCGATAACCCGAACAGGAGCTAAGCACATTCTCCCGGGTCGTGTGCTCGACGCAAGAGTCGGGACCACTATCCGATTTTTTGCGTCAACAACCATCCACCTCAATCCCTTTGATCTAGTTCCAACGCATGCGCTGGGTAGCATGCGCATGAAAGAACTCTGTGTTTGCATCTCCTTCTTTGATTGCTCGATGTTTACCCCGTTGCTTCCAATACGCAGCCTTTTCCTTGATGGCCATGGCCAATCATTCCTGACAGAGGACCTGGAACTGCAGCTCTGCAGAAGACAGGCATCGGTGTTCCTCGAGCGTGTCAAATGTAATATTATGAACTTGCAATTTTGGATTAGAGAAGGTGGTGCCCTATTACTCCTATTCCAAACCTTTGCCACTGCTCGAGTTGCCTTGAGGCAGCCGGCCAGGTGGCCGGCAGCATCCGCCTAAGGGTATGTAGTAGACCACATAGGAAGAACTGTTGAGAGGAAGGTTGGTTTGTGTAGCCATGCATTCTCGAAGTGGAAGATGGAAGCTTTTGGTATGCTAGTGCATAGCATGATGAGGAGGGGTGTATGATTTGAGGTTGGGCATGGGAGGGATGTGAGCGTTGTGTTAGGATATGTTGCGCATTGTTCGTGGTTGCCAAAAACTCAATCGAGGAGTGAGAGGGTGGGTGTGTCTCGCTTGTTGGACCAGGTATGAAGGCAATCGAGTAGTGGTATTTCTGCAAGACCAAGGTGATGAAGAGTTTTGTTGAAGGAGTTGCATAGTCGGGCTTCAATACGGCCATTGTCCTTGTCAACAGCAGAGCGGCAAAGGTTGAAATCCCCACCGAGGAGCCAGGGACCATTGAGATGTTGTGGAAGCTCTATTAGGTTGAGTAGGAAGTCGAGTGAGTCACGGTGGTCGGAAGGGGCGTAGACATTTGTGATGGTAATGGTGTGGTCAGATGTGGTGGAGGAAAGCACGGTTGTGAGGGTGTGGCGCCTAGTAGTGAAGGACTGTAGGAAGAAGGTGGAGCTGTTCCATGCAGTGAGGATGCCACCGCGTGAGCCCGTGACAGAATGAAGTGGAAAGTGTCAAGCGAAGGGGGGGAGGAAAAGCTTAGCAGAAAACTTGTTAATGTCCTAGAGTTTAGTTTCTTGAAGGCAGGCAACACAGGGAGCGGCAGACATGATCACATCTCGCACCACTCCGCACTTGACCGGGTTGCCCAAACCACGTACATTCCATGACAAAAACTGAAGTGTTTGAAAAGTAGTACCCATATCTAAACCAGATAGACAGCAACAGGGAAGTGCAGTAACGAGCAAGCCAAACAGTGAACAGCTAGAAAACAAACAACAAACAAAGAAGGCAAACGAACAAGCATAACAGACTTATAATAATTAAAAGGATCAAGCAACAGGCACCGGTGCAGCCCGATCTAAAGAAGCAAGTGACAACAGGATGACGAAATGTTCTCTAGTGGAACACACCCTCCAAAAACGGAACACAAATGATGATAGAGCGAGGATAGGGAGCAAGCGTGAAGCGCCTGACCTGGCTGCTCGAACTACCACAGACACAGATACAACAAAGATGAGAAACGAACACTGACGCGCGACAAAGAGACATGGAATGTGGCAAGCAGCTCTCCTCATCGTGGAACCGTGGATGTAGGTCGATCGTTAAGCAACTGGCAGCACCTCGCCCCTGATGGCATTGGTAGCCGCAGGGCCCAGTCCAGCAGCACCCACTATCTTGCGTAGATCAGCAGTGGAGATGGGCAGCTTGGTGCAAGAGAGAATGTTGCATTTCTCCACATGGTTTTGTAGGGTGGTAGAGCAAGTAGACAGAGAGTTCTTCAGAGCAGCATGTTGTGCAGCCTTGTCTGCCACCGCAACATTATTGATGGCAGTTAGCACACCAGTTTGTGATCCGCAAGCGCACGGATCATCGTAGCTTTTCCCTAAGAGTATTCCATCCAAAGTTTATCAATCCGTAGATCAGCAACGAACTAACTAGGGTTTTCTAATCTAATCTAATGGATCTAATCCTAACATGAAGCATAGATTGGATATGAAGAGGGTAACCTTGGTGTGAAGGTAAATCATGAGAACCGGTAGATCACGTCCACAGATATGTATATGATAAAACACCACCAAGGGTAGTAAGAGCCTATCGTCTTCTAGTTGTATTTCTAGCTAACAAGCAAGCACAACATGCATCTCATCCAAAGTAATCTTTAAACTACTACCTCTGGTCAACCTCTCGAAAACCCCCACCTTACACAAGCCAAATCCTATCACGATCATCTCTATCAACGCAGGCAGTTTAAGGGCACGAACATAAGTGAACATGTCTAAATATCATGAAGGGTCAACATACTAGATCTAATCACCATGATTACATAAAGCATGCTATGAATTCTAACAAGCATATTCATGATAAGATGAAATCATAAAAGGAGACAACAAGTCGCTAATAGATCGGATGACATGAAGAACATTGCTCATATAATTGAAGACTTGTAGTGGCCCTCAGCTCGCTTTGGTGGATGTCCTTCATTTCGTCAAGTTCTCGTGGATGGATTTTTTAGGGCTCGGTGAATTTTCAGGGTATTTATAGTCTGGATAGCGCATGGCAAAAATTGGAAGGCGAGAGGGCGAGGAAACACCCTGGGCCGATCGGCCTAGGGGGGTCCAGACCGGTCAGCCTGGGCCTTCCTTTCCTTGTCTCACGCTCTGCTTTGTTTTCAAGTCTTCTTAAATGTTCTGGACGTCGATAGCTACGGGATGAGATTGATCTTTGATAACTTTCTAAATGTCCACTTGATCTTCTTTGATTACTCTTTGATCCTGAAGTGATCCTTGCCATATCTTCACAAACTTAGCCCTTAAATAATCTTGGAGGAGTGTTTGCCGAAAATGAGCATCAGAGGAGCCTAGAGAACCCTCGTATGCCGATCGGCCTAGGCCCTTTTTGGGCCCGTTGGCCTTCGCGTTTCTCTGGTTCGTTGCTTGTTCTGAGCTTTATCCAATTATGCTCCATTTAGTCCAATTTCCTGCAAAAATACAATATGCTCCAAAATACATTGCATATACAAAAATGGGGTTATTTCAGGTACCAAATGACGGGTTAGTATAAGAATATGTATGAAAACACCACTTAAATGGAACTAGAAGTGTGTCAATAATGAGCGTCAACAATTCCCTCATGCTTAAACCTTGCTCATCCTCGAGCAAGTCCACGATACTTGCTTAATTAGGAAATCAGCATTGCCTTTCGGTGTCATCCCTACACTCAGCTATACATAACAAGACACAATGCTCTCTAAAGAATTTAGCATTAAAGTTCAAGTTGTGACCAGCTATTTTTCATCATGTAAGATAGATTAGCAATAAAGAACATGCCACAATAAAATAAATACAATGCTCTTGGACTTAAATGAACTTCAGACCTTTACCTTCTTCCATCATGAAGAGTTTTTCAAAACTATGCAAATCCAACACAAGTGAGATTCTCTTGCAATAGTTCATGGAAACACTCATCTCATCAAATCACTCTAGCCTATACTAGATTATTTTCACCCTATTCTACTCATATATGAAAGTGGAAGGCTTACGTGGAGCTTGGTAGGTAGAAACAATCCTAGCAAAATATTATATCTAAAATATTGTCAAACTAAGAGAGAGATCTATTGGGATTACTGAGACTTGTCAAAAAGGCCATGGAAAATAAATGTTGGAGAGGGAGAGCAATGAAATAAACACATTTAGATAAGAGGACATGTGCAAGTGGCAAATGCATAATCCCGAGGAACAAATGAAGTCCTCGTTATCAGATTGCACATGGTTGGAAAATGAGTATGGATCAATCCTTAATCTTGAGAGCACTGGGAACCTTAATGAGGCTTAAAGAACTAATGAGTGTTTTATTATTTTTCTTATTATCATTTTTTCTTTTTCATTCCTTTTTCTTTTCTTTCTTCTTTCTTTCTTTTTCCTCATTTTTCTTTCTTTTTCCTTATTTTTTTATTTTGCTCCTCAGGACTTCTTAAAACATAGTACTTTACACCGCAGCAGTTAGAGATAATGCGATGACTCCTCCTCCATTCTTAGACGATGCTCGTCCCCGAGCATAAAAAGGAAGAAAGATAAACTGCTGATGTAAGTACCAAAACTTTGATCTTCTGCAAAAAAAAATTATTTTATTCCTCTGGAGGGACTTCCACGCCAAATTTTAGAGGGAACAGAGGGGGAAACACCTCAGGCCGATCGACGTGAGGGTGTCCGGGCCAATTGGCCTAGCCCCTTCTTGCCTCTATTTTCTTCGCTTTTTATTCTCCGTACCGGTGGATACCTCCAGGTCTTGATTTTCTTGGAAAAACACTGATTAATCTTTTGAATCTTTGTCAAAAATACTTTTCCATACTCAATAATATGTTGTGGTCAAGGAGGTAGTCACAAAAATGGTAATTTGCATTTAGGTTGGATGTCCAGCGAGGTTTGTGAAATTTCCAGTGTAAAAACTCATAATGCATGGATAGAAAGGCAAGCAAGAAAAACGTTTACACAAAGGAGATGGCCAGCTTCTAAGTCTCATACCACAGAAATCAATCTTAATCCAACTTATCAAAATATAAGTTTACAATCTGAAGGTTCCATCATGAAAGATCATGCATGTATAGAGGCTTTGGTAGGTATAACTTTGAAAGAGATTCAAAAATATAGATAGCATATGAATTAATTTTAATTAAAAATAAATCAAGTTATCAGGTCATTTTAATTTTAATTAATTAAACATAGAGTTTGTGGGTCTAGAATTTAGTCATTTAACCTCCAGAATTAAAGAGCCAGTATTTAATCAATTTAAGTTCATTAAACATAGAGCAATTAGTCAAGTCATATACAACATTGTGTAGGCAAAACAAAGCGGCAACCTTCATTATTTTTCCATAAGCAAGATTATACCAAAATTATTAACATCTTGGTGAGCACAAGGTGATGACGATCATGATTTAAAGAAAACAAAAACTAGGTTGTACTCCTAGTAGCCATGTCTTGGAGGAGTGTTTGCCAAAAATGAGCATCAACCCTAGGTCGATCGGCCTGGGCCTCCATAGGCTCATCAGCCTAGGCCCTTTTTGGGCCCGTTGGCCTTCGCTTTTCTCTGGTTCGTCGCTAGTTTTGAGTTTTATCCAATTATGCTCCATTTAGTCCAATTTCCTGGAAAAATACAATATGTTTCAAAATACATTACATATAAAAAATAGGGTTATTTCAGGTGCTAAGTATCGGGTTAGTATAAGACACTAAAAGTGGCGTCAATAACGAGCATCAACAGACATACTTGCCGTCGGCCATTGCCGCCAGACTAGAACTCTGGCGTTGTGGCTGAGTATCGTGAGTAGTCTTGTTCCTTGGGGTGCCTTCCATAGGCCTGTGAGCGCAGCATGGGCGCAGGAGCATTGGGCAGGGGCAAGGTAGCGGCGGCGTGTGCAGTAGGTGTTGCAGCAGCAGGAGTAAGTGTTGGTGTTTTAGACCGGCAACCCGCCTAGGGGGGTACCCTAGGTGGTCTTTTGTGCGGTAAGGGTCGTCGAGAATCAAGGAATCAATGGTGACGCAAGGAACACGATTTAGACATGTTCGGGCCGCTAGATCGCGTAAAACCCTACGTCCTGTATGTTGGTTTGTATTTGATGAACTGGAGTTGTTGTTGAGGGGGGTCACTACCCGCCCTTATATATATGGGAGGGCAGGGTTACAAATCTGAGTCCTAATCGGGTACTATTACAAAGTTCTACTCGGTAAGGCCCGAGTAGTTTTCCATAAACATACTTGACTAGTCCAAGTGGGATACGCCTATCCCTTGTTCTGATCGTGTCCGAGTACGCCCCTGAGTGGGCCGTCCAAGGTCTACTCGTGGGCTTGGGGTATATACCCGACATGCCCCCGAGTACTTTGTAGTCGTGTGCCACAGTCTTGGGCACTGCGGGCACTATCCGAGTAGCTAGTCGTAGAGGTTGCAGATTGAAGTGCTCGAGTACTGTCGCGTGGCTGGAAGGTACTCTTTCTGTTCCTTCGAGTTGTTTCTGTCCCGAGAAATTTTATATGGTAGTGCGATGTCAATCGCACTCCATATGGAGTAGCCCCCGAGCCTTAGGTTGAGTCGAAGAGTCAGGCTTAGGGTCAAACCAACTTTTGTCCGTTTTACCCTTGGCAGTCCTTGAAAAAGAAAAAACCGACCAACGGGTACGGTACCCGCAGCCCCTGAGCACTTAGGCGATCTCTGTCATTGAAGTGGTCAGCAGTCCGTTGAAAGGAGTAGTCGTTGAGTGTTTAAGGTGATTAATCTTCAATTAATCTGTTAGAATCCATCCGTTGCGTAACCGACGCGTGGAAACCGGAGTTGGCGGAGATAAAACTGGAAATCCCCCTTTCGGTTGGTTTTACGCCACACAGGAATCAATTCTGTTCTTCTGCCTCCCCTGTCCTCCTGCTCCATATTTGCGCCGCCGCTAGTGCCGCTGCCACCATTGCCGCCCTTTGAGAGAGAATCCAAGTGAGGGTGCCGTTCTATCTTGAAGTTGAGTCCATCGAATGCGCACCAAGAAGATGGGCAAGAAACCCGAGAAGATCCAGGGCAAGGCTCTGACGACGGGCAAGGCAAAATCCAAGAAGGGGAAAGAGCTGGTGCTGCCGGTGCCGAAGGTGGGGTCGACGAACCAGACTGCGCCGCCACCGCATGGAGTGACGTGGCAACATTCAGTGATAAAGGAGGAAGCCGTGCAAGCATTAGTCGATGCGAAGCTTCTGCAGCTGAAGGAGATTCTTGAGTGGCGCCACGCATTTCCAAATGCGTGGCAATTTGAGGAACATCCAGGCGAGACCGTGATGCTCGCGCACTTTATGGAGAGGGGGTTGGCAGTGCCTACCTCCGACTTCTTCAAAGGTATTCTCGACTACTATAAGCTTCAACTTGTGCATTTGAACCCCAATGGTGTAATGCATATGTCAATATTTGTACACCTCTGCGAAGTGTATTTGGGAATTCCTCCAAGTCTCGAGTTGTTTAGGAAACTGTTCCACTGTAAGCCACAACCAAGTGTCCATAGAACCGAAGTCTTTGGAGGTGCCGGGTTTCAACTCAGGAACTCGAGCGCATACATTGAGTACAGCTTGACTGACTCCCATGGGGAGTGGAAGAAAAGGTGGTTCTACATTGGGAACCATAATCCTCTCTTGCCTGTGGTGACTGGTCACACGCCCAAGCACGTAGAGAACTGGGTGAGCGAACCTGAAGACACCCTCGAGCTGGATCACCTGATGCAGCAGATTACCGAGTTGAAGGCACTTGGTCTGACTGGAATCAATGTGGCGGCCAGCTTTCTGAAGAGAAGGGTCCAGCCGCTTCAACAACGTGCTCACTCGGGAAGTGAGTACGTAGGCCTTAAGGATCCATCGCGTATGTCCAATGAGGATATATCCGATGATGATGTAGAGGCGCTGCTGGCCAAGTTCTTCAGGAACTATCAGGGGGTACCAGTAATCCCTGCGGCTCTTCGTCAGTATGACGCCTGGTATGAGCTAGAAGTGGTATGTCTTTGCACTTGTCTTGTACTTTTTCACTTGTGTGATATTTGTTGTTAATATTGACTTGTTTTTTGTAGTCTCAAGTTCTTGCCGGCTACTTGGCGCAGTCGGAAGAAGAATCAGAAACTATTGCCGAGGAGTCAGAGGAAGAACCCTCTCCTCCTACCAAGAAGCGCAGAGTAGTCCGCAAGATATCTGCGGCTAAGTCTGCTTCAACCCCTGAGAAGTCTCGGGGTACCAAGGTGTGTAGTCGTGAACTTATCTGTAGCTGATAATTTTGAACTTGCTATTGTTATGGCTAATCGTCTTGTTCATAAAGGTTGTCGACGCGACCCTTGGTGATGATGAGGCTGCTTCTGAAGAAGTAGTCGTAACCGACCCGGACGTCAGTAATGTATCTGTTAACATGGTGCCGTAAAAGGTGCCATCAACAGAAGTTGGAGTAGCCCCCGAGCTATCTGCACCAGCTCCGTCGGCTGCCATGCTGCCCGTTACTGACCAGGCGGTCCTGGGATTGCCCGCTGGATCAGCGGGTGTTGCGAAGGAAGTGTCACCAGTACTCGCTACTGGTTCTTTGTTATCCAGTGTGATCGCCAGTGGTAAGTGTTTTGCTCCGGCTAGTTTCGTTTGTCTGAGTTGAATTGTAGTCTTGACTTTTGCTCTACAGGTCTTGGCGAGAAGACAGCGCCGATGGCTATTCCTACGGCGCCAACTACTCGATCGCCTGTTGTTGAGAAGAAACGTGTGCGATTTCCGCCACGCTCGACTCGGTGAGCTTGCTTAGCCGGTGTATATCTTTAAGCTATCTTGAAGTCGTATAATGACTTTTCTTGATGCAGGGATGCGGAGGAAACTATCCCTGTGGAAACAGGGGTAGAGACGGGTCCCCCGACTACATTATCTGCTCCTTTGGAGGATTTGATTGTTGAGGAGGTACCAAAAGTTGATGCCGGTCGTCTTGGAGCCACTATGTTGATGCTTCAAGACGTCATCCGTTCGGTGGAGGTTCCCGCCACTGCATCGGGTTCAGGAAGTGCTGCCTTATCGACATCCACCGGCGGATTGCTGGCCGTAGTAGGTGTTGAAAAGGCCAAAGAGGCGACCGCTCCAAGTATGTTTCTGTAGTCTTGTTATTGTAGTCGTAGCAAGCAGTTGACTGATGATAAATGTTATAGGTGCCATTTTGGGTACAGCTCCTCATCTTGCAGAGAGTACTCAAAAACCGGTGATCAGCTTGCCATCTGACTTGGAGTTCCAGAAGGCCATCGATGTTTTTCGGAGCTTTCAAGTGAATTTTTGTTGAATTGTCACCTGGACTGAGTAGTTGTGAGGCTTTTAACTCACCATAGTGCCTTGCATACTCGGACCCTTTCAGGAACGAAGTCATCAACTGGAACAGGAGTGTGCCCGACTGACCGAAGCTCTGAGGGTTCACGAGGTTGGAGCGAAGTCTTTTGCTGTGGAACGTACGGATCACGCGGTCCTGCAGCAAAAACTGGAGAGCCGCTACAAGTCGCTGAACAAGAAGTATCAAGGTAAGTATTTTGCATACTCCGAGTATGTCCAATTGTAGCCGGCTGTTGTTGAACTTGTTTTGTCTTGTAGAGCTCAAGAAGCAAGAGGCGGCTGCAAGGAGCCAAGTTCTCGGCTGGAGAAACACGCACGACCGAGTGACGGATGAAGCTGAACGTCTTCGGGCCGCGCTGACGGAAGCACAGGCTGCTTGCGAGCATCAGCGGGACTGGAAGATGCAGAATGGCGTGATGCTTTCCATGGCCATGGTGGCATGCAGAGATCATGCCCAGACCATGGGGAGACTTCGAGGCGAACTCCAGGAGCTAACTGTAGCAGCTGAAGACTTGGTGAATGCCATAGCCCCCGTGGAAGAAGGCGCAGGACCGCAATCACTAGTCGAGCGATTGAAGGCTGCCCCGAGTAAAGTGGCGGGACTCTACAAAGCTATTTGCAAATAGGTCCTTGCAGTCGTGAAGTCCTACTACCCGAGGGCAGACTTGGCGGCAGCTGGTGACGGCGTGGCTCGCACTTGCACAGAAGAAGCATATGCGCAGTACCTCGAGGAGGCGGAGCCTATCGCGTCGAAGATGTCAGAGTTTGTCTCTCTAGAAGAGCCTTGAGTTTTTTATGTACTCTTGAATCTGTGTCGAGTAATCTGAACAATACTTTTAGACAAATGAATACTTGCCCATTGCTCGAGGTGATTGTCTTGCAAAGAGTAATTTTACTCTATCTTGTCCGACCCAAAGTCCCGGGGTCGGCTGAGCCCGACCCTTTGGGGGGGGGGACTCCGCCTCGCCCGACCCTGAGTCCTGAGGTCAGCTAAGCCTGCCCCTTTGGGGGAGGAGCTCCGCCTCACCGGACCCTAAGTCCTGGGGTCGGGTGCGCCCGACCCCTTTGAGGGTGGAAGCTCCGCCTCGCCCGACCCTAAGTCCAGGGGTCGGGTTCGCCCGACCCCTTTGAGGGTGGAAGCTCCGCCTCGCCCGACCCTAAGTCTTAGAGTTGGATGTACCCAACCCCTAAGCAGGGGGTCGGAATATTCCAAGCCCCCGAGATAATGGTGTGAGCGTAGGCCGCGCTTGGCTTGGGGTAGTTCCGAGTGTCGAGTAGTCATGATGCTGTCGAGTACTCTTCTTTTGAGGGACACGGGTGTACTGTACTCCTTTTTCCTTTGTGGATGCACGGGTGTACTGTACTCTTTTGTCCTTTGTGGCATAAGTACCATCACATGGGCAGCGTCAGGAGTCGTCAGACTCATTGATCACGGGCGTATAGTAACTCTTGGGCAGGTGGTAGTTGCATCTTTCGGCTATAAATAGAGCCATTTGGAGAGTGAACCAAACTAAGTTTCTGAGTGGCAATGGATTGCCTTCGGTTGCTTTTGTTTGAGTGTAGAGAGCCATCAAAGAGTGCACCGGTGCTAGAAGATTCCTCGTAGATTGAGGCCACCTTCCCTCCACAGACTCCTGCGCTCGTAGGGATAGCCGCGATGCTAGAAGAATCCTCATAGGAGGTTTTGTCGCACGCCTCATCTTGCAGCTCGTGATCTAGTGGAGTACGCGCTGGAACTCGCGGGTGATGGGTGATGAGTGTCGTGGTCTTTATCCCGCTCTCTTAGAGGTGGAGGTGTGGCCGTAGAGTGGATTGGCTCCGCAAGGCTAGCAAAAGAGCAGCCTTGGTTCCCTCTAGGCGCATCGTGCCACATTCATCGTTGCCGCTGTCAAGGCAGTGGCAATGCTGGAGTTTCTGGTGTTGCCTTGGGTGGAGGACCTGGATATGGCTATGTTTTGCGCAGCTTCCTTGCGTGTGGGCCCTTCCCCTTGTAGTCGGCAGACCTGAGTGACCTTGTGATATAGTAAAAGCCTGAGGCTTAAATGCAGCCCGCCAGTAGGCGGTTGCTTGTAGTCTTCGTGTATTCCGAGTACTTGTACTCGTATGTAACCTGATGTATCTTCGGTTCAATAAAGAAATACTTTATGGAAATTTTGTACCAGGGCAGTGATCCTTGTTGAGTTGATAACTCGTGTCGAAGCTGAGGTATCTTGAAGTCGGTAGTCGGGCAGTTAGCTCGAGTAATCATCATGAGTTATTGCCTTGAAGCGATTACTCGGATGCTGCTATGGGTAATAGCAACAAAGAAGTTCTATATTCCAAGAGTTTGGTACTTGTTCTCCTGAGAGCTCTTGGAGTCTATAAGATCCAGGTCCCGTAACCTTTGATACGATGTAAGGACCTTCCCATGGTGAATTGAGTTTATGCAACCCTGACGTGTCTTGGATACGCTTAAGGACCATATCGCCCGAGTTGAAAGATCTTTCCTTGACGTTGCGGTCGTGGTAACGCCGTAAACCGTCAAGGTATCTGGCAGATTGCACTAGTGCTACGCATCTTATTTCTTCTAGACTGTCTATATCTGTTTGCCTTGTTTATGTTGCCAGTTCTTCGTCGTATTGTTCAACGGATGGATATTGCCACATGATGTCAGCGGGTAGGATGGCTTCCGAGCCATATACGAGGAAATAGGACGATAGCCCAGTAGTCTTGCACGGTTGGGTACGTAGGTCCCACAAAGCGTTGGGTAACTCTTTGAGCCATTTGCCGCCTTTGGTGTTGCCAACGTCATGTAGTCTTTTCTTCAGGGCATCGAGTATCATGCCATTAGCACGCTCGACTTGTCCATTGGCTCGCGGATGAGCGACCAAGACATAGCGGACGTCGATGCCGCTATTCTCGTAATATTCTCAAAAGTCGTGATTGTTGAAATTTGACCCTAGGTCTGTGATAATCCTGTTGGGAAAACCGTAGCGGTGTACGATTTCATCCAAGAAGTCGAGGACCCGATCTGCCTTGGGGTAAGTGATTGGTTTGACCTCGATCCACTTGGTGAATATTCGATCGCCACGAGTACTCGGTTGAATCCTCCTGGCGCAGTTGGTAACGGCCCTATCATGTCGAGCCCCCAGCAGGCAAACGGCCATGTTCGAGGTATTGTGACTAGCTTGTAGGCTGGTACATTTTGCTGTTTTGTGAAGAATTGACAACCTTTGCATTTCTGAACTAGTTGTTTAGCGTCGGCCAGAGCCATTGGCTAGTAGAAGCCTGCTCTGAAAGCCTTGCCAACCAGTGTCCTCGAGGAGGCGTGGTTGCCACAGATTCCTCTATTAATTTCCTCTAGGATTTCTTGGCCGTCTTCTCTGGTGACGCACTTCATGAGTACTCCAGATGAAGCACCTTTCCTGTAGAGCTTGTCTCCGACTAGAACATAATTTTCTACTCGCCGGGAGATTTGCTCAAATGGTAGCTGGTGATCTTTGATGTAGTCGATGAAGGGTGTCCTCCAGTCGACTTCTATCATCATGACTTCATGAGAGACATCAGCAGTCGGGACCGCTGGTGCGGTGACTTGTTTGGATATGGATGGCTTGCGCAGTTAGTGTACAAAAATTCCTGCTGGAACTTCTGCACGAGTTGAGCCCATTTTGGATAAGATGTCGGCGACAACGTTGTTGTCGCGGACGATGTGATGAAATTCCAAGCCTAAGAACTTATTTTCCAGTTTACGGACTTCTTTGCAGTAAGCATCCATGTTGTCCTTGTTCCGGTCCCACTCGTCATTGACCTGGTTTATAACGACTAGAGAGTCGCCGTACACCAGTAGTCGTTTGATGCCGAGGGAGATTGCAAGGCGAAGGCCGTGGAGTAGTGCTTCGTACTCAGCTTCGTTATTAGATGCTTCCCAGAATATTTGCAGCACGTACTTGAGCTGGTCTCCCCTGGGGGAGATGAGCAATACGCCTGCGCTGGCCCCTTCGAGTTTGAGGGATCCGTCAAAGTACATTACCCAGTGTTCTGGCCGTTCGACTGGTGTTGACACTTGATTTTCAGTCCATTCAGCTACGAAGTCGACCAAAGCTTGGGATTTGATAGCTGTCCTTGGCTTGAAGTCCAAGGTGAGAGCTCTGAGTTCAACTGCTCATTTGGATATTCTACCCGTGGCATCTCTGTTGTGGAGAATTTCACCGAGCGGGAAGTCGGAGATGACTGTGATGTTGTGCTCTTGGAAGTAATGGCATAGTTTTCGGGAGGTGAGCAAAATTGCGTATAAGAGTTCTTGTATCGGTGAATACCGAGTTTTGGAGTCCGATAGTACTTCGCTGACGAAGTAGACAGGTCATTGGACGTTGTAAGCATGGCCCAGTTCAGACCGGTCGACTACTATTGCCATGTTGACGACATGAGTAGTAGCTGAGATGTATAGGAGCAAGTCTTCGTTCGGAGAAGGAGCGGTCAGTACAGGAGGCTTTGACAGAAAGTCTTTGAGTTGTGTTGGTGCCTCATCTGCCTCTTCCGTCCATTTGAACTTGTCCTGGCGTTTGAGAAGCTTGAAGAAGGGTAGTCCCCGTTCTAAAAGTCTTGAGATGAACCGGTTGAGAGCGGCCATGTAGCCTGTGAGTTTCCGCACATCCTTAATGCTGGCTGGTGCCTGCATGTTTGTGATGGCAGATATTTTTTCTGGGTTGGCCTCAATGCCGCGATGGCTAATGATGAACCGGAGTAATTTGCTGGAAGGTACTTCAAAGACGCACTTAGTAGGATTGAGTTTCCATCGAAAAGCGCGTAGACTAGAGAAAGATTCCTCCAAGTCAGCAATGAGTTCCTCCCAGTTTTTTGTTTTGGCGACGACGTCGTCAACATAAGCTTCGACATTGCGGTGAAGTTGCTTTTCGAAGCACATCTGTATGGCTCTTTGGTAAGTTGCCCCTGCATTTTTTAGTCCGAAGGGCATTGTTTTGTAGCAAAAAGCTCCGAAAGGCGTGATGAATGCTGTTTTGGCTTGATCCTCCTCTTTGAGGCTTATCTGGTGATAGCCGGAGTAGCAGTCGAGAAAGCACAATAAAGCGCACCTAGCGGTGGAGTCGACCACTTGATCAATCCTAGGTAGCCCGAAAGGGTCTTTTGTGCAGTGTTTGTTGAGGTCGGTGTAGTCGACGCGCATTCTCCACTCGTTATTTTTCTTACGAATGAGCACAGGGTTGGCGAGCCAGTCAGGATGAAAGACTTCTTTGATAAATCCTACCGCGAGTAGCTTGGCTAACTCTTTTTTGATTGCTTCTCGTCTGTCTTGAGCGAACCGACGTAGTCGTTGCCGTTTTGGAGTAGCTTTGGGATCGACATTGAGAGAATGCTCAATCAGCTCCTTGGGCACACCTGGCATGTCAGCCGATTTCCAAGCGAAGATATCGTGGTTAGCCTGAAGGAAGCTGACTAGCGCGAATTCCTATTTGGGATCTAGCCCTGTTCCGAAGGAAGCTGATCGGAACAGGGCTGTTTTGGAAGGGTCACCCGTCTGGAGGTTAACTGATTTGAAGTCTTGCTCACTGGCGAGTTTCATCTTTGTGGACCCCGACTTGTTTTCCGGGATCTCTAGTTCATTTGGATGGAGCTTCTTTGAAGCTGTGAAGACTTGTTGCATGGGACTATGTGCTTGAGTAGTCACAGCAATTTCCACGGCTTCGGTGGCGCATTCGTAGGATCGTCGTAGATCTCCTCGCAGCATGAGTTCTCCATTGGGGCCTGGCATTTTGAGTACCAGGTAAACATAGTGTGGTATGGCCATGAACTTGGCGAGTGCTGGCCTTCCGAGTATGGCATGGTAAGATATCTCGAAGTCGGCAACTTCAAATCTGATGTACTCGGTACGGTAATGTTCCTTAGTTCCGAAGGTAACTGGAAGGACAACTTGTCCTAGTGGTATAGTCGCATTTTCAGGCATGACGCCGTAGAAAGGTGAATCTGTTGGAGTGAGCATTTCAGTAACATCGAGGCACATCTTCCTCAATGTCTTGGCAAAAATAACGTTGAGTCCGCTTCCGCCGTCGATGAGTACTTTGGTTAACTTTGAGCCTACCACAACCGGATCCAGTACTAGTGGGAAACAGCCTGGTTCTGAGAACTTGGTCCATTGATCTTTTCTGCTGAAAGAAATGGGAACTTCTGACCATTTTAATGGTGTTGGATCCGTTGGTTCGATGGCCATGATCTCCCTGAGTACAAGTTTGTTGGCTCGCTTGGATGCGGTGGCTGGGATACCGCCGAAGATGACGTTGATGGTTTTGGAGGCGGTCTGGAAGTCACCTTCTTCATCTTCGTCGTTGTGGGCTTTGTTCTTGCCCTTATCTTTTTTCTTGGTGTACTCTTCAGGAGGTGGTGGTGCGGGTAAGTCTTGCATGACTCGGTGCATGCTGTAGCAGTCTATTGCCGAGTGCTTCCTAGTCGGGTGCCACGGGCACTGCTTTTTGAGTAGTTCAGTGAAGGTTGGACCTTCATCGTTTTTACAGGGTCCCTTTTTCCCGGAGTTGGTCATGGCAGCAACAGTGTTGTCGGGCTTCCTTTTGCGATTGTGATTGCTCGAATAGTTGTTTCGAGTATCATTATGGCAAGTTCTATCTTGGTCATTGTTGTGGTTGTTGTCGCGTCCACGGTTATGGTGGGAGCCGAACCGTTCTCGCTCTTTGTCTTCTTCATCTGCCCACTACTGCACCATGACTTTGAGTTCTTTGACATCAGCTGGTTGTCGGCGACCGAAGTATTGGTATGTCCGTCGATCATAGAGCCCATTCTGGAAGCACTCGATGACATCTGTTTCGAAGATGTCAACTATGGTAGCCTTCTTCTCGAAGAACCGTCGCAGGTAGTCGCGTAGGGTCTCGCCTTCTTTTTGCTTAATTTGACTTAAGTCAATCTTGGTTCCTGGTCTAGCCATGGAGCCGGTGAAGTTGTTGGTGAAAGCCTTTGTCAAGTCTGCCCAGAAGTCAATGGACTTGGGTTTGAGTGACTCAAGCCAGGTCAGTGGTGCGGGTTCCATGCATATAGGAAAGTGAATAACTTTGGTATCGTTATTGCCCCCGGCTGCTTGGACGGCAATCGAGTAGCATCGTAGCCATTGAATTGGGTCTTGTTTGCCATCATACTTGGTGATTCCGGTTGGCTTGAACTTCTCGGGTAATTCAGTTTTCATTACCCGGTTTGTGAAAGTAGGAAAGTGGTTGTAGTTGTCGACTTCTCGCTCGCGCCGACTGTTGAGAATTTCTCGCAGATCACTAAAGCTAGACACTTCATTGTTCTTCCGAGTAGGGCGGATGCTTCTAACCGAGTTGGTGCAGCTGACTTCGCCAACATCCTTATGGCGAGCTGGGGATTTGAGCTTGCTCGGACCTTGGCTGTGCTGCCGAGGTTGGTTAACTTCATTGCCGTTTTTTGGGGCATTGTTGTTGTCTGCGGCTCCCCTGCTGCTTCCTTGGTGAGCTGTGATGCGAGGAACAGATGGTACTGGTGATTCTTTGTCGAGTAAATTGTAAGCTTGCTCCGCGAGTTGTGCGATGAGTCCGTTGCCGCGCTGCACGAGTTGAGCTGTGGCTTCGTTATCCCTATCCTGAGGCATCAACGTTGTTAAAAGTTTGATTGAGACGATAGCCGCGAGCGGAGTATTGTGCTCCTGAGCCTGAACTGCGTCGAAAGCCCCTTTCAAGATTAGTAATGGGAATATTTGTAGCCATCGACTGCCATCGCTCGGCTCAAGTAGCGTTGCGCGTCCTTCTTTAGTTACGTTGCTGGGAGGTTTCATTGTGAGGGGCGTCAGTTCTAGACTCATCTTCGAAGATGTTGTCGAGTTGCGCTAATCGCCTGGGGGTTCTGTTCTGGCTAGTACCCGGGTTGTTATTCTGAGTAATAACAAGTATCTCCTTGTCTGGGTAGTAGCTTCCGGAGCTTGACGTTGCAATCTCTGTGGAGCTTTCCTCTTGGTTGGAAGTGAGTGGAACACCTTCTTGATATGAGAGGTTGTCTATATGGGCGACAAGGCGCGAGTCATAGTCGCGGTCAAGGAAAGATGGTCGCAATCCTGGCCAGTGGACGAATCTGCCTTATGATGTTGAAGTTATTACCAATCCTTGGGCTGGACCAGATAATGGTATCTCTGGCGAATAAGACGAGTCGGAGTCGACGTCTTCGTCATGCCCGAGTTCAAATCGGGTTCGAGTAAGAAAGCCTTGGTGTACATTGGTTGCATTGCGGAGTCCGTGCGGGAACCTCTTTGAGGTCGAAACCGACTTGGACACTGGCTGGGACCGACTAGTCCGAGGCGAAGTCGAATCCGACGCGTAGTCGAACTCGAACTCGTCGATTTTGAAATCTTGGTTTTTTCCGATCAGATCTTCTAGTTTCTTCTCCTGAGCGTCGACAATCTAGCACCGGAATGAACCTGAGCCGTCGGCGACGCAAAGCCAGGATCTGAAAACGAAGGTGGCACCGGCTTCAATGAGGAAAACAGGCCTGATGATGACCTTTGCCATTGAGTTCACGTTGAGAAACTCGACGAGTTCCCCTACCTGGCGCGCCAGCTGTTGGTGTTTTAGACCGGCAACCTGCCTAGGGGGTACCCTAAGTGGTCTTTTGTGCGGTAAGGGCCGTCGAGAATCAAGGAATCAATGGTGACGCAAGGAACACAATTTAGACAGGTTCGGGCTGCTAGATCGCGTAATACCCTAGGTCCTATATGTTGGTTTGTATTTGATGAACTGGAGTTGTTGTTGAGGGGGGTCCCTGCCCGCCCTTATATACATGAGAGGGCAGGGTTACAAGTCTGAGTCCTAGTCGGGTACTATTACAGAGTTCTACTCGGTAAGGCCCGAGTAGTTTTCCATAAACATACTTGACTAGTCCGAGTGGGATACGCCTATCCCTTGTTCTGATCGTGTCCGAGTACACCCCTGAGTGGGCCATCCAAGGTCTACTCGTGGGTCTGGGGTATACACCCGACAGTAAGCGAAGGTGCCGACGAGGAAGGTGGCATTGGCTCAGAGTTCTTTATGCAAGCGAGCATTGCTGTGAGGTGGAGCAGGTAGGCAGCAGCAGCAGGCAGTTCTTGGTGGTGCGGTGGAGCATGTTGTGGTGGGGCGGCATGGGCGGGAGCATCAGGAGGCGGCGGAGATGGTGGGAGAGGCAGTCCGACAAGACCTGTAGGCTGGTTGCCAGGCATGTGTGGAGGTGGAGGAGGCGGCCCAAAGAACGGGATCAGGTTCCCATCAGCTTCCATCTGACCATTGCGGTGCCAAACATGGATTGGCATGAGCTGTGCAATGCTTCCTCCAAGTGGGCTCCCTTCAGCATCAATCCAAAGCTCACTGGGGATGTCTAGTCGATGGTTCACAACGAGGAGCAGACAAAGCAGGGAGTAGTCATAGCCAGTGAGGCACGCCGGATCAATCTCGAGCAAGCTGCAGAACCCCCAAAAGCTGTTGCTGATGTGATCCTCCGTCCAGTGTTCCGGTGGGTAATCCTGGACCGTGACGTACGCCAGCCACTCCCTCTCCTGGAAGAAGTGGTTGGACGTCTCTTGCAGACGTTCCAACTCCAAAGTGACAGCATTGTGCTCAATGGGGCTCAGCTCCCGTACCAGCTCGTGGTCCTACTCAGATGCAAAGCGTAGGAGCATAGCACCATGCGAGGACAGCAGAAGCTCAACCTAGATCTGCGGCGCCACAACCCCTAAAGCTTGCCTAATGAACAAGGCATCGCTAGCCACTGCCTCAACCGGAGTGATGTAAGCAAAAGCAAGGTGCGCGGTTATATCCTTATGGCCACGCGGCAGGTAGACTTGTAGCATGTGAACTCTACCATCCCAGTCGTTCAGAGAGTCACCTTCGCTTTCAACTTTTTCTTCATCGTCGCTGCTGCTGCCGTCATCCTCATCATCGCCCCCGCCGTACAGATCTGCCAGCAGCTCAACAGCTTCATCCTCGTCCACTGCCGGCGCAGCTGGCACCACCAGGGCCCCTTGGATAGGCGAAGCGCTAGGTACTGGGGAGCGCCTTCCTGGTAAAGAAGGTGGCGACGGGGAGTGTGGCAGAGGTTCTGCCGGTGCCTTCCCGCAGCTAGAGTGGACGTGGATGTCCATGGATCTGGGGAAGAGCATCGGCGGAGGACGGTGGCCATAGGAGCTGTAGGGGGAGGCGAGCTTGGAGTTCAGGGGAAGATTGTGCCAGCCTTCAGCGCCGAGATAGGGGTGGCAACACCATCGTGGGAGCTCAAGTCCAATGACATGGAGCTCGAGGAGGCCAGCATGGTGAGCAGGCCCAGCTCTAAGGGGGGAGGGTAGGTAGTGTGACCGCCGAGGGCTCATGGAGCTGGGGGGGCCCAAGACCATATAGGTAATTAGTACATATAATTTTCTATTTGACATAGTAAGCATTTGAAGGCCCATCACAAAGCAGCCCATGCCGTAGGTACTCTCCCATCCAGTCCTATTCTACGTAACCTAATCCATCGAGTGGAGGGCAGGCCGCAAGCGACGTTTCATTTGATCGTTTCCTGCTACCGTGACACTGCCTGCCCATCGACACGCTTTGGCTAAGGAGAGGAGACGCCCACGCTGATCCGATTGGCTTCTCACCCGCGCGAGGCGGCAACCAGCAACGACAAGGACACCAATCCGATTCGCTTGTCACTGTAAGCAACACACCGATTGATTAGTATTTCCAATTTTTTTTCTTATTTGTTTTTTTGTATGCACTATGCTTATACCGATTGTGCTAGGGTTAAAATTTTTAATTCAATGTATTTATTTGAATATGATAGATGTTGCCTAAGAAGCATTTGTTGGGTGCTCAGAAAAGAAAAAAAATAAGAAGATCAGTTCGTAGAATCGCGAAGGGATGCTCTACATAAGTTTTTTCCAATTTCAAATAATGCTGAAGTCAGTCAAGATCAGGGGCGGGAACAAGTTGCAGAAGTCGATGCCAATGAAGGTGCTACAGAAGAGCATAATTTAGATGCTGAAATAGATGCCAATGATCATACTCAGGCTCTAAGAGGTGACACTTTATAGCCTTCAGATGATACTGAAATTGCAAATATTAATGAACAAAAAGATTCAGTTTTGACTATTTTTATCCTAGAACATAGGGAAATCTTGACATTAGCAAAAAGGATATCTTAGAGAAAAAACCTGTGAGAGAAATGGATCTACAATTCTTTTGTGATCCCAGTGGCAGACGTTTTTTTTATGCTTACTACTCCAGGAAATTATCTAATGGTGAGTTTGTTGACATGAAGTGTTTGGTTTATTCTAAACATGTGGACAAGGTTCATTGTTTTTGCTGCAAGTTGTTCAAATCAAATCAGAACAAGTCACTGTTAGCATCTGATGGAGTAAGGAATTGGAAGCATCTCAATGAGAAACTGAAAACACATGAGAACAGTGTGGAGCATTTAACAAACATGAGTACATGGAATGAGCTTCGACTTAGATTAAGCAAAAATTAAACAATTGATGATGAAATGCAACGGGAAATTACAAAGGAAAAGGAGCGTTGGAGACCGGTCCTAGTAAGAATAGTTTATGCTGTGAAGTTTCTTACTAAACAAAATCTAGCCTTTCGAGGATCAAATGATAAACTTTATGAATGTAACAATGGTAATTTTCTAGCCACGATTGAAATGATTGCTGAATTTGATCCTGTAATGCAAGAACATATTAGGCGCATTCAAAGTAATGAAATTCATTATCATTATCTTGACCATAATATTCGGAATGAGTTAATTATTATTCTTGCTGATGCTGTGAAAAATCATATCTTAAAGATTATCAAAGATGCTAATTATTTCTCTGTTATCTTGGATTGTACCCCAAATGTGAGCCATGAAGAACAAATGATATTAATTGTGCGTTGTGTTAATATGTCAAATACCATTCCAAGAGTAGAGGAATTTTTCTTGGAGTTCTTACAGGTTGATGACACCTCCGGATCGGGGCTTTTTAATGTTTTGTTGGATGCACTTCGGTCTCTTGATTTGAACATTGATGATGTGAGAGGTCAAGGTTATGACAATGGTTCCAATATGAAGGGAAAACATCAAGGTGTCCAGACACGTTTGCTTGAAATTAATCCAAGAGCATTATATATGCCATATGCATGTCATAGTCTGAATCTTACTCTTTGTGATATGGCAAAATCTTGCAAGATAGCTATTTCATTCTTCAGTGTTATACAAAGGATATATTGTTTGTTTGCACGCTCTACTAAAAGGTGGAAAATTTTGACTGATAATGTTGAGAGGTTTACTGTCAAACCCTTATATGATACAAAGGGTATACTCGTTGTCTGATACCCCACAAATTATATCAGCATTGAAGGAAGTGGAAAGAACTTCTACTGATGACCCAAAAACAGTAAGTGATGCTCAATCATTGGTAACTGCACTTAAGAAATTTGAATTTATAGTTGGTATGGTTATCTGGGGTGATATTTTATCTACTATCAACATGGTGAGCAAAAAGTTACAATCTAAGATTGTGTGCTTAGATGCTACTCTCAAACAAATTGAAGGGGTCATCTTATATTTTCAGAAGTGCAGAGAAGAAGGCTTCAATGTTAGTATTGAGACTACAAAATTCATTGCATCTAGTATGGACATAGAGCCAAAATTTTCTACAAAACGTCAAGGTAAAATAAACTGAAGAATTTTAATGAACAAAATGATGAAATTGAAGAATTACAACTTTCAGCTATAGATGAGTTCAAAGTTAGTTACTTCCTGGTTATTGTTGATGCTGCAACTGCTTCATTGACTAGTCAATTTGAACATCTAAAGAAATTTGAAAAAGTATTTGGTTTCTTATTCAACTCGGAAAATCTAAAGTCCTTGGATGATAAAATGATCTATGAAAGTGCTGCACTATTTTTGCAAAATCTTTTTCTCTTGACAACAAGTCTGATGTTGAGTTGGATGATTTTTTTCTTTGAATTAAAAGTGTTGCAAGTATCTTTGCCAGAAGAATTGATGTCAGCACCTGAGATTTTTAGTTTGCTAAAGCTGCATATTGCTACCCGAATGTCTCCATTGCATATCGGATTCTCTTAACTATTCCAGTGACAGTAGCATCAGCCAAAAGAAGTTTCTCCAAATTGAAACTATTGAAAAATTATTTGAGATTAACTATGTTACAAGAAAGATTGAATGGCTTGGCTATGTGCAGCATTGAGAAGGATGTTTTGGACGACATTAATCTTAATACTATTCTTGAAGATTTTGCATCAAGAAATGCACGAAAACAATTTTTTAACAAAGCACTGAAGCATTATAATTTTATTTGAGGTAATCATAATGGTTATTTATGAGCTATATATATATCGCAAAGTAATTTTCACTATTCGTACTATATACTTTTATATTAAAAATTAAAAATTAGTTCAACGGGCCCTTATCTTCTTACTTGGCAAGTCCTTTAATATTATAGAGCCGACCCTGAAGGCGAGGGGATCGAACGCGGCAGGTACGGCGACGTGCAGCGGTGTGGTTGGTGGTGGAGGCGAGGTAGAGCGTGGACGGCGTGAAATCAATGTTTGTGCATAATCATTGCGCAAGATAAATGTTTTTTGAAAAGGATTGCGCAATGTGTACTTTCTTCCATCTGTTTAGTTGGTAGTATCGTGGCTGAAATTGAGGTATCATGCATTTGTCCTTGTTTCTTTTTGGCCATATCCTTGTATATATAAGTATTTCAGTTGTTTGCCTAATCGCTCACCGTAGTTTCCCAAAAAGAGGATCCGTGTGAAACACGAGAACATTTTCCTAAAAAAATCCTGTGAGAATCGCCTGAAAATCATTCAATTCTAAACGGCACATCTGAATGTCAAGTGTAAAAACAGCTGGTGAGTGGATTGGAGAGAGAGAGCAGAAACAAAACTAGCCCTGAACCATGTTTCTCTTCGGATGGATTCCACGCCCGGCGGCCTTTTCTCGCTGTCTCAGCGTTCGACCCCAACAGCACAGATGAGCAAAAAAAACAAAGCCAAAAAAAAGGACCTGCAAATATATCTATATACAACCCCTACGACACTACAGTAGAAGAAAAGCTGTGTACCATGGGAAAAAAAACATTTGCCGACTGCTCCTCGCTCATCAGTCTCTATCCTGCACGCCCTGCGAGCTGCTGCTGCTGCTACTGCCTCCTGCCGCGCCGCTGCTCATGATCAGTAGGTTCCGGCCGGGGTGTAGCGACGCTGCCACAACCCCCCCCCCCCCCCCCCCCCCCAGCCTGCACGGCTGCATGGACATCGAAACCTGGGTCTGGGAGTAGCGCAGCACCTTTTTTTTTTTAGAGAAGAGACAAGTGAGATACGATGCGCACATAGGAGTGGGCGGAAACTAGCGCTGCTGTGTGGTAGGGCAACAGTGATGCCGCCATACAGGTTCAGTCTCCATGGCAGACGAGGCGAGGTAGACGACGAAGGCTGGTCTCATGTCCTGCGGCTAGGGCGGCACTCCGCAATGCCTCGTGAGCTCCGATCCCGCCACGGGTGCGCTTCGTGGCGGCGATCTGTGCGTGCGATGCCAGGTCTGTAGTATTGTTCGCTCCGCCGGCCGGCTTACCGAGGAGTCAATGTCTCGAGCTTTCGTCCCGTCAACAGACCACAGACGTGTGCTAATACATGCCCGGCCCGACTGAATTCGGAGCCTGGCCCCGCCCAAGGGGCAACCAAAACTGAATTCAGCTTGGCCCGAGCTTAGCCAAACCTGTTCTGCCGGAGAAGCATGCAAAGAAGATTTTGGAGGTTTATTTAAGGTTCGGAGCTTTATGCATAACCAAACAGACTGATGCAAGAGAGTCGTACATGCCGGGTGCTAGTATCAGAGAGGATGAACGGTGCAATGTTGGAGGGGGGGAGTTTTGCATAGAGATTAGAGAGTGATTTGCGCTAGTTTAGTCCAAGAGAGGAAGGTCTTGCTGTCTTGTGCTTGGATCAAGATGTGATCCACACTTCTAATCTTGGTGTACCAGCACATGGAGCATTATGGGCTTACCGGCACCTTGAACCTTACTGGCTCAAGCTTGCTAACCCTCCTTGTTTTGTATGGAGTGGCAAACAAGAGGCTTGTACAGGTAGGCCATTCTGTTGCAGCTTAAGCTCCAAAGTGAACATGGTGTCAAGCGAGAAGAGAGGCTTATGTTGAGACTTACCTGTTATGGCAAGTTGCTTATCTAGCTTCGTCTATGGTTGTGAGTTGTGACCCAAGAGTCTTTGAAACGAATCAGGTAGGGGAACCGCCAATTATGGGCATGCTCGGAACTCTGGCTGCAGCTCGCCTCACCTCGCCGGGCCAAGCAAGGCCAGCTCCTAGGGGGGTTTCTTCCCTTGCCAATACTTGCCTTGTCTTGCCCCGCAGCTCGATCCGGCAGCGTCAAAGCTTGATTTGGTGGCGGCGGAGCTCGATCCGGCAATGTCGAAGCTCGATTCGGTAGCGACGGAGCTTGATCCGGCAATGTCGAAGCTCGATTCAACGGCGGTGAAGCTTAATTTGGTGTTGTCGAAGATCAATCCGGCGACGCCGGAACTCGAATCAACAGCGGTAGGAGGTCGATTCGGTGGCTGCAAAGTTCGATTTCAATGGCGGTGGAGCTCAAAGTTCGATTTGAGGCAGCGCAACGCTGATTCAACGGTGGCTCAGGAAGCCTGCGCAAGCATGCGAGCGGGCGAGCGAACCTTGCCCGCGCAGGAGAGCTGATTTGGCTCTCGTGCATCGGCAAGAATTTCCTTGCCCAGCCAAGTAAGCTTGCTGGGCAAAGAGACGAGGCAAGTGGGTACCAAACAGCTTGCCTTGCCCGGTGAGGCGAGGAGCGGCCGGCAAAGGTTCAAGCACGCCCTATATTAAAAAGAAGATAAGAACCCAAACAACAACGGCAACAACCAACCAAACCAAGCAACTTAATAAACACGCATTGAACCACTTAAGACACTACAAATGTCAAACCACCACTCTAACACTATGCACCACTTAACCATCGCAACTCCACAATTTAATATCATGGGCCGCCGCTAGACATATAGGTGGAACTTGCCTTAGACAGCTATCTATCCCACCACCTCTGGTAGGTCATTGACCCAAGAGTCTTAACCGGGAGCATTTTGGTGAGCAAGAGCACATCCTTGCATTGGTGGAGCAACAGAGTGGATCACAAGATAAATCCTTTCTTTATAAGATGGAGGTCGCATGGCTGAGAGGAGAAAAAAAATTAGGTGCCAAAGGAGAGGATTGAGAAAAGGTGATCTCTCGAATTGTTGAGACATTGGAACGATCATGTCTTTCCAAAGAAAAAGTAAAAAAGAAAGAAACAATTATATGGGCAGACTGCAAACTTTACGTAAAACATGTACAGGAAGTCAGGAACTTGTCAACGTAGCTGATGGGCAAAAGTGTAACGACATGTGTACACTTCAAGGACACGCTCTTGATCCCCCCATCCCCCACACGGGCTACTTTATTCCTCCCATTCTGAGCCCGGCCTCTCTCCATTTCACCACAGCTTGGCACAGCTCCTTTTCCCAGCTGAAGCTGCTGAATAGTCCATGTCTCCATCGCCATCCGTTCCCCCTTTCCCCATGCCGGCTGGACGTCGCTTACTCCCTTTTTGGCGCCGCGCCCAGGCCCAGCCCCGGCCGCCCCCCGCTGCCACGCGACCGAATTATGGCCTAATCACACTAAAACCCGCTCCCTTCCAAACCCTCCCATCAGCCAATCTTATATGCCCCCGGCCGCCCCCCTCTCTTTCTCGTTGCCATTCCCGATTCCCGAACGCGCAGCGGCGCCGCAGGCAGCTGCGTTCACGTGTCCTCCAGCACCCCGTAGCTCCGTCCAGCTCCGACCTGTTGCGCTGCTAGCTACAAGAAACCGCAACCACCGCGCCACAGCCCGGCCCGCTCCAATCAACTCACCGGCCGGCCGGTGATCCCCATGGGAGGGACCTAACTTTTCTCGGATTCTTGTGTGTCCTGCATGCTGGGGCTCCTTGGGAGGTGAGAACCTACGGAGGCATGGCATTGGAGGCCGTGGTGCTGGCCGTGTCCCAGCAGCAAGGCGGTCGCTTCGGGTGTGGCGCCATGGCAGGAGGGCCTTGGAATGGCCTGCTTGGTGGAGCGGAGGGGGTGATGGGGTTGAGTGGCGCTGGCGCCGGGAGCTGGGACGCGGCCGCGTGCTCGTCGTCGATGCTGCTGCGTGGGTTCCAGGAGCCGGATAACATCCTGGCCGCCGTTGCGCCACCGGTGGAGTCCGGGGGAAGCGTCGGTCAGGAGGCCCCGGCGGCTGCGACGTCGCCGGCGCCAGCGCCAACGGGGAGGAGGAAGCGACGAAGGACGAGGGTGGTGAAGAACAAGGAGGAGGTGGAGAGCCAGCGGATGACCCACATTGCCGTCGAGCGCAACCGCCGAAAGCAGATGAACGAGTACCTCGCCGTGCTCCGCTCCCTCATGCCGCCCGCCTACGCGCAACGGGTAATCATCCAACGACTTCCTCGATCACATCACATGAGCGTCCGTCCTCCTAGACATTCAATCTAGCAATGCCAATTGCCAACTCCGTGCGCGTCCTCGTGCGTGCAGGGCGATCAGGCGTCCATCGTCGGCGGCGCGATCAACTTCGTCAAGGAGCTGGAGCAGCTGCTCCAGTCCCTGGAGGCACGGAGGCGTTCCGCGCAGGGTCCTGCTGCCGGCGCCAGCGGCGACGACGGCGCGGCGCCGTTCGCGGGCTTCTTCACCTTCCCGCAGTACTCGATGCGCGCCGCCGCGGCGCCGGAGCACGCTCCCGCCGACGCCACCAGCCGCGAGTGCGCCGAGGGCGAGGAAGCCTCCGGGTCGAAGCCGTCGGCGGTGGCCGACGTCGAGGCGACCATGGTGGAGAGCCACGCGAACCTGCGGGTGCTGTCCCGGCGGCGGCCGAGGCAGTTGCTGCGGCTGGTGGTGGGGCTGCAGGACCACCGCCTCACCGTGCTCCACCTCAACATGAGCAGCGCTGGCCAAATGGTGCTCTACTCGTTTAGCCTCAAGGTAATCCAGCACTTCTTCCTCAATGATCTCCTCGTAAGCTACCCTGTGTAGTATGGATTATACACCGCTCTCACTCCAAGGTGTATAGCACTCGTACCTGGTTCGCAATACCACACTTGGAAGTCTGGAAGGCAGGTTGGCGCCTAGGTTTCCGTGCCCTTTTGGATCTTGCATTGTCTCCAGCTGCTGCAAATCTCCTCGTCTGTTTACTTTAATGGAGCAGATCAAGATTGCAGTCTTTTTGACTCGATGCTGATGGATCATCGATCACATGATGTTCGTCTCGTTAACGCAGGTAGAGGATGATTGCCAGCTTACCTCTGTGGATGAGATTGCAGCGGCGGCTCATCAGATCGTCGAGAAAACACACCAAGAGCAGGGCTGCAGCTTAGAATAGCATCGAGCATGAATGCATGCACGCAACTTTTTTTAGATCTTGTAGCAAGTGAAGTGATTCCCTTTGTGCAAATGAATAATGTGTACTTACCAGATTAGCTAGTCTTTCAATCAGTTGAATGCATAACTTATCTTTGTTCATTGATAATGTCCATGGCGAAGCATGTAAGGTCACTGAATTCCTAGCGCGCCAGCTAGAGAACAATTCCAAATCCACGGTGCGGTGGAGATGGCATGGCATTCCCTTATGGGTGCTATCATGTTCACCACAGGATCTGACATAACCGACAGGTCCTGTTTCACGCCTCCTGAAGGGATTCTGTTCCCCTTGTGAAGCGCCACCCCCCTGCCAAAGCACCAAAAGATTCCCAGCTGCAATCCTGTGCACATGGATCATAGAATCAAAGAGTTGTGTAAATCACAAACAAATTCACAAAAATACATGTGTCTGTGTGCAAGAGAACCGAGCAGCTCTGTCAGATCCTTCACTGGGCTTGGTGGGTATCGGGTTTTTCTGCTGTGTACCATAAATTAGAACGTTCCTGCAAATATCATATCGCTTTTCATCGAAAGAACAGGTAGGGAGTATGGTTTAGTGTATGGACATCAAGCAGGACTGAACAAGGGAAACGAGTAGAAAAGAAGCAACTAGCTTTGTATGTGCCTTCTCACTGACCCAAGAAGTATGGCAGTGCTCCTGCCGGGTTAAGTTTCAAAAAAAATTGACCCAAGAAGAGGTTCTAAAACAGGCAACCTTTACCTGACAGCCCTTTTACCATTTCTGTCTAAGCATGATTGATCAAACACTGAAAGAACTGCGCGGACATTTCATCCCTGTGAGGCTTGCATCTGATTGATTCGACCAACAGGACAAACTACATGTGCATCTTGCTCGCATGCAGCATGTCGCTTTCACTCTTCAAATGTTCTACTCGGAAGGAATGCAATCTGCTAAAAGGAGGGAATCACCTGCGTAAAAATAAACAGCACAAGTTAGAGCTGAGTCCCATGTACGATGCATCGACCAATTCACCCAAAAACTTCAGCGGCCTGATAAGTAATAAAGATAGATGAGCTCCTGATAAGGAATAAAGATAGATGAGCTTGTTGGAGGTATGCCCTAGAGGTAATTATAGAGATGATGATATTCCATTTATATCATGATTTATATTGTGTTCCTTAAATATCCATTAAAAGCTACTTGAATTGATTTGACATTATGTGAATTGTATGTGAAACTCTTTACTTGTATGGTTATTCTAAAGTTGTCCCTAGTCGGAGTTCATGTGAGGACACACATGAATATTAAACTAGCACATGTATTAGTTGATGACTATGTTTCACGAGTCACGGATATGGAGATGTTAAACTAATAATGTGGGCACATGTGGAGACATGTGCTAGGACTGACCCAACACGAGAAGTAGTTCTCTCTTTACACAACATGTACGCTTTGTACTTAGACCTGAGATTGTCTCATGTACTTAAGATGTGGATCGACTTACTTAGGGCCTATCAAACGCTACACCGTGACAGGGTAGTTAAAAAGATAGCTTTCGAGTTTGTCAAGAAGCATGTTGTGAGACATGGTCAATCAAGATGAGATTTGCCCCTCTCTAATTAAGAGTGATATCTCTGGCCCCTCGAGTGATCGGATTCGAAAATGCATGGCCATGCTACGTACGGTTAAGAGTTAACCTCCAGAGGGATTTCGAATCACAGGATCGAGAAAGAGCGGTCGGCTTGAAGCTAGACCAAATATCGTGAGGCAAAGGGAATAGTATGTACATAATGTTGTGACGGTTCGTCTGATATGATCTTCGTGTGCGTATAGGAGTTGGCACGTCTTGCTAGAGGCCCCTGCCGACTATTGGGCCGAGTAGGAGTACTCGGACCATGTCTATACGTATCCGAACCCATAGGGTTACACACTTAAGGGGCTGGAAGCCCAATTCAGATGTGATCTGAGTTGGATTAGGTTTAGAAGTACTAATGGGCTTCGAACCCAGAGGCCCGTCAGGAACCTCTATAAATAGAGGGGTGGGGGCGTCCTAGGGTTTACACCTTTTGGATGAAACACATCTGCCGCGCCTCCCACGCCCTCGCTCTGTTGCAACTCGCGAATCTAGCAGTCCGGCTTGCGATGCTTCCTCCCTGCACGTGTGGATACCTTGGAGGTGTTGCGCCTGCACCACTTAGATGAGCCGCCGACGAGCTACGACGAGCCACCGACGAGCCGACGATGAGCCACGGCACGAGGATGACCTTGCTGCACGTGGACGAGCTACTGAGGTGCCACTCGACATCGACGTGATCGACTACGTTCGACTACGCTGATCGTCTTTGCTGCCCCGACGTGATTCTACATCTTCCGCACTAGTGCGTCGAGTGGTAATCCCGTGATCCATATACGGCAGTTTTCCTGGTTTACACGGTAGAAATTTTTAATTTGCGCTAGCGTAGCCTACCTCGTAGCCCAACAGTGGTATCAGAGCCGTAGCTGTTTTGTTTTGGATTCGGGATGCGTGCATATGGAGATATGCGAGTTTTTAGTTTGATCTATGTCCTGGTTTCGTGTTCTTGCTGCAATAGTTGTGTAACGATATACTACTATCGGTCGCTTTTCCTCATCGGAGATAAGTGATACACGTAATGCCAGTTGCAGCGAGCCAAGATCAATGAGATTGGTCGAATCGAGATCCAGGTTCATACGCCAGGCGCATGAGATGCGCAACAGTAGATTGGATCTACTGCCGGGTCGGAATTTTGCCGTGTGCGTGTGCTTCGGTAAAATAGTCGTAACTTTTCGGTACGATCTCGGATCAGGGCGAATTTTATATGAAAATTGATCTACAAAAAAAAGTTACACGTGAAATTCAACGGTCTGACCGTTTTCGGCGAAATTAGATTTCCCAAATTCGGCTTGGAAGATAGAGTTTTTGGCCTCTGAAGTTTGGAACGTTAGAACGCCTAACTCTGTTTTGCAGGATGTATGTATCTTGTGATCAGTATGGCCCCTTTGTGTATGTGATGCATGTATGTAACTCATTCGTGACCTGCGTGTCGCGCGTACGGCAACACGGCTGGAGCCATATGTGTTGTCACTTTAATGTATTTAATGATCTGCGTACCAATCTGTGATGATCCAAGCAACTATGTAATCTTCATTACTAGTTTCTTTACTAGCTATTAGGTGTAATAGCATGTTCTAGTTCTTGAAGGACTCATCACCAGGAGGATAGCGCACATGGAATATGGAGATGGAGATCACCATGGTGAATAGGTTCTGTAGAGATGGAGATCACCATAAGAAAACGGGTCATACTATGTCACAACTGTGTGAATGTTATTCTTTATATTTTACTTCCTGCATGATGTGATGTTAGAAATAGAACGATCCCTCACAAAGTTTAAGTTAGTATGCCCTCCCAACTAAAACTTGCACGGTCCTATGTCTTGTACAATTAGTGGTGGGTCTATAAAATTAGGGTGCCACTAGTTTTCCTTGACTAGACGGATTTGTGTCGGACACTTACACGCATAAGGGTTGGTTTGCTTAACAAGGTTATCTTAACGGTTAAGGACCTTGAGGCATAAAGGTTGGGCGCCGAGACATGGAGATGCCACCCAACAACAGTAGTCATATGTGATATGATTAGCAAGAAGTTGCTTACCAATATACCTTGTTTGCTAGCGGTGATGCTAAAGCTCACTAGTAGACTTGTTAGTTGTGGATCCTGAATCACTAAGTATCAATAGAGGGATACTGATTTTAGTGGGAGTAGATTCTGTTAAATAGTTTAATGTGATTTGCTCTATCATGAATATGTTTGTCTTAGTGTATTTTGCATTACTTTTGTTGTAGATTAAATGGCACCTAGCAACACCACACCATTTGCTTTGCGTTCGGTCCTTGAGAAGGACAAGTTGAATGGAACAAACTACTCGGATTGGATCCGTAACCTGAGAATTGTTCTCAGGGCTGATAAAAAGGAAAATGTTCTACACACCCCATTACCACAAGTACCTGCTGATGATGCATCTGCTGCCGTTAAGGCTGCTTACAAGAAAGCATTTGATGCCAATCTTAAGGTAAGCTGCCTTATGCTCGCTTGCATGGAACCTGAGGTGCAGATGCAATTGGAAACAAATCATGAGGCACACGATATGATCGTGGAGCTCAAGGACATGTGCCAGACACAGGCTAGAACTGAAAGGTTCAATGTTTCCAAAGACTTTCTGGAGTGCAAGCTAGCAGAAGGCGTAGTAGTAGGACCACATGTAATCAAGATGGTTGGTTACACTCAGCGATTGAAGAAGCTGGGCTTCCCAATGGGCAAAGAGTTGGCCACTGACTTCATTCTTTCGTCTCTTCCGCCTAGCTATGGGAACTTCATCTTGAACTACCATATGCATGGGACGGAGAAGGATCTGAATGAATTGTGTGGTATGCTCAAGACAGCACAGGTTGATATTAAGAAAAGTGCTAGTAGCAGCCATGTGATGGTTGTACAGAACAAGCCTAGCTTCAAGAAGGGCAATTCTTGGAAGAAGAAGGACAAGGCTGGAGTGTCCAAGCCAAACCCAATGCCCAAGGCTAAAGCTGGACCTGCTCCAGATAAAGAGTGCTTTTATTGTCACGAACCTAGTCACTGGAAGAGAAACTGCAAGCAGTACCTAGCTTCGTTGAAGAATGGCGGAAGTAAAAGTACTTCCACCTCAGGTACGCTTGTTGTTAATATTATAGACAACATATTTCTCGCTGATACAATTATTAATTCTTGGGTATTTGATACCGGATCGGTTGCTCATATTTGCAATTCGATGCAGGGAATGATAAGAAGTAGAAACGTTGAAAAGGGATAAGTTGATATTCGCGTAGGCAATAATGCAAGAGTTGCTGCGTTGACCGTCGGGATGATGCAACTCCACCTCCCGTCAAGATTTATTATGGAATTGAATAATTGTTATTTTGTTCCTAGTTTGAGTCAAAACATTATGTCTCCTTCATGTTTGATGAAGGATGGTTATTCATTTGCGAGTGAAAACAATGGTTGTGTGATCTCTAAGAATGATATGTTTATGACTTTTGCACCCATTGTGAATGGATTGTTTGTTTTAAATCTTGATGGTTCACCTATCTGTAACATAAATGCTAAAAGGTCTCGGCCTAATGATTTGAGTACTACCTACATGTGGCATTGTCGTTTGGGTCATATAAGTAAGAAACGCATGAAGAAGCTCCATACTGATGGACTTTTAACTTCATTTGATTTTGAATCATACGAGACATGTGAGGCTTGCTTACTAGGCAAGATGACCAAGGCACCTTTCATAGGTTTTCCTGAGAGAGCATTAGACTTGTTGGAACTTGTACATACCGATGTATGCAGACCAATGAGCACGACAGCCAGAGGAGGGTACCAATACTTCATAACTTTTACTGATGATTTTAGTAGATATGGATATGTCTACTTGATGAGGCAGAAGTCTGAAACCTTTGAAAAGTTCAAGTAATTCCAGAATGAAGTTGAAAATCAGCATGGCATGAAAATTAAGGCCTTGCGATCTGATCGTGGAGGCGAGTATTTGAGCCACGAGTTTAGCAATCATCTAAAGAGTTGTGGAATTGTTCCACAACTTACGTCGCCTGGAACACCCCAGAGAAACAGTGTATCCGAGCGACGTAATCGAACTTTGTTAGACATGGTTCGATCACTGATGAGCCAGTCGGACCTACCATTGTCATTTTGGGGATACGCTCTAGAAACAGCAGCTTTCACACTTAATAGGGTACCATCTAAATCCGTAGTTAAGACACCATATTAGATGTGGACCCGAAAAGTTCCAAGTTTGTCTTTTCTAAAGATTTGGGGATGTGAAGTGTTTGTCAAGCGACTTCAGTCGGACAAGATCACACCCAAGTTGGATAAGTGCATTTTCGTGGGATATCCAAAGGAAACTTTAGGATATTATTTCTACAACCGATCAGAGGGCAAAGTGTTTGTCGCTCGAAACGGGGTTTTCCTAGAGAAAGAGTTTCTCAAAGGCGAAAAGAGTGGAAAGACAACGCATCTTGAAGAAGTTCAAGATGAGCCGATCAGGCAAGAATCAATGAGTGATGCTATCGTAGCAGAACAAGTTGAGATACCCATGGCAAGAGAAGCACCGCCACAACCACGAAGGTCAGCAAGGCTCCGCGAAATGCGAGAAATATTATTGTTGGACAATGATGAGCCTGCGACATATGCAGAAGCAATGATGGACCCAGACTCCGAAAAATGGCAGAGTGCCATGCAATCTGAAATAGAGTCCATGGGAGACAATCAAGTTTGGAACTTGGTTGACCCGCCTGATGGTGTTAAAGCCATAGAGTGCAAGTGGATCTATAAGAAGAAAAAGGACATGGTTGGAAATGTTCACATCTATAAAGCACAGCTTGTCGCAAAAGATTTTCGACAAGTTCAAGGAGTTGATTGTGACGAGACCTTCTCGCCCGTAGTGATGCTTAAGTCCATTCGGATTATTCTAGCTATAGCTGCATATTTCGATTATGAGATATGACAGATGGATGTCAAGACAGTTTTCCTGAACGGAAACCTATCTGAGGACGTGTATATGATATAGCCTGAGGGTTTTGTCGATTCGAAAAATGCTGGAAAAGTATGCAAGCTTCAGAGATCCATTTATGGATTGAAGCAAACATCTAGGAGTTGGAACATTCGTTTTGATGAAGTGGTCAAAGGGTTTGACTTCACCAAGAACGAAGAAGAGTCTTGTGTTTACAAGAAGGTTAGTGGGAGCTCTGTAGTATTTCTAATCTTATATGTGGATGATATATTGCTGATTGGAAATAACATTCCTATGCTTGAGTCCGTAAAGACTTCACTGAAAAATAGTTTTTCGATGAAGGACTTAGGGGAAGCGACATATATTATGGGCATTAAGATCTATAGAGATAGATCGAGAAGGCTTATAGGATTAAGCCAAGATACTTACATTGACAAAGTGTTGAAACATTTCAGCATGGAAGAGGCGAAGAAAGGGTTCTTGCCTATGTCACATGGCATACATCTCAGCAAGACTCAGTGTTCTTCGACTGCTGATGAGCGGGATCGCATGAGTAGAGTGCCATATGCCTCGGCTATTGGATCTATCATGTATAAAATGATAATTACTCGCCCAGATATTTCATATGCGCTAAGTATGACAAGTAGACACCAGTCTGATCCGGGTGAGAGTCATTGGACAGTGGTGAAAAACATTCTTAAGTACTTAAGAAGGACTAAAGATATGTTCCTCGTCTATGGAGGTGAGAAGGAGCTCGTTGTAATAGGTTACACCGATGCTAGTTTCCAAACCGACAGAGATGATTCAAAGTCACAATCAGGATTTGTGTTGATGCTAAACGGTTGTGTTGTTAGTTGGAAGAGTTCCAAGCAGGAGACGGTGGTCAATTCTACAACAGAAGTCGAGTACATCGTGGCTTTGGAAGCCGTGAAGGAGGGTGTTTGGATAAGGAATTTCCTTATTGAGCTTGGTGTGTTCCCGAATGCGTCCATCCCATTGAATCTATACTGTGATAACAATGGGGCAATTGCGCAAGCAAAGGAGCCAAGGAACCACCAGAAGAACAAACATGTAATGCGACGATTTCATCTCATTCGAGACTTCGTTAACCGGGGTGAGATCAAGATATGCAAAATACACACGGATCCGAACATTTATGATCCGTTGATAAAACCACTCCCGCAGGCTAAGCATGATGCGCATGTAAGAGCTATGGGTATTAGGTACCTTCTAGATTGACTCTAGTGCAAGTGGGAGACTATTGGATGTATGCCCTAGAGGCAATCATAGAGATGATGATATTCCATTAGTATCCATGATTTATATTGTGTTCCTTGAATATCCATTAAAGGCTACTTGAATTGATTTGCAATTTTGTGAATTGTATGTGAAACTCTATACTTGTATGGTTATTCTAAAGTTGTCCCTAGTCGGAGTTCATGTGAGGACACACATGAATATTAGACTAGCACATGTATTAGTTAATGACTATGTTTCACAAGTCACGGACATGGAGATGTTAAACTAATAATGTGGGCACATGTGGAGACATGTGCTAGGACTGACCCAGCACGAGAAGTAGTTCTCTCTTTACACAACATGTACGCTTTGTACTTAGACCTGAGATTGTCTCATGTACTTAAGATGTGGATCGACTTACTTAGGGGCTATCAAACGCTACACCATGATAGGGTAGTTAAAAAGGTAGCTTTCGGGTTTGTCAAGAAGAATGCTGTGAGACATGGTCAATCAAGATGAGATTTGCCCCTCTCTAATTAAGAGTGATATCTCTGGCCCCTCGAGTGATCGGATTCGAAAATGCATGGCCATGCTACGTACGGTTAAGAGTTAACCTCCAAAGGGATTTCGAATCACAGGATCGAGAAAGAGCGGTCGGCTTGAAGCTAGACCAAATATCGTTAGGCAAAGGGAATAGTATGTACATAATGTTGTGACGGTTCGTCTGATATGATCTTCGTGTGCGTATAGGAGTTGGCACATCTTGCTAGAGGCCGTTGCTGACTATTGGGCCGAGTAGGAGTACTTGGACCATATCTATACGTATCCGAACCCATAGGGTCACACACTTAAGGGGGTGGAAGCCCAATTCGGATGTGATCCGAGTTGGATTAGGTTTAGAAGTACTAATGGGCTTCGGACCCAGAGGCTCATCAGGAACCTCGATAAATAGAGGGGTGGGGGCGCCCTAAGGTTTACACCTTTTGGCCGAAAGAGGCTCATCAGGAACCTCGATAAATACAGGGGTGGGGGCGCCCTAAGGTTTACACCTTTTGGCCGAAACACATCTGCCGCGCCTCCCACACCCTCGCCCTGTTGCAACTCGCAAATCTAGCAGTCCGGCTTGCGACGCTTCCTCCCTGCATATGTGGATACCTTGGAGGTGTTGCGCCTGCAGTACTTAGACGAGCCGCCGATGAGCTACGACGAGCCGCCGACGAGCCGACGATGAGCCGACGACGAGCCGCGGCTCGAGGACGACCTTGTTGCACGTGGACGAGCTGCTGAGGTGCCGCTCGACGTCGACGTGAGCGACCACGTTCGACTACGCTGATCGTCTTCGCTACCCCGACGTGATTCTACATCTTCGGCACCAGTGCGTCGAGTGGTAATCCTGTGATCCATATACGGCAGTTTTCCTGTTTACGCGGTAGAAATTTTTTATTTGCGCTAGCGTAGCCTACCTCGTAGTCCAACAGAGCTGCTATACTTCGAATATTTAGCGTGGAATACATGTATGTGCAGGCATGTGAGTAATGACAGATCTATGTACCACACATGATAGGTGTATTGATAAGATCACGGAAGTCGAACATGACATTGACGCATAATATGCTTAGGTGCATGTATAGAAGAACCACACATTATATATTGATTCAATAGAATGCAACTACTTTCTCAAGAATAGGACAGAGAAAAAAAAGGTAGAGTAACATGGCTCGAAATCAGTAGAAATAGGTTGTATGCCAAGACAAGATAGTTATTAAGGGGGTACTTGATACCAGGTGCTAAACTTTAACACTGTCACACCAGATGTTCGGATGCTAATTAAGAGAACTAAACATGAACTAATTATAAAACTAATTGCAGAACCCCTGAGCTAATTCACGAGACAAATCTATTAAGGCTAATTAATCTATCATTAGCAAATGGTTACTGTAACACCACATTATCAAATCATGGACTAATTAGGCTTAATAGATTCATCTCGCGAATTATACTCCATTTGTGCAATTAGTTTTGTAATTAGTCTATGTTTAATATTCTTAATTAGTATCCAAACATTCGATATGACAGGTGCTAAACTTTAGCGGGTGGGAGCCAAACAGGGCCTTAGTTAAGTGGACTAACTGCGGCTTTTAATGTAGTAGTCAATATAAAAACCAATCTCAACAGCACACATGGTATATATCACGTACATACCAGACCTACACTTAAAAGGACCTAAACATGTTGAGGGCCTATCAACGACTTAACATCTTATTTCAGGATTCCATAGGGACAGCAATAGAAAACTTTCAAGTTGTAAGTTGAGCTCTTGAACCATGACAAAAGCAAAAGCATGTAACAGGAAACATTATAGTCAAGTTGTGATAGGAAAAATATTCAAATGATGTGGATGGGAGCAAAAGTTAGTAGGCTAATGTAATCAGGCACATCAAACCAAAACTCCCCAGAGCGAGAAGGGCAGAAAGCATCAGACATGTCATTCCAAAATGTACGTATTTGAGGGATAAAGCTACCCACGGGTCCCCACCGATTAGAATACTATTTAGCCCTGATAGGTGGGCTTGCCCGACCATACCGTGTGGGCTAAGACATGAAGACACGTGGAGCACAAGCTCGGAGACCGGGCGAACGGATTCTGCCCGGATATCGCGGGATTCCGACTCAGATTGCTTTCCATATAATAACCGATTAGGATTAGATCCTATGTGATTGTAACCCTAGGTCCTCAGCTTATATAAGGGTACCTGACATCCAACCCCACCTCACATTAACTCTTCGCAGGACGTCCAACACAGGACGTAGGGTATTACTCTCTGAAGGTCCGAACCTGTCTAAACCTTACGTCCTTGTGTTACCATTCGAGTTTTTGGTCTTACGATCTCCCCCGCCTACAAATCTAACACCTGGGTAACCCCCTGGTGGACTGTCGGTCACTAAATCTGACAGTTGGCACGCCAGGTAGGGGTGATCGTGAGATCCTCCCCAACAAGCTCGATGGCACCCCGCCTCGGGGTCATCTTCCCCGAAAGCATGAAGGATTTCCTCGCTAATTTGATCCAGCTTTGCTTTGGGAGCATGCCGGTAGACTCCAACTCCACCGCATCCATCGCCAACTCGGCACCCACCGCCAGCTCGACATCCGTCGGATCTGCATCAACGGAGCAAGTTCTCTACCCGAGAATCATCACGTCGCTTGCCGAGCAGGTCGGTGCTATCTCTCTCTCTCTCTCTCTCTCTCTCTCTCTGAGAGGGTCCCGCGTATCCTCGCGGCAACCCGCCCACCCACGCCCTCTGATCTAATCGTGGGGCTATATTGCATCAGCAATACAATTGTTGAGTGCATCAATCTCTCCTAGGCGGCACTACATGCCAGAAGGTCCGCGCCGGGCTCTCCCCGCGCCCCTTTTGGCCTCAAGAACTCGGCTGCCGTGCTTTTCGATAAACTTGTGCAGTCATTCCAGATCCAATCTGAAGACCCACCTGAACCCACCTAGTTTCCAGACTATGACGAACATCAAACACCTACGGCGCTTCTACCCTTAGGACCTAAAAGCTATGTATTCTCTTTACACTTTACATTGAATAAATAAAACCTCAGAGGTTCTTTGCGTACCTACTACCTTCTCACTTTCTTAGCCGAGCTCTTAATTACATTCAGGGGCTGTCCAACCTGTTCGACAGACCACACACTCGCCTTTACACTCGGGGGCTTCCCCCGCTATGCGCCGACCTCTGGGTCCCAACCTTTCTCCTACCCCTCTCAAGGTTGTGCGACTAACTCGTGTGGACACCGTCCTAGCATGCGAAACCTAGACAACCTTGTGTTCGCCTCCTCTACAAGCTCGAGATCCGCTCTCAACAAAGTACTGGCCAGGCAAGGCTAGGTGCTTAGCGGCTACAGGCCTAGGCCACACGGTGTCCTGTCAAACATACCAAGGGAGGGAAGGAGTTTTGCCTTTACATAAGTTAGGCCCTGTTTGGCACGGCTCCACTCCTAAACTCCCGCAACTCCATCAAAAAATTCAGCCAAACACCCCAACTCCAAAACTCCATGGAGTTGCCAACTCCATGGAGCTGTAGTGCAAATGTAGGTGGAGTTTTGGAGCACCTCTTTTGCTGCTCCAGAAACCTCTCTTTTGAACCTTCTCGTGGAGTTGGTGGGTAATTACCCACCAATGCCACTGGTTACACAAAAAAACGTTTCATTCTATTCTCCCTTCTATTCTCCCGAGCCCCACTCGCCGCCAAAGCCCTGCCCGTCGCCACCCCCGTGGCCGGCCGGCCCCGTCGCCCGTCGCCGCCCGCTGCCGCTCGTCGCCGCCCGCCGCCCGCTGCCGCTCGTCGCCGCCCGCCGCCCGCCGCCCGTCGTCGCCCGTCGCCACCCACCCAGCCGCCTGTCGCCGTCCGTCATCGCCCGTCGCCGCCTGTCGTCGCCCGCCGCCCGCCGCCCGTCGTCGCCCGTCGCCACCCACCCAGCCGCCTGTCGCCGTCCGTCATCGCCCGTCGCCGCCTGTCGTCGCCCGTCGCCACCCGCCGCCCCGTCGCTATGTTGGAGGTATGCCCTAGAGGCAATCATAGAGATGATGATATTCCATTTGTATCCATGATTTGTATGTTGTGTTCATTGAATATCCATTGAAGGCTACTTGAATTGATTTGCAATTATGTGAATTGTATGTGAAACTCTTTACTTGTATGGTTATTCTAAAATTGTCCCTAGTCGGAGTTCATGTGAGGACACACATGAATATTAGACTAGCACATGTATTAGTTGATGACTATGTTTCACAAGTTATGGACATGGAGATGTTGAACTAATAATGTGGACACATGTGGAGACATGTGTTAGGACTGACCCAACACGAGAAGTAGTTCTCTCTTTAATCAACATATACGCTTTGTCCTTAGACCTGAGATTGTCGCATGTATTCTAGATGTGGATCGACCTACTTAGGGGCTATCAAACGCTACGCCGTAACAGGGTAGTTATAAAGGTAGCTTTCGGGTTTGTCAAGAAGCATGCTATGAGACATGGTCAATCAAGATGGGATTTGCCCCTCTCTGATTGAGAGTGATATCTCTGGGCCCCTCGAGTGATCGGATCCGAAAATGCATGGCCATGCTACGTACGGTTAAGAGTTAACCTACAAAGGGATTCCGGATCACAGGATCGAGAAAGAGCGGTCGGCTTGTAGCTAGACCAAATATCGTGAGGCAAAGGGAATAGCATGTATATTATGTTGTGATGGTTCGTCTGATATGATCTTCATGTACGTATAGGAGTTGGCACGTCTTGCTAGAGGCCGCTACCGACTATTGGACCGAGTAGGAGTACTCGGGCCATGTCTATACGTATCTGAACCCATAGGGTCACACACTTAAGGGGCTGGAAGCCCAATTCGAATCTGATCCGAGTTGGATTAGGTTTAGAAGTGCTAATGGGCCTCGGATCCAGAGGCCCGTTAGGAACCTCTATAAATAGAGGGGTGGGGGCGCCCTAGGGTTTACACCTTTTTGGCGAAACACACCTGCCGCGCCTCCCACGCCCTCGCCTGTTGCAACTCGCGGATCTAGCAGTCCGGCTTGCGAGGCTTCCTCCCTGCACGTGTGGATACCTTGGAGGTGTTGCGCCTGCAGCACTTGGACGAGCCGCCGACGAGCCACCGACGAGCCGCGACGAGCCGACGACAAGCCGCGGCACCGGAGGCGATCTTGCTGCACGTGGACGAGCTGCTGAGGAGCTGCTGGACGTGATCGACTACGTACGACTACGTGATCGTCTTCACTGCATCGACGCATATCTACATCTTCCGCACCAGTAGTGCGTCGAGTGGTAATGCCGTGATCCTTATACGGCAGTTCTTCCTGGTTATACGCGGTAGATTTTTTGAATTGCGCTAGTGTAGCCTACCTCGTATCCCGACAGTGGTATCAGAGCCATAGCTGCTTAGTTTTGGATTCGGGATGTGTGCATATGGAGATATGCGAGTTTTCTGTTTGATCTATGTCCTGGTTTCGTGCCCTTGCTGCAATGGTAGTGTAACGACATATTCCTACCGGTCAGTTTCCGCCATCGGAGTTAAGTGATACACGTAAATCCAGTTGCAGTGAGCGAAGATCAATATGATTGGTCGAATCGAGATCCAGGGTCATACGCCAGGCGCATTAGATGTGCAATAGTAGATGGGATCTACTGCCGGGGTCGGGATTTTTACCGTATGCGTATGCTTCGGTAAATCAGCCGTAACTTTTCGGTACGATCTGGGATCGGGGTGAATTTTATATGAAAATTGATCTACAGAAAAAGTTACACATGAAATTCAACCGCTTTGCCGTTTTCGGCGAAATTAGATTTTCCAAATTCAGCTTGGAAGATGGAGTTTCGGGCCTCCCAAATTTGGAACGTTAGGACGCCTAACTCTGTTTTGCAGGATGTATGTTTGTATCTTCTGATCAGTATGGCCCCCTTGTGTATGTGATGCATGTGTGTAACTCATTCGTGACCTGCGTGTCGCGCGTACGGCAACACGGCAGGAGCCATATGTGTTGTCACTTTATTGTATTTAATGGTCTGCGTACCAATCTGTGATGATCCAAGCAACTATGTAATCTTCATTACTAAATTCTTTACTAGCTATTAGGCGTAATAGCATGCTCTAGTTCTTGGAGGACTCATCACCAGGAGGATGGCGCACATGGAATATGGAGATGGAGATCACCATGGTGAACAGGTTCTATGGAGATGGAGATCACCATATGAAAACGGGCCATACTGTGTCACAACTGTGTGAATGCTATTCTGTTTATGTTTTACTTTTTTCATGCTGTGATGTTAGAAGTAGAACGATCCCTCACAAAGTTTAAGTTAGTATGCCCTCCCAACTAAAACTTGCACCGTCCCATGTCTTGTACAGTTAGTGGTGGGTCTATGAAATTAGGGTGCCACTAGTTTTCCTTGACTAGACGGGTTTGTGTCGGACACTTACACGCATAAGGGTTGGTTTGCTTAACAAGGTCATCTTAACGGTTAAGGACCCTGGGGCATAAAGGTTGGGCGCCGAGACATAGAGATGTCACCCAACAACAGGAGTCATATGTGATATGATTAGCAAAAGTTGCTAACCGACCTACCTCGTTTGCTAGCGGTGATGCTAAAGCTCACTAGTAGACTTGTTAGTTGTGGATCCTGAATCACTAAGTTTCAATAGAGGGATATTGATTTTAGTGGGAGTAGATTCTGTTAAAATAGTTTAATGTAATTTGCTCTATCATGGATACGATTGTCTTAGTGTATTTTGCATTACTTTTGTTGTAGATTAAATGGCACCTAGCAACACCACCACATCGTTTGCTTTGCGTTCAGTCCTTGAGAAGGACAAGTTGAATGGAACAAACTACTCGGATTGGATCCGTAACCTGAGAATTGTTCTCAGGGCCGATAAAAAGGAAGATATTCTAGACACCCCACTACCACCAGTACCTGCTGATGATGCATCTGCTGCCGTTAAGGCTGCTTACAAGAAGGCATTTGATGCTAATCTTGAGGTAAGCTGCCTTATGCTGGCTTGCATGGAACCCGAGCTGCAGATGCAGTTCGAAACAAATCATGAGGCACACGATATGATCGTGGCGCTCAAGGACATGTTCCAGACACAGGCTAGGACCGAAAGGTTCAATGTGTCCAAAGCCTTTCTGGAGTGCAAGTTAGCAGAAGGCGCAGCAGTAGGACCACATGTAATCAAGATGGTTGGTTACACTCAGCGATTGGAGAAGCTGGGCTTCCCAATGGGCAAAGAGTTGGCCACTGACTTCATTCTTTCGTCTCTTCCGCCTAGCTATGGGAACTTCATCTCGAACTACCATATGCATGGGACGGAGAAGGGTTTGAATGAACTGTGTGGTATGCTCAAGACAGCAGAGGTAGACATCAAGAAAAGCGCTAGTACCAGCCATGTGATGGCGATACAGAACAATCCTAGCTTTAAGAAGAAGGGCAATTCTTGGAAGAAGAAGGGCAAGGCTGGAACGTCCAAGCCAAACCCATCGCCCAAGGTTAAAGCTGGACCTGGACCTGCTCCAGACAAAGAGTGCTTTTACTGTCATGAACTTGGTCACTGGAAGAGAAACTGCAAGCAGTACCTAGCTTCCTTGAAGAATGGCGGAAGTAAGAGTACTTCTACCTCAGGTACGCTTGTTGTTAATGTTATAGACAACATATTTCTCGCTGATACAATTATTAATTCTTGGGTATTTGATACCGGATCGGTTGCTCATATTTGCAATTCGATGCAGGGAATGATAAGAAGTAGAAGCGTGGAAAGAGGAGAAGTTGATTTCCGCGTGGGCAATAATGCAAGAGTTGCTGCGTTGACCGTCGGGACGATGCAACTCCACCTCCCGTCAGGATTTATTATGGAGTTGAATAATTGTTATTTTGTTCCTAGTTTAAGTCGAAACATTTTGTCTCCTTCATGCTTGATGAAGGATGGTTATTCATTTGCGAGTGAAAACAATGGTTGTGTGATCTCTAAGAATAATATGTTTATGGCTTTTGCACCCATTGTGAATGGATTATTTGTTTTAAATCTTGATGGTTCACCTGTCTGTAATGTAAGTGCTAAAAGGTCTCGGCCTAATGATTTGAGTCCTACCTACTTGTGGCATTGTCGTTTGGGTCATATAAGTGAAAAGCGCATGAAGAAGCTCCATTCTGATGGACTTCTAACTTCGTTTGATTTTGAATCATACGAGACATGTGAGGCTTGCTTGCTAGGCAAGATGACCAAGACGCCTTTCACCGGATTTCCTGAGAGAGCAATAGACTTGTTGGAACTCGTACATAGTGATGTATGCGGACCAATGAGCACGACGGCTAGAGGAGGATTCCAATACATCATAACTTTCACTGATGATTTGAGTAGATATGGCTATGTCTACTTGATGAGGCACAAGTCTGAAACCTTTGAAAAGTTCAAGGAATTTCAGAATGAAGTTGAAAATCAGCGTGGCAAGAAAATTAAGGCCTTACGATCTGATCGTGGAGGCGAGTATTTGAGCCACGAGTTTAGCAATCATCTAAAGAGTTGCGGAATTGTTCCACAACTTACGCCGCCTGGAACACCTCAGAGAAACGGTGTGTCCGAGCGACGTAATCGAACTTTGTTAGACATGGTTCGATCAATGATGAGCCAGTTGGACCTACCGTTGTCATTTTGGGGATACGCTCTAGAAACAGCAGCTTTCACACTTAATAGGGTACCATCTAAATCCGTAGTTAAGACACCACATGAGATATGGACTGGAAAGGTTCCTAGTTTGTCTTTTCTAAAGATTTGGGGATGTGAAGTGTTTGTCAAGCAACTTCAGTCGGACAAGATCACACCCAAGTCGGATAAGTGCATTTTCGTGGGATATCCAAAGGAAACTTTGGGATATTATTTCTACAACCGATCAGAAGGCAAAATGTTTGTCGCTCGGAACGGGATTTTCCTAGAGAAAGAGTTTCTCAAAGGAGAAAAGAGTGGAAAGACAGTGCATCTTGAAGAAGTTCAAGATGAGCCGATCGGGCAAGAACCAATGAGTGATGCTAATGTAGCAGAACAAGTTGAGATACCCATGGCAAGAGAAGCACCGCCACAACCACGAAGGTCAGCAAGGCTCCGCGAAATGCGAGAAATATTATTGTTGGACAATGATGAGCCTGCGACATATGCAGAAGCAATGATGGACCCAGACTCCGAAAAATGGCAGAGTGCCATGCAATCCGAAATAGAGTCCATGGGAGACAATCAAGTTTGGAACTTGGTTGACCCGCCTGATGGTGTTAAAGCCATAGAGTGCAAGTGGATCTATAAGAAGAAAAAGGACATGGATGGAAATGTTCACATCTATAAAGCACGACTTGTCGCAAAAGGTTTTCGACAAGTTCAAGGAGTTGACTACGACGAGACCTTCTCGCCCGTAGTGATGCTTAAGTCCATTCGGATTATTCTAGCTATAGCTGCATATTTCGATTATGAGATATGGCAGATGGATGTCAAGACAGCTTTCCTGAATGGAAACCTAGCTGAGGACGTGTATATGATACAGCCCGAGGGTTTTGTCGATCCGAAAAATGCTGGAAAGGTATGCAAGCTTCAAAGATCCATTTATGGATTGAAGCAAGCATCTAGGAGTTGGAACATTCGTTTTGATGAAGTGGTCAAAGGGTTTGACTTCACCAAGAACGAAGAAGAGTCTTGTGTTTACAAGAAGGTTAGTGGGAGCTCTGTAGTATTTCTAATCTTATATGTGGATGACATATTACTGATTGGGAAATAACATTCCTATGCTTGAGTCCGTAAAGACTTCACTGAAAATAGTTTTTCGATGAGGGACTTAGGTGAAGCGGCATATATTCTGGCATTAAGATCTATAGAGATAGATCGAGAGGCTTATAGGTTTAAGCCCAAGATACTTACATTGACAAAGTGTTGAAGCGGTTCAGCATGGAAGAGGCAAAGAAAGGGTTCTTGCTATGTCACATGGCATACATCTCAGCAAGACTCAGTGTCCTTCGACTGCTGATGAGCGGGATCGCATGAGTAGAGTGCCATATGCCTCGGCTATTGGATCTATCATGTATGCAATGATAAGTACTCGCCCAGATGTTTCATATGCGCTAAGTATGACAAGCAGGCACCAATCTGATCCAGGTAAGAGTCACTGGACAGCGGTGAAAAATATTCTTAAGTACTTGAGAAGGACTAAAGATATGTTCCTCGTCTATGGAGGTGAGGAGGAGCTCGTTGTAACAGGTTACACCGATGCTAGTTTCCAAACCGACAGAGATGATTCAAAGTCACAATCAGGATTTGTGTTCACGCTAAATGGTGGTGTTGTTAGTTGGAAGAGTTCCAAGCAGGAGACGGTGGCCGATTCTACGACAGAAGCCGAGTACATCGCGGCTTCGGAAGCCGCGAAGGAAGGTGTTTGGATAAGGAATTTTCTCATTGAGCTTGGTGTGTTCCCGAATGCGTCCAGCCCATTGAATCTCTACTGTGATAACAATGGGGCAATTGCGCAAGCAAAGGAGCCAAGGAACCACCAGAAGAACAAACACGTAATGCGGCGATTTCATCTCATTCGAGACTTCGTTAACCGGGGTGAGATCAAGATATGCAAAATACACACGGATCTAAACATTTCTGATCCGTTGACAAAACCACTCCCGCAGGCTAAGCATGATGCGAATGTAAGAGCTATGGGTATTAGGTACCTTCTAGATTGACTCTAGTGCAAGTGGGAGACTGTTGGAGGTATGCCCTAGAGGCAATTATAGAGATGATGATATTCCATTTGTATCCATGATTTGTATGTTATGTTCATTGAATATCCATTGAAGGCTACTTGAATTGATTTGCAATTATGTGAATTGTATGTGAAACTCTTTACTTGTATGGTTATTCTAAAGTTGTCCCTAGTCGGAGTTCATGTGAGGACACACATGAATATTAGACTAGCACATGTATTAGTTGATGACTATGTTTCACAAGTCATGGACATGGAGATGTTGAACTAATAATGTGGACACATGTGGAGACATGTGTTAGGACTGACCCAACACGAGAAGTAGTTCTCTCTTTAATCAACATATACACTTTGTCCTTAGACCTGAGATTGTCGCATGTATTCTAGATGTGGATCGACCTACTTAGGGGCTATCAAACGCTACGCCGTAACAGGGTAGTTATAAAGGTAGCTTTCGGGTTTGTCAAGAAGCATGCTATGAGACATGGTCAATCAAGATGTGATTTGCCCCTCTCTGATTGAGAGTGATATCTCTGGGCCCCTCGAGTGATCGGATCCGAAAATGCATGACCATGCTACGTACGGTTAAGAGTTAACCTACAAAGGGATTCCGGATCACAGGATCGAGAAAGAGCGGTCGGCTTGTAGCTAGACCAAATATCATGAGGCAAAGGGAATAGCATGTATATTATGTTGTGATGGTTCGTCTGATATGATCTTCGTGTACGTATAGGAGTTGGCACGTCTTGCTAGAGGCCGCTACCGACTATTGGGCCGAGTAGGAATACTCGGGCCATGTCTATACGTATCCGAACCCATAGGGTCACACACTTAAGGGGCTGGAAGCCTAATTCGGATCTGATCCGAGTTGGATTAGGTTTAGAAGTGCTAATGGGCCTCGGATCCAGAGGCCCGTCAGGAACCTCTATAAATAGAGGGGTGGGGGCGCCCTAGGGTTTACACCTTTTTGGCGAAACACACCTGCCGCGACTCCCACGCCCTCGCCTGTTGCAACTCGCGGATCTAGCAGTCCGGCTTGCGACGCTTCCTCCCTGCACGTGTGGATACCTTGGAGGTGTTGCGCCTGCAGCACTTGGACGAGCCGCCGACGAGCCGTGACGAGCCGACGACGAGCCGCGGCACCGGAGGCGATCTTGCTGCACGTGGACGAGCTGCTGAGGAGCTGCTGGACGTGATCAACTACGTACGACTACATGATCGTCTTCACTGCATCGACGCATATCTACATCTTCCGCACCAGTAGTGCGTCGAGTGGTAATCCCGCGATCCTTATACGGCAGTTCTTCCTGGTTATACGCGGTAGATTTTTTGAATTGCGCTAGTGTAGCCTACCTCGTATCCCGACACGCTACCCACCCCGCCGCCCGTAGAGGGTCTCCCGTGTGCGGCACAGTGCAGTGGAAAAAGGGGAAGAAGAAGATGGGATAGAGAGGATGACAAGTGGGGCCTTAATTGGGGGGCAACATTGGCAATCCACACTGAAATCGATCTTTTTTGGAGCTGAAAGCACCCATCTAGCCAAACACCTCATTTTTGTTCTGGAGTTTTGGAGCGGAGCTGGCTCCATGTGGAGTTCTGGAGTGGAGCAGCTCCACCCGGAGTTGGAGTCATGCCAAACAGGGCCTTAATCAACAAATTTTCTTGCCTCACGACACAGATTGATACATTTTACAATTTTTTCATTACAAGTCCAGTTCCTTAACTACATCCTCCGTGGCTTGTTGATATTGCTCGGGCAGCTCCAGGAGGTTACCAGCATCAAGGTCCTCGGCAACGCCCATTTCGACGCGTTCCACGGCCAGCCGAGAGAATTGCGTCTTTAGAAGCACCATGACATTCTTGGTGCATTCCACGACGATCTCCTTCACCGAGGCCTTTAGCCGACTTGGCGCATTCTTCGACTCGTCCACGAACCAAGCTAAGTCATATATTCAATTCAACATTTTACGGCTTCCGTATATCTCCACATGCCTCAGTTGATCTATGTCTCCGTGACTTTCGCTGACCATCCTGGTCGCACCTCCGACTGCTTATACAATTTGGTCCATCCACTACACGGGCGGTCGAGAGTTGCGCCCTATGAGTGCCCAGCGCACGATCTTTGCTTTACCGCACAGTTTCGACTGCTTTGCGGCTTGTCTGTCTCTCTTAACGATTGCTGAAGTACTTGGGTAGCACACGCTTTAATCCGTGAAACCTTATGATGCCCCGTCTACAAGCTCGAGATCTGCTCTCAGCAGAGTGTTGGCTAAGCAAGGCTAGGTGCTTAAACGTAACAGGCAAACTACCTGAGGAAATTACATGTCCCACAAGAGCAGAATGCACAATGATTTATTTATACGGCTGAATAAAACTCCGAGTTATTCAATTATTAAATATTCTACAGTAGGCTACATAATGTTTGCATTCTACTTTTACAGCTCAGAAATGACTCGGCGTGCTTCCTGCCATCCAGCCGACCTCCTAGGCTCGGGGGATGGGTGCGGGAGGCGACTTGGAGTGCTTCCACGGCTCGTCTGGCTCCCAGCTCGGGGGCTAGGTGCTATAGACGACTCGGCATGCCTCCCGTTGCCCGGCCGACCTCTCTAGCTTGGGGCGGTAGACGACTCATCGTGCTTCCGTGGCTCGACCGGCTCCCAAGCTCAGGGGCTGGGCACCACAGACGACTGAGCGTGCCTCCTGCCACCCGGCCGACCTCCTAGGCTCAGGGGCTGGGTGCGGGAGGCGAGTTGGAGTGCTTCTGCGGCTCATCCAGCTCCCAGGCTCGGGGGCTAGGTGCTACAGACGACTCGGTGTGCCTCCCGTTGCCCGGCCAACCTCTCTGGCTCGGGGCGGTAGGTGACTCGACGTGCTTCCGTGGCTCAACCGGTTCCCAAGCTCGGAGGCTGAGCGCACATACAACTCAGCATGCCTCTTGCCACCCGGTCAGCCTCCCAGGCTCGGGGGCTGTGTGTGGGAGGTGACTTGGAGTGCTTCCGCGGCTCGTCCGGCTCCCAGGCTCGGGGGTTAGGTGCCACAGACGACTCAGCGTGGCTCCCGTTGCCCGACCGACCTCTCTAGCTTGGGGCAGAAGGCGACTCGGCGTACTTCCGCGACTCAGCCGGTTCCCAAGCTCGGGGGCTAGGCACCCATTCCAGGTCGGCGTGCCTCTGCGGCTTCGCCAGTCCTCGCGCTCGGGGGCTAGACGCTATATTTGGATCCCTTTTTACGACGAAAATAATTCATTAGATTCTTGACCATTAGACCGATTACTTTAATCGCTTTAATGCTCGGGGGCTACTCCATATGGAGTGCGTTTTGCGACACCCTCCGTGTGCTTCCCTTCGATCTACAGGATGCAAGACATCCCGGAGCTCGGCAGTCGCATAGCAATGCGCATTTGGTCATACGCTTGTGGAAGCTTCAATTTTTCTTCCTTTTTTGAGCACTGTGCAGCCTCTCCATCACTATGATGGCATCGCAACTTCAGCAGAGTACATTACAAGCTTCATTGCACATCCATCAGGCTCTTGTTCGACTCCACATTGCTCAGGGGCTTGAGGGATAAGGGTACCCACGGGTCCCCACCAACCAGGATACTGGTCGGCCCACCCGACCATGTCGTGCAGGTCAAGGCATGAAGGCACATGGAGCACAAGCTCGAAGGCCGGGTGCCCGGATATCACGGGATACTTGTTGTAGTCCGACTCAGATTGCTTTCCATATAACAACCGACTAGTATTAGATCTTATCCGATTGTAACCCTCGGTCGTCAGTCTATATAAGGCGGCCAGGGACGCCCCCTGAGGGTACCTGACATCCAACCCCACCTCACGTTAACTCTTTGCACCTGCGATTAGCAATACAATTCACCAGAACACAAGACAGAACACAAGACGTAGGGTATTACTCTCTGAAGGCCGAACCTGTCTAAACCTTGCATCCATGTGTTACCATTCAAGTTCTTGGTCTACGATCTCCCCCGCCTACAAATTTACCACCTGGTTAACCCCCTAATGTACTGTTGGTCACTAAATCCAACGGTATGTTACACTATACAAGTACAGTATTGTTGTCTTGGTTCTTACCAACCAAACTAGCCTGTGAACAACTGGAGATCAGCAGCGGTTACCCCCATCAAACAGCAAATAGACACAAATGGACAGCTTAACTGATGCATAAATGACTCCACTTGAAGAAAAAGATTGGGAAAATGAAAAAAAGGAAGACAATGATGGAGGAAGAGATGAAATGGGGGCAGAAAGTCAAGCATAAGTGGATTTTCAGTGGTTGCCAAAGGGAACAAAAGATACAGCAGCATCAGCAAAAGGCCAGTGAAAACAGAAAATACATTGTTGGTTGTTGTAATATCTAATCAGGCAATACAACATCTTCTACACTTTAGCTCCAGAACAAAAGGTGGTGTGCTTTGCATATCTGTCAAGAAATGAATTTAGACGTACGGTACATGGATGGAGAAATCCAAGCTTTGAAGAAGTTATCAGTCAAATATTCTACATACTGAGATCTCGTCCAAGGTTCATGCATAGGAACCACACACACCATCAGAAGGAAACTTAAAAAAATTATTAAGCACAGATAGAATTGACGCAAAATTAATTTTCTTTCATCGATCAGTAAATGAGGTGACTACTAAACTCAATTAGTCTTTCAGATTCTGATAAAATTCAACATGTTTGCTCAACTTGCATTTACAAATGTTATGGCGCGTAAAGTGAACTTTAAGTTGTGATTTTAGCATATACTTTCTGGGTTGCTAAGTTAATTCCTTGACAGGTAAGGGCATTTACTTCATATGCATGAGCTCTCTAGTGTAATATAGAAAACGAATAGAATCTTGATGTAGCAACAGCGTAGTTTTTCATACTACGACAGCTGAGCCTGAAAGTGAGCGACATGCTTTACCTACCGATTCCCAGGAAAACAAGGTAATAACTTATAACTTACTAAACACAATCTTTTTAAGAACGAATTTATGAGTTGTTTTCCTCAACATGCAGCTCCTATGTTTCCTAAAGATGCATTTTCAATCTTGCTCCTTGACATGAACTTCCTAAGCACTATGATAGTTTACAGTAAGCATTAAAAGCAGACCAGAAAAGAGTAGAACATAGAATCCAAATATGCACTCACTAAAAAAACATATTGTGAAATGTGATGCAAAGCAAATAGAAACAAACAATTGTGTTATTTCTTATTTCAATAACAACAAAAGTTAAGTAAAACTGGCAAACAGGATACAAATTATTGAAGCATAAAGGGGATACAAATTAATAATGAACAGTTAATTATGTTAGTACTTTTAACTAATATGTCTGTGAAAAAAGTGGCACCACTGGAAAAAATTAAAAAAAATGACTTTTCTTAATAAACATAAGCATCCAGTTCGTCATGGTTTGGGTTAATTGCAATCAAGCTTGGTGAACTCGTCATTTCATCATGAAATACTCCCTCTGTCCCAAATTACTATTCATTTTGGCTTTTCTAGATACATGGTTTTTGCTACGTATCTAGACATAGCATATATCTAGGTGCATAGCAAAAGCTATGAATCTAGAAAAGCTAAAATGAATAGTAATTTGGGACGGAGGGAGTATCTTTCTATAGTACTATCTTAAAGGCAGTTAAATCAATGTTGTAACCAAATATCTCACATAAACCAAGCTGGCCACTAACAAAGGCCAAGGACAACCTTAGAGATGTAAGACACTAAGACATTAACAATATCTAAATGTATGAGTGTTGCAATACTATCACTTATGTTCAAAATGTACAAAAATTTGTAACATTACTGAGGAATCAGGTACCTCAATTTGGTGAATCCACCTTGATCTGAAGGAGAACACCACTGTGTTGTATCTGCATTTCATTTCCTATCCTGCCAACAGGAAAAAGCCCAAATGCAAAACCTGCAGTATGTTAGCACACTAGATATTCCAATACTAGTTATGCTTACTGGATCTTAACATCCACATGATAAATAAGACAATCACATGCTAAGTTACTAATTTAAGTTTGTGACCAATACATGCTCAATGCTATCCATACAGTGACACAAAGAATGCATCTAACAATATCATAAGCCACCACCAGGAAGTACTGGTCTCCCAAGCTACAGATTCATAATTTAGTATGTTTGCTCCATTCCTTTCAGACAAATAGAAGCTGATATAGGTGATAGTACATTCCTTCTTGTATGATTGCTACACAATAAATATACGGAGGAGCAAAACATCAGCTTCCCCAAATTCACCCAACCCAAGCTTAAGCTATGATACAGGAAACTTGGGACTTCAAAGCTAACACTGCCGCATCACTCAAGAAATCCTTATCACCAACAACTCATCAACTCACACCTCAAAGGAGATTTTCTCCGAGAGCGACTTCAGCTCTCTTGCATATGCTTTCTATCAACAGACACCGACACACTACCAGCTCCCGGCTTTGCTGAGGCTGCATCCCCTGGACACTAAAAAACATGCCGACTCACAGTGGCATCACAGTGCCACTGGTGCGGCCATTCCGTGCAAAGAAGAACCCCTGGCCACTGCTTGACATGGACCTGCCAATCTTAAACCGGCCTGACTGACACGAGGATGAAGAAGTGCCTGCTGCCTCCTTCTCTTTCACCTTGAAGATCTTCGTCTCTCGGCCCATTTGGAACTTGCAATTAGACCGCACGACATCATCCTGAGCTTCAGGAACAGCTACAAGGAACAATGGTGAGTCCATGGACGCGGAGCGCCGAATTGGCTTGGGCGTCGCCCTTCCATTCTCCTCCCCTGCAGCTGTTGTGTCCTCACTTTGAGTGTCTGAAGAGGCCTCAGAGTCCTCCGAGCCCTCAGTCTCCGATTCAGATTGCGATAGCGACATTTCGTCACGCGCTTGGTGCTCCTCCAATTGGACACCATCCGCCTCAGCCTCCCCGGCAGCGGCGGGGAGATCGGAGGGGACGACCACGACGGGGGAGCGGCAGATTGGGCAGTTGATGTGGGCGCGGAGCCAGGTGTCGATGCAGGGGGCGTGGAACGGGTGCGCGCAGCGCGGGAGGAGGCGGACCAGCTCCCCGTCGCTGAACTCGCCGAGGCACACCGCGCAGTCCCCGCCGCGGCCCACCCCGCGGCGATACTCCACGGCGGCAATGGACGCGATGGTGGCCTCGTCGAGCCCCACCGTGCGGATGTACCACACGTGGTGCACCACCCCTCCCCCGCCCCCGCCCTCCTCCTCGTCGCCGAAGCCGCCGTCGTCGGCCCCTTCGGCGGCGGCGGCCGCGGCGAGGCGGCGCCGGCGGCGCAGGATGAGGCGGCGCCGGCGGTAGAGGAGGAGCGTGGAGAGCGCGAGCGAGAGGAAGAGGAAGGCGGAGAGCAGGGTGATGACGAGGAGGAGGCGCACGGGCGCGTGGCGGTCGGCGTCCGGGGCGCGCGGGATCACCGGGATCGGGGGCGGCGGGGGCAGCGCGTACTGGGAGCAGTCCTCGACGCCGCCGGGGCAGGGCCGGATGCAGTCGAGCGGGGTATCCGTGCAGTTGGCGGTGACCGTCGTCGCCGCGTACGGGCGCAACGGCGGGTACATGGCTACCTCGGATCGGATGGCGGCGGGGGCAGCGGCAGCGGCAGCGCAGCGGGCTCGGCGGCGCGCATCGGGGAGGTGGCCGCGTGCGCGAGGGGGCGGTGGTGGAGGGCTGGTGGAGGTGGAGACGGGGAGTGGATTGGTCGCTGTTGGGTTTGGTAAAAGGTTTGGCGAACGCTGGAACGCAGCGGCAGCATTTGCGGTGGAGCTGCAAGACTGCCGACAGCGACGGCGAGTGCGAGCGCCCAACACCTCTGACTTTGAAACACTCTCTAACATACAGGGCCCAAGAAGCTCTGCCACTGTACTGGGGCCACCAATCAGTGATAGGACCCTATTTCTCTGTAGCTTCTCCTCGTGCGCTGAGCAGCAGCCTGTATTGGATTCCGGAAAGTCAAGCAATAGTTGGACCAAGATTAGGTTCCACTGTCCCAGAATAAGTGTACGTTTTTTTCTTTCAAATTTTATAAAAAAAAAAATGTTCACTGAAACTCATCTAATTAAAGCAACACTTACACTAATAAAAAAAATTAAAATTGTGCTGTGAAGTGCATATAGCCAATGGTTCCAATGCACGTGTCAAATAGATTACACAGCTTTCAACCACAACTAAAGTGTCCAAATTTAGTAATTAGGGGCAGCATTTATAATGCTCCCACAGCTATGTGTCCAAATTTTTTTAAATGAACACTTATTTTAGTAGGGAGGGAGTGTAAGGCGTGTCCTCCCTTATTCGAACCGTTGATTCCGTGTCAGACGGCATGTGAGGCGGTTAAAAATGGAGAAGATTATTGTTGTGGATGTGATCCATACAATGGTAGATTAGTTAACCGAGCGAGCTACAAAGGCAACAAAGGGTAATTTTAGGCTTAAAAAAAGGGGTAATTTTGACCAACGGGGTCGGGTGTACTAATCCGGGTTCGGTTTTGTTAGGCAGGTGCCGGTAAATTAATCATGTTTCAACGCAATCAATGGGTGCATCACGTGTCACATCGAATGACGACAAATGCTCAATGCGTTCTTGAATCTTTCCAGGCTCCCGGTATCATCAGCTCAGATGGTTTCTGAACTTGTCACCGTTCGATTTGAACACACTATATTTGAATGAAACTGGTAAATTGTACGTACAGTCTATCAGAGGATTGAGTAAATTTTTACTAGACAACGCTCTGTTTTATTTCCTTTTTTTAGGGGTCGCTCTGTTTTATTTCTGTTTTCCAGAAACGTTAACCGGGCCCATTACCCGTTTGGGCTAGGTTGGGCTCGTTTCCAACTGCGTGCTGCTTTGGATTGGGCTGTGCAATGTGCCAACGGGCCGGGCCACGCTGCCGAATACAAATCATCTGGCATGGGGCAAGCCACGTCATCACGCACTAATCAACGTCCGGACTCAAGAGGGCGACGCAATTATCCAGACTGATTAGCTTGTTTAATTTAAACCCCTCGCGCTGAATTTTCTACTACTACACTCCACCGCGACGTCAATTACGGCTACAACCCCAATTATATTGTGACACTATCACAAATTTAATGGTAGCGTAGGCAATTAAGCACGGAATCTATAGCTGACCCGGCGAGCTGATCTGCTCTACCCGCGTGTTCCTTTCTTGCCTTCGGGCTCACCACCTACCCCGGCCCCGATCCTCCATGGCCGCCCTCACCTTGCCGCCGACCAACGCCGCCGGCCAGACCGCCACCCAGGAAGGCTCAGCAGGGTATGTGCCCGCCACCTTTGCTGTTTCTTTCGTTTTTTTTTTTTTGTTCTTCGCAAGACTCAACCTACCATGGGATTGATGTCAAATCTGATGGTTTCTTGAATTTTATCTTTCTGATGCAACGGGATCAGGAAGCCTACCGACGGCGCTGCAGATTCAGCCGCCATGGATTCAGGGTACGTGTTCTCGGACTAGGAATCTGTGATTTGTTTTGCGCTGTTTGAGAGTTGAGACAACGACTCGTGGATTTGTCTGATGCGGTTTATTTTGAATTTTGATGAATAGGTGGGTTGTTCTTGGGAAATCGGACATCGTCCCGGCGGATTTGGCCGCGGCCGCCTCGGCCGTGGGGCACCAACGCCTCAATTTCTCACCGCTGCCGATGATACCTATCTGGTACGAAATGAGGGTTAGCATTTTTTAAAGAAAAAAAAAGGTCTGAAGCCAAACTGTTTGTGTCAAAATAGGATTGGAATTATGTGCTTAACATTCTCAATCTTTCTCTGTCAGGGTGCAGATGGTCCTTGGGGGCGTGGTTTACACTGCTGTGCCGTTCTACAAGAGGGCCAGGAAGATCGAAGGTATGTTCAGATCCATAACCACTGCTAGTTGCAGGGTGCAGATAGGTGACTGGGGCCGTGGGTGCGTAGTTCAGAATTGGTTGTCAATTTAGTTCATAGTCTATGGATGATCAGATGAATTACAAACTCCTGGTACATGTTCATATAACCCAGTTCTTAACATCTTATTGCAATAACTGAGTTACTATGTCAGGTGAAACGTTAAACAATGCGGAAACTGCAGTGGAGGTTGTGGAGCATGTTGCTGAGGTGACAGAGAAGCTAGCTGCCAATGCAGCTGAGTCCCTACCAGAGAACGGGTCTCTGCAGAAGTTTGCTGTGGAGATTGAGTACATTGCTGAAGTGGTGGATAAGGACGCACATAAGGTTGAAGTGGTCATTAAGAAGGTCTGCAGTTTGCTACCACTGATCTTACTTGAAATTGAATATGTCAACATATTAAGAATATCATATTTCAGTTGTACATGAGAAACTTAGAATCTTGTTTGTATTAATTTGTTATCGGCCATGCTTTCTCATAAATACTAGTAAAAGTACATGGAAAATCATGTGCAAGAACAACGTTCAGAGCTTTTCATTGTAGGAAAATTCTGACCACATCAAACAAAGGATCTTACTCTCGGTTAGCTGTTCATGTAAGAAACTGACGACACATTTAATGTTTTCTAGACTTCGAGCTGGGTAAAACATGTTCTAAAAAATTGCTTCTGATGCTTCCTGCAGAACTTTCTCCTTTTTTTGACAACTTCAAAGCACTCCTGTATCTGCTTTGTTTCTGAAACACTCAAAACTCACAGAATATGGTTGGGTACCTTTAAACCAAATTTATTCAGATATCCGGCTGAAACTGTACAGTATTGCATCTAGCTAAATTTAGGAACAGTTTTCTTTCATCCAGTTAAAGACAATGCCATATTTCTATTTGTTATGGAAAAACTAAACCTCTTCCATTGTCCACGCCCACCACCAATGTAGATTGAAGAGGTGAGTGACAAGATTGATGCTGCCGTGGAGCCTGTCATTGAAGCGCTCGAGAAAGACTTCAAACCGAACCCAACGTCCTCTACTGGATCAGATGCTCAGAAATAATAGTTCATGTAGAAAACTGAAGTGTTGGTTGTTGTAAATATGGTTGATTTTTCTTTCTTCTTTGTGAATCCCTTCATGTAAATATGCTTAAGATGCCTTATTGACTAGAAACTCATCATGGTATAGTAACACATGGTGATGGTGTGTATGCTGGGTGCTCGAATCTGGAGTGTCCTGATGGTCAACATGTATTCACATCAATTACACACTGGAATTTGGAATATTGCATAGCTGTTGTGTTGCAATCATTACCCACTATCACATAATAATCATGAGCTATGGAATGGAGAAAAAAGAATCAAAATGGACCACTCGTTCTCCAAGAGGTGATGCATGCAGATGAGAATGGGATGGGGAAATACATCTCAGAATTTCCTGAAACTTCTGGGTTTTATTGTAGGTCTCAAACGTGCCCTTTGTACACTCAGTCAGCGCAGAGTGTCTTGATCCATGGCCAGCATTTTGCTCTGCAGTCTGCACTTTGGCATCGGTTCCCTCACCAAGAGGATGATCAAAGCCTAATCGCCTTTGTTGCTTTGCACACTTTGGCATCAGTTCCCTAATCCATGCTCATTTTTAGCACAAGCCATACCATCGGTTCCGGTTATTCAAACCGAAGATAACTCGAGCTGTGTGTACCATTCCTGCTTTGGATGTCCTTGTGGTCTTCGATTTACGAATTGTTTACGGAAGCATCTACAAATGTTCGTTCGATGATCATACGAAAGGATTCGCTTGCCTGCAAGCCGCACGCTCGCGCAAAAAGGAGAGTAAAAAAGAGAGAGACAAGCATGCAATTGGTACGAACCAATTCAGCATAAAACATATTGTCACTTCACATTTAGCAATTCCCAAAAGGAGTTTAGTAACTACGTACATGATCTATAAGTAGACCACCCTCAAGTCCTAACTCATGGCAGGTGTTCTGTGTTCATGCTCATCTCCCTTGCTGTCCCCCCGTGTGTTTCACTGCCGTTAGAGTTCAAGTTCAACAGGTCATTAGGCCAGGATCATCATGGCCAACGCGCTGTCTCTCGTGGCCGTGCTCCTATGCGTAGCGAGCTACGGGGCGCTGTCCTCGGCCAGGACGTTCACGGTCGGTGATGACCAGGGATGGATGAGCGGCATCGACTACACCGACTGGACCAGCGGCAAGACGTTCGCGGTCGGAGACAAACTACGTGAGTGAGCTCTGCTCCTTAGTGGCTCATGGGATCTTTTCCAGCACCCAGCAGGCAGCAGGCTCATTAGCACTTCATGGGGACACCGTGCAGTTTTCAGCTACAGGAGCCAGGAGCACACGGTGACGGAGGTGAGCAAGAGCGGCTACTACACCTGCTCCGGCAGCGGCGCGCTGAGCGACGACACCAGCGGCTGGACCGTCGTCACGCTCACGGGACCCGGCACGCGCTACTTCATCTGCAACGTCACCGGCCTCTGCAGCAGCGGCATGAAGCTCGCCGTCACCGTTGCCGAGAGCGGCGGCGGCACCGTGCCGTCGGGCGCCAGCGGGGGCGCGCCGACTCCGGGAGTGGGCTCCGCGGTCGTTGTGGTGGCCACAGGGGTTCTGATCAAGCTCGCCCTCTTCTGAATTTCTGATTGGGGAAGGCCACCAGCAGCAACTTTATATTAGCGGCGGCGTTGATGATTCATTCCACTGCTGATCACAGTAATTGACAACATGTCTACTAGACTATCTCCTACAGTTTCCGGACCTTATTCTCGTTGGTGCCTCTTTTTAGATAATGTCAGAAATCACCCAAAATCTTTTCTTTGATTGTCATTATGCAAAATGTATTTGAAGATTAGTTCAAAGCTCCACAAGTGTACCTTTCGATGCGGTCATTAGGGCGAAAGGAGAAATAGTGCCATGGCCTCACCATATTAAAAAAGTAGCAACGTTGGTCTTGGTCGCTACCTTTTCAATTACGCTTCAACAAGTTAACTATTTTTTTTTTGTCAAGATCACACCTCCTCCCAAAAACCTTAAGAAAATGCTGCTAGAATGATTCAAAGTTTCCACAATGCAATGCCATATTCATAGGAAAGCACGTTATTACAGACTTACAGTATGAACAAGGGCCCTATGCATTGATTGAGCACAAGAGTATATACCATGTTTATTTAGAAACCATGTGGATGAATCATTTTAGTTATTTAAGTTGCACAAAGCCACTAACGCTACTTTCGAAACCAAACCATTCACTTTGATCAACTTGTCTCCAGCTAGTGCTCCATGAAAAGGAGTATAGGACTCAGAACTCCATCCTGAAATATAAGAGCAGGGCCAGCGTATACTCGGCCAAAACTCTATGCACATGGACACGTCATCTAGGTGCTGCCCAGAACAAAACGGTCCAGTGTATAGTCAAGCAAGTGGAGTCCTACCTCAAATAAAAAACAAAACATTCCTACATCTTTCAGTCTTTCCTTATCCCTGCCATTTCCTTCCCGCGGAGGTTGCCATGGTCAGGTAAGTGGCAAAACCAAGAGCTAGTGCTAGGGTGGTGCTTCCCAGCACCCCCTCTCGAGCGTGAGGCAGTAGAGAATCTTTCTCTAACGACTCCAAGTAGACCCCTAGACACCAACACTGGAGCTGCTCTAAGTGATGATCCTGAGTTGTTCTAAAACGAACCACCTATTTTTGACCAATTCTTTCCGTCAGAAAAAGGTATCATTGAGCAAAATTTGGCTTGCTGCTAGCTTGTTTCTTCGGCCGGGAATGGTAGCTTTTTCCGACCAGAGGGAGTATAAGTCATGAATACCCAGTCTTCCTTTGTCCTTATGTCTATAAATGATCTCCTGTTTGATAAGTCTGAGTATGACCGCGATTTGGGTTATCAGAAAAACCTAATAAACTACTCCCTCTGTACCAAATTACTATTCGTTTTGGCTTTTCTAGATACATAATTTTTGCTATGCACCTAGATATATATTATGTTTAAATACATAGCAAAAGATATGTATCTAGAAAAGTCAAAACAAATAGTAATTTGGGATGGAGGGAGTAGAAATTAACGATGGATAATGATCAAGATCAAACTTTCTATTTAGTTGCCCGCCATTCTAAAATGTTCCCTATACTAGAATAATGTAATAAATAGTAGTTGAATATTTATTTTGTGCTCATCATCCTACCAAAAAAAATCTAGGCCCGTAAATAGTTCAGAATCTTTAGAACTTCATGAGGTACTTCGAAGAAAGACAATATGCAGTACATGACTAGGCTGCTATTGAATTTATGAGGACAATGCGACCACTACCATCCAACGACTTAATTTTTGCACCGCTTCTTCTTGTTTAAATGGAAAAAAAAATGGCAGGGCACCTGCCAGACTGCCCTAAGCCTCTAACATTAAAAGAACTGGCCTTGCCATGCTCTGCGTAAGACCTCGCCGGAGCTGCAAAAAATTTCGAGATGATCTGGTGACACAGTAGCAGGAGAGTGCACACGAGGCATGAGAGTGACATATCCGGGAGCGTTGGTTAAGACCGGCCCCCTGTGACCTGTCGTTTGCACGCTCGGTCAATGCATTAGCGGCATTAGGTCTTGATGTTGCTCTACGCTTTGCTTGGCATCGGTCCCCTGGCCACTGGCCAGGATCCTAATTTTGCTCTAACTTGGCATCAGTTCCCTGACCAGGCGTCACTCTCTCCAGGATCATCCACATCGAAGATGATTTGAGCTACATGTTTAATTTTTTTTCCTGTTTTCTACGCCCACGAGGGTCTTGATCGCACAAATGCGCTAGTGCTCTGATCGCACAAAAAGGATGCACGAAGATGACAGCAGCTAGTTGTCCTACCCCGTAGCCTCTAGTGCCGCTTTCCCGTTAAGCTTTTAGTCGCACCATATGCACTCCAATTCCATCCTCCCCTTAATTCTTCGACACATTATTGCTCTCATTCCACTACTGAATAAATCAGTCAAAAAAGCTATAAAGGAATGAAAGAAACATGCAAGAAACAAGAACCAACACGGGCCAGATATTGCATTTAGAAAGTAGCAACCAGGAGATCTATCTATAAATACTAAAATAGACCATCGTGTCTAAGTCCAACCTCCTGCCAAGTGCCAAGTCTGCAGCAGCTAGCAACTAACAGTGGCGAACGAACTGGTGCTCGGTCTGTTCGTAACCCTGATCTCCCGCGCCGAACTGGTGCGCCTCCGTCTTCTGTGCCTCACTGTTGCAGGCTCGCAGCACATCGCAAGGCTGAGATCACCATGCCCAACGCTTTATTGGCTCGTGTCGCAGTGCTGTTCGCCGCCGGCTACACAGCGGCGGCGCTGGCCGCGGCCACGACGACGTTCGTCGTGGGCGACGACCAAGGCTGGACGATCGGCGTCGACTACATCGCCTGGGTCAAAGGCAAGACGTTCAAGGCCGGGGACAAGCTAGGTGAGTGGTCAGCTCGGTTCCCTTAAACCATGGCTCACCTAGTCGATCTGCTGCAGAGAGTGCAGCTGCGCATGCCCTACTGGCACGTCGTGAAAAAAAAAACATTGCAGTGTTCAACTACCCGAGCGAGGAGCACACGGTGACGGAGGTGGGCAAGAACGACTACTTCGCCTGCGCCGGCGGCAGCGCGCTGAGCAACGACCGCAGCGGCTCGACCAACGTGACGCTCACGGGCGCCGGCACGCGCTACTTCATCTGCAACATCCCCGGCCACTGCACCATCGGCATGAGGCTCGCCGTCACCGTCGCCGGGGGCGGCTCGCCCGAGGTTGTCACAACACCAACTGGTGGCGTCGCTACGGGAGGCCGGGTGCGGCCGACGATGGGCTCCGTCGTCGCTGCGGCCGCGGGGGCATTGATCAAACTCGCGCTGTCCTGATGGCAGCGTGGCTATTGACTGACTGGTAGTGGCAGAGTGACCCCACGAAATCTCAGAGTGCAGTCGTACAGATATCAGTGCACGCGTGTACGTTGGGGCGGTTCATGATTGGCGTACTCGGTAATAGGCCATATTTTGGTACGTTTTCCCGCGATTGTTCGTCGTGCACCTCATATATGTTCATGCCCTCGCTGATTGCTGAGTTGTCGTGTACTCTTGCATGATCTTTATTTGGTTGCCTCGTGAAAATGTAGAAAAAATGGTGCAGGGAAAAAAGGCGAGCAAGAATGTAGAGCGATTGCGAAACACGTGGACGACAGGGTTAAAAGGCATATACTCCCTCCGTTCCAAATTATAAGTCATTCCAACTTTCTTGGAGAGTCAAACATTTTTATGTTTGACTAAAATTATAGAGAAAATCACAAAAGTTTATGGCATCGAATAGATATATTATGAAAATATATTTAATGAAGGAACTAATGGTGCCTATTTGATATCATGAATGTTAGCACTTTATTGTATAAATTTGGTCAAACTTGAGATGCTTTGACTCTCCAAGAAAGTTGGAATGACTTATAATTTGGAACGGAGGGAGTATCAAATTTACGGTCATCCATGAGGTCGCTTTCTAACGGTCGATTTCAGACAGCATGTCCGGACTACCCACCGTACACACACATCCAGTCCCCGCTTCTGTTCCATTTTAAAAACAAGAAAAAGTTATAAACAAACAAAAAATATATACAAATTTATAAGCACAAATCTTGTGGATAAACTTTTTAGTAGAAAAAATATTTATACGATAAATTTATATATAACTTTTGAAACAAAATTGGAAGGAAAAATAGGTGTTGCACCGGTTTTTTATCAGAGTCAAACACTGAGGATAAGGTTCCAAGAGCCGATGTGAGAAGAGGCAGTCAGGACGAATCAGGCGCATCCGCCAGGGTTAACAATGGAGGGACCAGAGTCTCGGAGCCGACGGAAGTCAAGAAAATACGAAGCGGACAAGGAGTCTCCACCAAATAAGAGAAAGCGTGAAGAAAGTTATCTTAGGTAGTTTTAGATATAATTGTAATAGTCACGTCGTACTCGACTAGAACTTTAGTTTGCTCCAGGGTATAAATATAAACCCATGAGCTTTGTAATAATCATCAATCAATCAATACAACCTTTCGGCATCACGCCGTCAAACCCTAGGAGTAGAGTAGAGTAGAAAGTGGTGAGTTCCTTCTTGCACGCAGGGTTGCATCAGCTTCGATCTCAGGTGAGCTTGTAAGTACCGTCACCCGGTCGTTACGTTATCTGTATCAAGACTTTCTAGGCCTCATCCAATATTTTGATCTCTTAGCGTAAAGCTAGTTATTGAGTTACTTAGATTGCAAATAGAACTTTCTAGGCTTTATCCAATATTCTGTTTATCTTCGATGTTGCTCACAGTTATTGAGTTGTTTGGTTTTATTAAGTTGCATCATATCGATCTCTTAGTTTTATCAAGTGCTCACAATTATCGAACAGCTTAGATATGATTAGGTTGTTCTCATCGGCTTCCTAGTCTCGTTTAAGCGTTTACTACTTATCTAATCGTATCGGCTAGTTAGATCTTGCATGCTTTACTTGCTTTACATATGCTAGGTTCGATAGATCTTTACCTTTGCCCCTCGTATCGCTAGCCATTGGATCATTAACATCAGAAAGCTACTATTGAGAGCCGATGTCTCAGCTGAGTCTTATCCATATCTCTCAGTAGCATGATGACGTTATCGAGCCGATAGCTATGCGTACGAGGCCTTGCTGCCGCATACTAGTCCGTTAAGTTAGTGGGTTGACGTTAATGCCCTCTCAACCGTACTGTCTTGGTTAAGTTCAATCTACATCTCATGACATTAATTAGATCCGTTAGCTTAATCGGCTTGTAGGTGGTAGGCAAGTTGTCTTTGCTGTCATGTTCTAGGCTTTTAGATTAACATATTGAAATTAATGCCCTCTTAGCTGTACTGCCTTGGTTAAGTCCAATCTATGTCTCATGACATTAATTTGATCTGTTAGTTTATCTGACATGCACATGGTGAGCAAGGAATCCCTTCAATGGCTGTTGTTTTATACATCTATGTTAGCCCGTCGGTTCATACAGCCGATGGCACATGCCATTAATGCTTCTGTTTATTTACACCGCATGATTACATTGAAAACCTGACTCTTATGGTGTTTCAATACCTATGAGTTTGAAAGGCTTAGTCGGGTACAGGCTCATGAATTTAATGTTTTCCTTATTAATTACAGGTCAAATTAATTGGCACGACTTGCACCTTCGTGAGCCGATTTGGAGCTCACAGGTCCGTCGTGTTGTTAACGCAGAAGTCTGAAGCTCAGATTTTGCATCAACAACGAGGGATTTTTTTTTTGGAAAGCAAACATTCGGGTCAAAGTTTTGAAATACAAAATTTAGAAAAATGTAGAAAATAAACAAAATGAAAAAATCAAAAAAGAATTGGAAGAAAAATTCTGAGCATTATTTATATAACCAAAACATTATAGATAAAACTTTGGGAAAAAATGGTAACAAAGAAAAGCGGAGAAGAAAGCTCTAGAACAAACTCTGTGGAAAAAGAGAAGGATCGATTGGCGGCGTCTCGACCTCCTTCCATGCACCACGCTGGCAGCTTCTGCCACTCCCGTAGCCCCCACCATCAACCACCCCTACCCATCCCCGGTGTACGACGAGCTCACCAGCCCGCAGTGCTTTGTGCTGCCGGACACGGATTGCTTTTCAACCAAATGCACCATAATATTCTAGTGATTGCTGAAGTAACGTCATAACTCTTGCAAAAATAAGTTAAAAATAAAACTCAGGTACGAAAGACCAGATTTTACCATCCGTTACAGGTATCCACGAACAAAATTGGTATCCGACCCCAACCCGTCTGATCTCGGGGGCTCACCCGGCGGGAGGGTTTTTACACCCATACATATGCCCATTGAGTACGAACCCCACGGGTTCCATTGTCATCTCTACCGGGTCGCCTTACGACACGGTGACGTCCGATTTCGAACTGTGCTGGGCTGACTGACATTTGTTAACGAGACGGTCAATCGATGCATAGGAAGCCTCGAACACATTTACCCTCGTGCCGGGGCATGACGTGAGCCTGGGCGTCTTTCCGTTGACTGTGGTTCTCCTCAGGCTCGGTCAACGCAATTGGTGAAAGTGAAGCAGCTCCGTCCGTTGGTTCAGCTTACTCACTGCACTTTGGCATTCGTCTTTCTTGAAAAATAAGCATTTGCCTTTCAGAGCCAATGGCTATCATCATTTCAACATTCGCCTTTCAGAGCAAGGCGTATCCCGGCTCCACTTGTCCTGAAGCCAAAGTTGATTCAACATGTATTCCTTTTTCTGTTTTCAGTGCCCTCGCGAGCTGAGGTCTTGATAAATGATTTTTCTGACCGAGAGCATCTTGAAAGTGCGTGTTCCCTCATCATACAAATGGAAGGGAGAGGTTACAAGTTACAGCACAATGCCACAGATGTTAAGTCAGGCAAAACCTCCCGTCGGCCGGTCAGGTGCGTGCAACGCGTCATAGCTAGGCTAAAGATCATCGGCGGCGATGGCGGCGGCACACGCCTCGGCCCTCTTCGCGGTACTGCTCGTTGCGGGGTACGCGGCGCTGGCGTCGGCCACGACGTACACCGTCGGCGGCGTGCACAGCTGGATGACCGGCGTCGACTACGCCGCCTGGGCCAGCGACAAGGCGTCGTTCGTTGTCGGAGACAGACTATGTGAGTAAAGCTCTGATCATACTAGGCCTTTGTGTGTCGTTATGCTGCAGCTTACACACATCATCCAGTAGCGAAAGGCATTTTGTGACGGGGAAACCGTGCGTGCGCAGTGTTCAGCTACGTGAGGACGGATCACACGGTGACGGAGGTGAGCAGGAGCGGCTACGACGCCTGCTCCGGCGGCGACGCGCGGAGCGAGGACAACAACAGCGGCTTGACCACGGTCACGCTCGCGACCCCCGGCGCGCACTACTTCATCTGCATCGTCCCCGAACACTGCTCCAGCAGCACGCCGTCAACGTATCCGCGCCGCCCTCGGGCGCCGCCCCAACAGGCGCCGCCGGGGGCGCCCTGCAGATTCCAGTGACTGTCCCCGTCGTCGTCGCCGCCGCAACGGGGGCTCTGATCAAGCTCGCGCTGCTCTGATGGACGCAGCCGCGTACGTTAGCGCGCGACTCGGCGTCTCAGGTCAGAGTTTATGACTGTTGTTGATGCATGAGTGGTCCGCGTATATATGTAGCTGTCCACATCTCCGCGACTTTTAACATTTTCTGGCCATTGTTCGTCGTGCACTTCATACATATAAGTTGTCGGCATCACCGCATCAGCATGGCACAACCTTCTGGGACAATTTGAGTTGACGGAGCCTTTTTGGATTTGTTATGATTCAAAGCGATTGATATTCCCTCCGTCCTAAATTATTATTCGTTTTGACTTTTTTAGATACATAGTTTTTGCTATATATGCATCTAGATCTATATTATGTTACGTAGCAAAAGCTATGTACATAGAAAAGCTAAAACGAACTGTAATTTGGGATGGAGGGAGTATAAAGCAAGTCTTTTATCTATTGATTTATCAGCACAAGAAGAATCCATTTGTACCAAATAGAATCTACATAAAGACATAAAATGATTGAAAAAAATTATAAGATAATACATAACTGTAAACAGAGCAAAATAGTTTAGTTCATAACGCCAGCGGATTAATATCTCTAAGGCTACTTGCCTATTTTCTGTGTTCTAAGTATCACCACTGACGAATAATCTAGTAGAGAACGTCCATAGCACTATCATAGTCAGATGACATTCTGTTGTAGTAAAAAAAATATTGAATGGCGATGCTCATGTGTATATCACTTCCTAGATTAAGACATATATAATTACTTATGGTATAGTTGAATTGCCATATCATAGTCAGATGATCTACAGAACTCCGTAACTTAGTTTAAACATCTTGATCAAAATCATAAATGCACCCATAATAAGTTTCATCATGATATACTCATAAATCCATATATTATTACATCATGAAAATGAAAGTGTTTCCACCTCAACATAACGCAGCGTGTGTGTGATGCTAAATTCCGATAAAATGATGTTAAGGGATAGGGACCACATTATCATCAAATGATCTTAAACATTTGGCTCTTATTACTCAAAATCATCATGCAGGCATTAGGGAATATTCGTCCTACGCCTCACAACAGCACAGGCAAACTGTCGTACTCGAATGGGGTTCAACGGGTAACCTATTGCGAAGACCTAAATATCAAAACTGATAAGTTAGTGCTCTCCAAATTGTAAACAAAAATTGTGATGACCATAACAGTATGTTACCTTGCAATGCGGAGGATTCTACTATCTTGGGTGAGAATACGAAGTGGCTATCTCTAGTAGCGGTCACTTCACTTATCTTGCATGGTAAAAAGCACATAAATACTGTAAATCTAACTTGGTTAATAGAATTGACATTTGTAATCGTAGGCACGTCATATCTTGTTGACATTAACATGGACCGCATCCAAAGTGTGAAATTCATAAGCTGTTGGCCACCATTGCCAGTGATGCCGCAGAAGGTGTGGATCCTTCACATAGGTTATGATCAACTTTCCCCTACGAGCTACAAAATGAACTAAAATTGACCACGGGCAAAAACTATAATCTACATCAACTTATGTACCTATCGTTCATTTTCACCACATGCCTGCTGGGAGGCCACCAAAAGTCTCTAAAGATCTTGAATTTTAATCACATATAGACTACCAGACCAATGGCATCTTCAAACACAACTACATATATGTATTATCTCCAAGTGTGCTAAATGTATATATTTATTCTCTGATACCTTTGAAATGCATTTTCTCGTTGTTATTTTGGTGGATGAACAATATGGATTTCCTATGTCTGCGTACCTTCAGAGTATTCGAAGATATATATAACGACAAGAAAATACATTCACAAGTATCTCTAAATAGTTTATCCTTTTATTTAAAAAATTATATAAAGTTAGTGCACTCTAAGACAATACATATAAGTCATTGTGTTTGAAGATGCCATAAGTCTTGTTGTCGATGTGACTAACATCCAAGATAGAAATGACTTCCGACAGCGTCCAAACAGGCATGTGGTCAAACAGGCATGTGGTGATCATGAATGATAGGTGCGTATGTTGATATTAGGTTATAGTTCTTGCCATTGTTCGATTTTAATTTATTTTGTAACTAGCTGGGAGGAGTTGATCATAGTCCATGTGAAGGATCCACACCTTGTGCGACACATTGATGCATGTCGGGCTTGTACCCTTGCCTGCTTACATTCATCATTGATGATGTTGTTTCAAGTCTCCTTATGGAGTGCGACCACCACTCGTTTCCATCGTATCCGGTATCCATCTATGATACCCCAAAAGCCGCATGAACCAACGTCATAAAGTTTTGAGAGATAAGAGATGCAAACAATACCATATTAGGTTCTTGATTTTTGTTTTGTCAGAACAAAAGAATGAACAAAATAACAGCTATTCAAGAAAAAAACACTTAGAAGAGGAGCAGCACAGATAAAATATTCAGATCTAGAATTAATATGGCAACTCAGCTAACATTTATTATGAGAATAGTAACAGACTAAACAATCCATATGGATAAAGTTGTAACAGGGATTAGGGTTTTTACGACAAACATATCATGGCACAAAATGAACACATAATCTTGGGTGACAGCAGCCAACAAACTTAAGGCGAACGACAGTGCTGGTGGCACCAAGTGTTGGGTGAAGAGCAAAATGAAAAATAAGCAGAAAAGAGTCTATGCTGATGTATGGATAGTTTGAGCGCAACAAATTAGAGGAGAGAAGAACCAGTACCTCGACGGCGTGTCATCGGCATCAGCTAGACAGCTAGTCCCAGCAGCACAACTGAGGGCATCACGGCGTTCCGCGCAGGGCATCAGGCGTGCGTCGTGCCCTCGGCCTCGGCTGGCTCGAACGATCAACGATGCCGGAGAGAGAGCGCACGACAGACGTGTGCATCCTCGGCTAGCCCTACCGCAGGCGACGTCAGCGAGAGGACGTAGGGAAGCGGCGGTGTGTGCGCTCCGTCGTCCTCAGCTCGCGAGGCCTCAACGTCGGCGGTGTCGCGTCTGTGGTGCAGTGGCGGATCGATATTCGCGAGGCGTTCGAGCGGCGGCGGCGTGTGTTTTGGCTAGCGGTAGCGGAGTAATCGCTGAAAAAACGGGGCGGCAGGGCATGGCTGTTGTTGGCTCCCCGCGCAGTGAGCCCGCAGGCCGCAAGATTAGCAAGGCGGGCCGTGCTCTGTTATACGCATACGGCCGACGCTACCCGCACATGGTCCGTGACGAGCCCAGGGTGTGTGAAACTTGAGAACAAAGGCGGAGCCGATGGCCTTTGCAGCACTACGACACTTTGGCATCAGTTCCCTTGCCGGCCATCATTCGACGCTCGTTTTCCAGAGCAAGGCACAAACAGCCTTTCCTGCTTGATCACTTCTTATGAAATCAAAAGCTGATTCCAACGCCTGCTCCTTTTCTGTTTTCAATGCCCACGGGGTCCAAGTTCAATGCCAACGCGTGACCTTTCTGTTGGAACGCATCTAGAAAATGTGCGCGTTCTGATCATCTCATACAAAAGGGGGCGAGAGATTGCCAGAAACTGCGCACACCAAAAAACTGCCCGAAGATGCCACCACCAGCTGGCCTGCGCACAACTTTCGCGTCTCTCTGAGACGCTTTGAGTCGCCCCAAAGGCATTCCAATTCCATTCTCTTCATACACTGCACTGCAACCTTTCAATTTTCTTGATCAAATCGATGAAAAAGGGTGAGAAAACAAACCGGGGGCAGGAGAAATGTTTCCATTGACATGGACCATTTTTTTATCCTTTTCTTTTCAGAAACATTTAACGAACATGTGTTCTATAAATAGACCCTCCAACCTCCAGTCCAGTGTCCTACCATAGCAACAATATTGATTGCCCTGTTCATCATATTCATCCCCCTTTTGCTCTCGCCCCTTCCATCGTGCGCCCAGCGCATCATCATAGTTGGATAAGGCTAGAGATCATCATGGCCAAGGCCTTGCCTCTCGTCGCGCTGCTCATCGCTGGGTGCGCGGCGCTGGCTTCGGCCGCCACGATCACCGTCGGCGACTCGCAAGGATGGACGACCGGCGTCGACTACACCAGCTGGGCCAGCGGCAAGAGCTTCTCCGTCGGGGACAAACTCGGTGAGCTAGCTTCCCTTCTGCTCCTCCACGTCTCGTTTCATCACGCTGCTGGGCATTCGTCTCAAGCTACGCGATCCTGCAGTGTTCAACTACGTGAGCAAGGCGCACACGGTGACGGAGGTGAGCAAGAGCGGCTACGACGCCTGCTCCGGCAACAACAATCTGCTCGACGACGACAGCGGCTCCACCACCGTCCCGCTCAACACCCCCGGAACGCACTACTTCATCTGCAACGTCCCCGGCCACTGCTCCGACGGCATGAAGTTCGCCGTCACCGTCTCCGCCACGCCCTCCGGCAACACCCCGTCCGCGGGCGCCCCGCAGGTTTCTGCGGCGGCGATGGCCTCCGTCGTCGCCGCGGCCGCCGGCGCTGCGATCAAGCTCGCGCTCTTCTGACGGAGCACGGCCATCGTCTCAGGGTAGAGACAGTGCATGCAGACTACGTTCTTGGCCGTTGATGGTTCGTGTGATCAGTAATCGTTGTCCACATCTCTGCTACGTTTTCTGGCGATTGCTCGTCGAGCAGCTCGTGTAAGCACGTTACTCTGCAGTGGCGTGCCTCTTGATGTCTGTGATTGTGTGTATTCATCACCAGGTGTATATCATGTCTCAATGTCTGATCGTTTTTTGTTGTGTATATCTTCCTGCAAATAAAATAAAATTTGATCATATTGTGTTCAATGGATGAAGTGGTTTGTGCAACACATCCTCTCAAGTCTCAAATCACAGAGTCTTGTCATGTCAGGTAAGGGCGTGATGATTCGGCAGGAAATGGAGGAAAAGATCGAGGGGCAGGAACATTAGAAAGCGATATTGTCGGTTGGACACTTACTCGGATGCGTGTGCATCGATAGAAGTTTCTGAAGGATGGCCGTCTTTCGATCAAAAGCTATTCTCTCTTTTTATGTTGGTTACCACAGAAAACTCTTGAACCTTTGCAATCTGGAAAACACCGGCACCACCGCACCAGCAACCTTTGCAAAAGCTAAGGCTGAGAGAGAGGTAGACAGGTAGTTGACGTCGAGTTATAGAGACAGATCAGAAGCTTTCCGGACCACTACACTACAGAAAAGAATCTTCTTCCGTGGCCCCATGGGTGAATTGACGCTGCAAAAATAGTCATCCACGTTGAAGTATATCGGTACGTTTCGATCTTTCATCGAACAAGTTTCAGAAGAGTAATTGATTGCTGGTGCGTACTCCCTCCGCTCCGTTCCAAATTATAAGTTATTTTAATTTTTTTGAGTTAAAACATCTCAAGTTTGATCAAATTTATATAATAAAGTGCTAATATTCATGATACCAAATAAGTATCATTAGTTTTTTCATTAAATATATTTTCATAGTATATCTATTCGGTGTCATAAACCTTCGAAATCCTTTCTATAATTTAGATCAAACATAAAATGGTTTAATTCTTCAAAAAAGTTGGAATAACTTATAATTGGGAACGGAGGGAGTAGAACTCAATGTGCGCAGCGAATCGTAATGTTGCCCCACTTTTTTAGGAGGAAATCAACAGTTTATCTCGAAAAAGGGCATGTTCTACAATATCTGGTATGTGTAAGACTGAGATTGTGGATGTCGAGCCTATTGACGCAAAAAATCGGATAATGGACCTGACTCTTGCGTCGAGCACACGATCAGGAGAATCTGTTAGCTCCTGTTCGGATTATTGTCCTGGTGCGGTTCACGCGACGTGCCAGTTAATCTGACCTGTTGATTGACAAGGAATAACAGATATCAAATTTCAGAGATTCGATCGGCTGGAATTCCGATCTACCGATGTAGTGTAAGGATGGCCACCTATGAAACAACCGATAATCACATAACAAATGTAAAAGGAACTACTAGAGTAACCTAAATAATGCTACAGAAACAACACCTGAAACAGATCTAATCGGCTGTATGATAACAAGTAATGTATTGGTATAGCCGATAGTTCGTGCCTCAAACTGGATAACTAATGATAAAAACTAAAATAATAGGCAAAACCTATAATTCTAGCAAATATCGATAACTGGTGAATAAATCTAATCAAAATAACAATGATGCACCCGAAGTTAAAGCTTAGATATTACTCGAAACGCGGAACTTACAAATTGGCCGGAGATCACGTTGATGCAGCCCTGCCAACTCGCACGAACTCGTGAAAAGAAAAGGGTTTGGCGAAGTTGCCGGCTTGAAAATAAAGTTGCGTGAAAAAGTAGATTTGTATTGATGTTTGTTGATGTTTTTGCTAGCCTCACGGGGCACCTATTTATACCCTGTTACAACTCGTTTCCTAACCAACTACGACTCAATATTCTATTTCTTATTCAAAGCAACAAATATTTACATACATATACAACTCGCGTCAAAGTCGAACACCATCCAATCCTCTATGGGCCAATCCTATCTTCATCTTGTTACTGCCTTGGCCCATTCAGGCCCATATCGGCCGAGCTATTCTGGCTTCCAATCGGCCAGTCCCCATCGATCTCGTCGGTTAATCAACCAAACCACTGTAGCTTTATCGGCCGATTTCTCTAGCCATAGCTTCTTGTTTAATCGCATCGACCACTTTCTTCTCCTCCTGACGCCGACCCTAACACGTGTCAAAAACCGGCGTCAACACATGCCCCCAGTTTCAGAGTGAAACAAATCTTTTGCTCCGAAATTTTCTCAACTTCGATTCCTTCCTCCGGAAGAGACGCAACAATAAATGCAGCAAAATCCCCTTTGCTCCCAAAATCTTCTCCTTGATGATTGCATTCTTTGAACAGAGCGCCCGCAGGCAACCGCTCTTTTCGAAATTAGTGCAGACGGTGTGGTAAAAATTCCATATTTACCCTTCTCCTGGACCATCCCATAGATATCCATCTCTTCCGCCGCTTCTTCTTCCTCCGAGCGAAAAGGGTTTCCTTTCCGGTGAATCATCCCCCGGTGCACCCCAGCGACCTCACTCGTGCCATTTCCAAGCGCATCCTGATGCACTCCGGTGACTTCCTCGCATCCTCTACCGATCACACCAGCTCCCAAGTTCCATTGGCAGCACCCACAGCTACCATGGCCTTCGTCCTCGAGGTAAGTCTTCTAGGCCCTCCTCATCTTTTCGCGATTTTGGATCTGCTCTTAGTTTTTCTTCGCATTTTCTTAGCAACTCAGGCAGAGAATCACCATCCCCATGGCCGACACCCTCGGATTCATAAGCCTTGGCCCTATGGGAGATCCTGACCCGACCGATCTGATTAGCTTAGAAACTCACAAGATTCCTTTTAAACAATCAACCATGGAATTAGATAATTGGGCGAACACTTTTAAGTCTTGGCCAAATCAAACCCCCAAATGGAGAGATTGGTTTTTTAGAATGTCAGATTCCAACAAAGTCTATTGGAATGAGCGAAAAATTGGCCATTGCATAAATCTATCTCTATCTCATATGGAAAATAATGAATCTCTGCTCATTGTGGCATCTTACTTTTGGTTCGACACTCTCAATGCCTTTCTTTTCGGCCATGGACCAATGACTCCAACCCTGGCCGATGTCCTAATGCTGACTAGCCTCGATGTTTCCTCCGTCGATTCGCCTTTTGATTTCTTAAGCAAACCAACCCATCGGCTGGAGATGAAAGCCATTAGCAGATGGAAAGGCTATATTGAGAAGAACATGAGGACCGGACCCATTACGGAAAAGGAGCACACATCCTTCTTGATGATGTGGCTGGAAAAATATGTCTTATGTGGCAAATCGGCCAGTCCTACTTCCAACACACAGGCTTTGGCCGAAGCATTAGTCAGAGGTGCCGCAGTCCCTTTGGGAAAGCACTTACTAGGGTCAGTGTATTACATGTTGCATCACGTCGCCGTGAAGCTATCATCTGGAGAACCTATCGGGAATCCTGGTGGCCCTTGGTGGTTTGTCAATCTCTGGCTCAACTTATATATGAGTGAGATCTTCAAGGAGCAGATTGAGACCAAGACTTTCCCCAATGTTGAATCAGAGACCGACCCATTGGCAAGACGCCGATGCACTTCCTTCGGTGAAGTTGTATCCTCTTTCCCACACGGCAAACTCGTCCCCTCAAGAATAGCCGAGCACTTCAGATGCTTTTATAACGGCTTCAGAGAAGAAGTGACGAACTGGTATCCGTATCAGAGAGAAAACCCAACTTTTGAGAATCCTGACTGCTTCGACTCGGCTTCCAACACCTTCGATGAGGGAATCATGGACACCCTGATCAAGCCTAGGATTCTACCAGCAAATTTCTTCTCTGGCAAGGACTCTCCAACATACGAGTTCTACAACCCGTAGGTAGCAACTCATCAATTTGGCTTGGGACAGATGCCAATCGGAGTTCACTTCGTCGACCGAGTGAAATTTCGAGAATCGGTTTCAAAAGGATTGGAATACAACAGGTTATGTAATCTAGCACCGGATTCCGACACTATTGATCTGAGCGCTTGGCTGGTGGTCCCTTTCTCCACTCAACAATTCAAACTGTGGTGGGCCGAGTGGAAACATTACCTTTTCTGTGCAGCCCCTGCAATGTATTGCAATCAACTAGACCCCGCTCACGCCGATCAGAACGCAGAGGTAACAATGCATTTCTGCCGATTCCTTACTTTTCATTTTTATATGCCACAGAACTTTTTCATCGTTGTCCTTCTTCTCTGCGCAGGTTGATAGCCAAGTACCTCCAACGAACAGTCGGAGCGGCAGACTGATAGAAGCCCATCATCCGTACACGCTGTACCCTCTCATCGGCTATCACGCCCCATCATTGGAAGACGTAGCCACCGGCCGATTGAAGCATAAGCTCAAAATGTCCACCACAAAGAAGACGAGTCGTAGGGTGCGAGCTCAAACTAAATCGGCGACAACTCAGGCAGCCTACCAATCGGCAGCAACATCGACCGAGCCCTCAGTCGCACTAACCCAAGCGGATGTCTCGCTGGCAACTCAGGACATTGATCCCCTAGCAGCATTAGAAGCCGGGTCAACGATTGCATCACTCTTGGTGGAAGCCATACAAGTAATCTTTCTGCTCTGACTTCCTCATATGTATCACCGATACTAAATTTATTTCTTCTCAACAGGCCGCACAACCTATCTCGGAGCAGACTGCTCCTCAATCGGCCGATTCTCAAGCTGAAATTGTGACACCTACAAATCTTCAGACTGAGGTAAAGAACATGCTTTTCCCTTAGTCTCCACAATTTTTATAACTAAAATCGGCCGATTCTTGGCACAGGATGCTCCAAATACATCAACCATTCTCCCTGTGCCACCGTCGACTGCACGCATCTCAGAGGTAAGAAAACCGAGACTTACACTTAGATCCAGTATTCTTTTATACTCATAAATGCTTCCCTTTTCTCTTTCCAGGAGGCTGGTCCAAGCGCATTACCAGCGATTCCTAGAGAGCCGATCATCGTCGAGTCTTCCCCCTCTGATGAACCACCTCTGCAGGATTCTGAGATGGGAGTAACGACTCTGCCAACCCAGGTAGAAGAGATTTGTTTGAAGGAGGTAATCACCTTCTGTATCTGCCAGCCGATTTTTTACTTCTATCGGCTAAAACACTTTCCCACATCCGTGCACGAACAAGACACGCCAAACAACAGCCTCTTCTGCTTTGTAGTTGCGGTCTCTGATGACGAAGAAGTCGCATCGTGCCAAATAACTTTGAGCTCGATACCAGAAGATGTTTGTGCCAAGCTTCAAAACATGCGTACCCTTCTTCAGGAAAACATCGGCCGATTGGTGAAAGATGTCGAACCGATACGGCGGATAATCAACGAGATTAAAGGCCAAGTCCCAGAAGACGTAGAATAGGTTCTCACACCCGCACCATATATCAAAACCATGTGGGTTCCGATGTTTAAAGCCTTGCAACGCATGGCCGATTGTGCTAAACTAGAGGTGGTGCGTCAAGAAGAAGAGTCCTACAGGCATCGTGCACAAGAGGTACACTGGCGGATCAGCCTCCTCGAGACCTCTCATCCGAGCATCGTTAGTGAAATAGACCGGCTCAAACGGCGTAGAGCAGAGCTCGCCAAGGAGATGGAACTGGTCATAAAGGCTATCGCCACCGAAGAAAAGAAACTTGAAGATCTCCCAACCATCATCGCCGATCTGAAACAAGAAAGACATTCCCTTGCTCATGAGGCCATCCGTCTTCATTGCAACGCGCCAGAAGTCCCAGGATCGACCGATGACGATCGGCGAGTGTTGGATGCGGCCGACCAAGTTCTCCTGCGAGCGATTGAGGCCATAAACAATCTTCTCGGATAGTTGTAATGAACTTTACCGGCCTTTGAATATCTTGTGTAATGTTGATACTTTTGGCATTTCTGTTTTGAATGCAAGTCTGAACGGTTCTCACGCAGCTTTTCTGACTCAACGGTCACTTTCTTTTAATGCCCTCCTTTTACTGACCGTTGTCCATCGCCATTTTATTCTATAAGTACGATCCCTTCTCACCCTTCTGAAGGCATTGGCAAGACACCCATTCAGCTATTCCTTGCACACGCTTCCAAGTCTTTGATTGAGTGATCGAGATGGCCTCTTCCTCTTCCGTCAATTAGGTACGAGGTTAATCTCCTACCTCTCGACCAATCCCTCTGTCAATTGATCATCCATTCTTCTCACAGCCAAACTGACTCAATCGCGACCTTGAACGAGCCATTGAGATCCTCCACTCCAATGAACCACTCACTCAGGCTGACAAAGACCTAATCCAAACTCATCGCGAGAGACCACCTTCCCGTGAACATTAAGAGGACTGTGGACGACATCGAGGCCAAAGCCTCTAGAAGGCAAACCCGGCAGCCAGTCGAAAGGAGCTATTAGCTGGCCCGTCAAGTTGCTCTCGAAGACGATATGGCAGAAGTGGAGACAAAAAACGTCCCACTCCAGATTGAATTGGATCGACTCCAGAAGGAGATTGATATGAATAAAGCTCAACTGAAACGCCGTTAAATCGTTGTAACCTATGATTGTGTTGGTACTTTTTATCTAAGGGTGACTTGTACCATGTCGACCATATATTCAGTCGATGTACCGAATAATGATCAGTTTATATATATATATATATATATATATATATATATATATATATATATATATATATATATATATATATATATATATATATATGTGTGTGTGAGTGTGTGAGAGTGTGAGAGTGTGAGAGAGTGAGAGAGAGAGCGAGAGAGAGAGCGAGAGCGCGCTCTCGAGCGCTCTCTCTCTCTCTGTCTCTCTCTATATCTATGTCTATCTCTCGATCTCCCCCACTATAATAGCGTGTGAGAGTGCGTGAGAGTGAGCGACTAGTGTGAGTGAGCGTGAGAGAGAGAGTGCGAGAGAGCGCTAGAATGCTTTAGTCAGAGATGGTGAAACTATCTAGGTAGTATGCTTGTGATTTCACCATA